>NC_073629.1:116201514-116510085 GCF_029407905.1 Bubalus kerabau | reverse complement strand
ACCCCCAAGGAAAATATTGCTGTTCTGACAACAAGGGACTTTCAATCCTGTCTAAAGACACCCTTTTTATTACCAAATAGTGTACACAACACATACCTCTCACCTCCCCACACCACCTCTTTGAGCCTCCCCTACCCAGGATCTTCACTAGAACCTCGGGAGGTGGGTGAGTCTCAGGAGGATGTGGACCTGGACACGGGACTGCAGTTTTTTTAAAGTCCAGATGGTGCCTGAATATCCTACTTTGTTCATGATAAAGCTGTTATGAACACTTAAAGGTGTGAATTAAGCTCCTAAAAACAACATAGCTATGAATTCAAAAATGCAATATTAGAAAATAAAGCTCAGCATTTCAGTAAATCACACTAAGGCATAATCAGTGTACACTTGATCCCAGGAGAATGTTTTAGCACGGCACACTAGGGGTAAAATGATATTAGCCCTTTTTAAATTTTATTTATTTATTTAGCATTGTTTAGTCACTAAATCGTGTCTGACTCTTTGGTGACGCCATAGACTGTAGCCCTCCAGGCGCCTCTGTCCATGGGATTCTCCAGGCAAGAATACTGGAAATGGGTTGCCATTTCCTTCTCCAAGGGATCTTCCGCACCCAGGGATCGAACCCACATCCCCTGCATTGCAAGCAAATTCTTTACCACTGAGCCACCAGTGATTAACTTGGCTGCACTGGGTCTTCACTGCTGCTCGGGCTTTTCTCTAGTTTAGGCGGGCAAGCCGGGGCTACCCTGAGTTTGTGGTGCACGGGGTCCTCATTGTGGTGGCTTCTCTTGTGTAGCACAGGCTCTAGAGAGCATGGGCTTCAGTAGCTAGGGCGCATGGGCTTATTTGCCCTGCAGCATGTGGGCTCTTCCCAGATCAGGGAGCAGTGTCTCCTGCATTGGCAGGCAGAGTCTTAACCACTGGACCACTGGACCACCAAGGAAGTCCAAAGTTAGCCCTTTTTTATTTGCTCTCCAAAAGTAACCACTGGAGTGAGTTTGGTGTGTGTCATTCTCTTATTTCTTACCCTTCCAATTCAGTTCAGTGGCTCAGTCGTGTCCAACTCTTTGTGACCCCATGGATTGCAGCATGCCAGGCCTCCCTGTCCATCACCAACTCCTCATGTCCGTTGAGTCAGTGATGCCATCCAACCATGTCATTCTCTGTCATCCCCTTCTCCTCCTGCCCTCAATCTTTCCCAACATCAGGGTATTTTCCAATGAGTCGGCTCTTTGCATCAGGTGGCCAAAGTATTTGAGTTTCAACCTCAGCATCAGTCCTTCCAATGAATATTCAGGACTGATTTCTTTTAGGAAGGACTGGTTGGATCTCCTTGCAGTCCAAGGGACTCTCAAGAGTCTTCTCCAACAGTTCAAAAGCATCAGTTCTTCGGTGCTCAGTTTTCTTTATGGTCCAACTCTCACATCCATACATGACTACTGGCAAAACCATTGCTTTGACTGGACGGACCTTTGTTGGCAAAGTAGTGTCCCTGCTTTTTAATATGCTATATAGGTTTGTTACAGCTTTTCTTCCAAGGAGCAAGCATCTTTGAATTTCTTGGCTGCAATCACCATCTGCATTGATTTTGGAGCCCAAGAAAAGAAAGTCTGCCACTGTTTCCCCATCTCTTACACTTTTAACTACACATATATGTATCCTGAAATGGTGAAGTATTATTTTTTTCATTTTTTTAACTAATTGCATTTCACACTGAAGGCTGAATGTATAATATGGTTTGGCATCTTGCCTCTTTACTTTCTACATTATGCAGGTCGTCCCGATTTGCACTGTTTGAATCCCAGCTCAAGCCACTTACAAGTTGTGTGCATGGGACTGCACTCTCTGTGCCCCAGCTCCCTCGTCCATAAAACAGGTTGATTACAGCTCCCAGTAAATGTGCTCGGCAGTAAATGAGCTCACCGAGTGAAGCTCTTGGAACCATGCCTGGCGATCGTAAGTGGTCCGGATGGAAGTGCTGATTTCATTTTAAAGCGGAGGAAACTGGGTCTCTCAGAGGTGCTGCCACTTGTCTCAGTCACGTGATCAGTGATGAGCAAAGCCCGAGGGTCCTATGTGTCCCGTCGGGGTCACTGTTTTACCTCCTAGAATTCACAGCAAGTGAGCGCTCAGCGAATATTTATCATATTGAATGGAATCATATGGGGTTTTTTGCCTTCCCAGATGGCACTAGTGGTAAAGAACCTGCCTGCTAATGCAGGAGACGTGAGATGTGGGTTCGATCCCTGGGTCGGGAAGATCCCCTGGAGGAGGGCATGGCAACCCACTCCAGTATTCTTACCTGGAGAATCCCATGGACAGAGGAGCCTGGTGGACTACAGTCCATGGAAGAGTTGGATACCACTAAGTTGGAAGCAACTTAGCACATGTGGGTTTTTTTACAAACTTTCACTAATTCTCCAATGATGCTAATCCTATGTAAACTAGGTACTTTTAATCAATATTGTATTCTTTAAAAATTATTTTATTGTCTTATTGTTATTTTATTTATTTATTTTGGCCATGCTGCTCTGCATGTGGGATCTTAGTTCTCCAACTAGGGCCCCCTGCCTTGGAAGCTTGGAGCCTTAACCACTGGACCACTGGGGAAGTTCCTAACCAGTATTTTAAATTTTAGGACAATATGTGGGTTTTTGTAGGAAATACAAATTAAATCAGAGATGAAAGAAACCAACTCGGAGAGGAGAGGTATGGAGTGTAGGCAAGGAGCACAGGAGCTCTCGGCTGGCATTTGGGGAAGAGATGTGGGCAGGCCTGAGGCAGCCTACAGCTGAGATGCTAATGAAGCCAAGACCACCCCCCCTCCCCGCCCCTGGTGTCAGTGGGACCCCTGGGAGTCACAGCAGCTCTGAACTGGCAGGGAACTGGATTCAGAAATGTCCAGCCTCCCTCTCTACACCTGCCATCTGAGGCCCCACCGCTGCCTCTGCTAATGAATCCAGCCAGAGGCAGACGGCAGGCAGAGTGGAGAGGCCAGGAGGCTGGGTCTGCAGGGTTCGGAGCCGAGCAGAGAAGGGACACTGACCCATGCAAACACTTCTTTCCGGACCGGAAAGATAAGCCTCATCTTCATCCGACTCTCTTAAAGTGCTTTGATGATTTTGGTTTTTTGCAGGTTATTGATGATATTGTTGCAAACCAAGACGAAGAGGAGAAAACCAAAAAGAAGAAGAAGGGGAAAAAAACAAAAAAAGAAAAAAAGGAAAAGGAAACCAAAGAAACAAAGGAAAAAAACAAGGTATTTGGAGTTTTAGAAATTGGGAGTTTTCTTTTTTCCTTTTTTGCTTTGACTCCTTGGAATAATCTCAAGTCTGATGAGACTACAGTCACTCATTTCCTTGGAAACCATGCGAACCCCCATCTGTTTTTTGTTTTTTTTTTTTAATGCCGGTTGACAGTCAGTTGTCATCGTTTCTATGACTTGTAAATACCTGTTAGGCTGAGGAGTGGTCTCAACAACTCAGACACCTCACATTAGTCACATATGCGATTGCTCTGAATGCTCATTCCTCAAGACACATGATCCCACTCATCCTTTCTCAAGGGTAGAGATAAGGAAAATTTCTTGGCAAACCAAACGACCACTACAAAGTCAAAACAATCCTGTCTACTTCCACCAAAGCGTACTCCTTCCAATTTATCACTTCACGTTGACATCTCAGACCTGTTTTTAACAGGACTTGTTTCTTAATACCCAAAGGAAAGCAGAGTTCAGAGTCACTGCGGGCCGGGCCTGCCCTGTGTGGTGGGGTTGCTGGGTGGTGGGCGGGCAGGCAGGTGCTACATCCTGGGCATGACTGGAGGGGTCTTTACCCCCACATACGTGGAGAGGCCCCTGCCAGGGTGGTGGTTCTTTCCAACATAGACTCCTTCTTTGGGAAATAGAATTGCAGCTGGAAGGTAGCACCATCCGAAAACCTGAATGTGTGAGCTACAGCCTTTTGCCCAGATACTACGTCACAGCTGACCAAAAGCCCGACCTAAACCACAGTGGATCCTGAAAGGTTATGTCCCTCCGTGACTCTGTTCAGAGGCAGAGAGCCACCTCTAGCTCAGGTAGCCAAGGCCACGCTCCTCATCTTCCCAGAGACGGGTTCCCCCTGACCGTCAGACTCTGGAATTTCTCTGCGGGGGAGGCAACTCACTGGGTGTGGTGGATGGTGCCTGGGAACTCCAGAGAAAGAAACAGGACCGGCTGTGTCATGAAGGAGTGACTGGACCCAGGAGGCCAAAGTTGTAAGCAAGGGAGAGGGGGTGATGGAGAGTATCAAATGGGAATCCCCGAAGTCCGCGAAAACGCAAGGTATTGCGATGGTGATAAGAGCTAGCATCTTGTTTAGAATTTCTCTGAGTGGGGCTTCCCTGGTGGCCCAGTGGTTGGGAATCCACCTACCAATACAGGGGACATGGCTTTGATCCGGGGTACCGGAGGATCCCACGTGCTGCGGGGCAGTTAAACCCGTGCTCCACAACCACTGAGCCCTCCCATCGAGAGACCGACCTCTGCAACAGGAGAAGCCACCACAATGAGAAGCCTGCCCTGCGCAGCAAAGAGCAGCCCCTGCTCGCCACAACTAGAGAAAGCCCAGCAGCGAAGACCCAACTAAGCCAATAAATAAATAAAATTCCTGGGCTTGATTGTGGCCGACACAGCAGGCGGGGGCTCGGCTCCTGCACGCAGTGAACGGGAATCTCGCAGCTGCCCCCACTGCCCTGTCCCTCTCTAACCCTGGTACTCTGTTGTTAGCTCCCTCCTCTCCTTGGTCTCCCCCCTCTCCACTGAAGTGGATGTTGCATGCATGCGGCCCCTGCAACACCCCCTCAGGACCAAGGGGCTCCATTCCCAGCTACAGGATGGGGTGCTGCCCACTCACACTTGGTCCCTCCCCAGCAAGTGTTCAGGGTCTAAGGCAGGTGCTCGAAGTGAGGTTACCCACCCCGCACTGGCCAGCTGCCTTCAAGGCTAGTCACCTTAGGGGGGTCCCTGGCAGTCTTGTGGTTTAAGAATCTGTGTTTCCACTGCAAGGGGGCACAGGTCTGATCCCTGGTTAGGGAACCAAGATCCCACAGGCTGTGAGGTGCTGCCAAAAATTAACTAATTAAACGAAAAAATAGAATCATCTTTAAAAAAAAAAATGGATATGTTAGGGTGCAGAGACCCAGCCCCTCACTGCCCAGGACAACTCTGAAGGGTTCTCCCAGCTCCTGGGTGCCCTGTGGGATCAACTACTGATTTCTCACCATGGCAGTCTAGTTCAGCTCCCCCTCTCCCAGTTCAGCTCCCCCTCTGGCTGGGGCTGCTGCTCTCCCTCCCTCCCTCTTGGGGGACATTCCCAATAAACCACCCGCTCGTCTTCAGTTTTCTTTCCAGGGAGCCCCACCCACGGGACCAGCTATCACCTTATCTCATAGACTTACAAAGCTTTAAACCTTGTTACCGGTGTGATACTTTGGAAAGGGTCTGTTTTCCCTTTATAGAGTTTAGCTGAAATATTCAGATATTTTTATCTGAGATCTTTGCCAAGTTTTCTGACTACATATGTGGGACTGGTGATTGATAGATGACCAAGTGTTAGAACAATATTCAAAAGAATAATCAAACAGCTCTGCCCCTGTGGTTAGGGGTGAGTTCACACCCGTGTGAGTTCAGCAAAGCTAGTTGCCTCTGTCTCCTGCCTTTTACCCTCTAACCAGGATGAACAATAATAGATATCTTTTTCTACAGGTCAAAATGCTGATTTCCACATAGGAATGATTTCAGGATAGGATTTTTTAAGTCAAGGGAAAAGATAATCTGATCTGTAAGAAACATACCAACATCATTTAAACGTGCCAAGGCTTCTTAGAGATTAATATTTCCTATTTTAGTAATCACATTATCACTTTGTAGACCTGTAATTTTCATATAAATTCATGTCTAAGTAATTCTGAAGGATTATCCCCATCATATGCAACTACATCATAAATGCTGATGTACTCAAACTTTGCTTTTTTTTTGTAGAAAGCCATTCATCATTAAGTGACTCTTTAATAGCTAGTTAATAAAATGCTGTCACTCAACAAAGACCAGATTGTGTAGCTGATAATTTCAGATTTTTATGGAACAAGCTTCACTAACAGCGAATTTTAATTTGCAAGTGTCAAACTCACCCATGCATATTTAGAAGAGATGCTTAGAATAAAATTGAAATTCTTCCAATTGTTCCTGTTCCCTGTTAGGCACTGCTTCAAAATTATCTTGCCAAGTAGGGGAGGATTTTAAAAATTAACTGTATCAGTGAGCTTCCTTTTTGTTTTTGTTTTTTTTTTTTTTAGAATGAGTTAGAATTTGGGGGGTACAGGCAGATCAATAGGGTAGTAACTTGTCCTTTTGGTGGAGTTCCCTGGAAACACTGAGAGGGAGGCTGTGAGGGTGGTTTATTCAGAACATCCCCCGAAAGGGAGGGAGGGAGAAAAGCAGCTCTGGTTAGAAAGGGAACTAAGCAAGGCAGAGAGGGGAGCCTGACTGACAGAGGGGAGCCGGACTGACAGAGGGGGAGCTGGACTGGGGATGCATGTGCAAAGGAGCATAACTATCCCAAGTGTAGCTGTTGGGAGGGGTCTGGAGAGTGCGCAGATCTGGAGGCTGTCCGGGGGTGGTTTTCTAGGCAATATCCAAGCCACAGAACCAGAGGACAACTTCAGAGCACAGGTGATGGGAGGCCAGGCAGAGCCTTCTGCAGAGAGAAGATGGATAGATGGTCATATCCAGGGTAGTAGTGACTTGAGTAGATCTGAGTTCAGCAAGTTGTGGTCTAAGATCCATGCTTTGTGGCCCTGTCATGGGATGGTCTAGGAGTGGAGAAGGGATTGACTGAGGCAGCAAAGTCAGTTAGACCCAGGGTGGGAGCAGGGTTACTATACGGCCTGCTCCCACCCAAGGACAGGTGTGGGCTGGAGGGGATGGTCTGAGTCTGAAGTTTGCATCCAGCCTCACGGGACACGATGCATTTAAAATCAAACGTCATTCACGAAGTTGAGAGAGAAACAAGTGGGTTTGTTGACCTTGTGGATTTTTTTTATTTTTCCTGAGAACGTGATGGACAGGGTAGGCGCTGCTGGTGGTGGAAAGAGCTGGGCTTTCACGGTCAGCAGTACAGCAGCCCACCCGCCCGGCTCAGAGACCCCCTCCCACCCCTTCATGACAGCACCTCCTTCCTGGGGCCACCTCTACCTGCAGGACCGTGACCCTCCCCCAGGGCCTCTCTTGACCCCAGAGCAGCAGGGCAGAGCTCCCATAGGCACTCCACCAACCAGGAATCTGAGGATGAGTGAAAGTCCCTGTGGGGTCTTTGAGATGGTTGAACGTGGAGATGACTGGAAGAAGTTTTGGGGTGTGAATTTGTAGGTTTCAGTGTCCCTGCTTGGATTTCCAATGTATTTTGGGCTTCATAGCACGAGAAAAGAGTTAGGGGCGCTGTGGTGGGTCTCTGTAACTGTCGACAAGAGCACCTCAAGTTAAAATAACTCGGACTTCCAATCTTATATTCATTTGATCAGCTCACCAAGAAACTTTGCAAGCGTATTCACGTTGAAATTAATGGAAGTTCTCTATTCCTTTCCTGGATCCACCTGGGGATCCTCAACACGAAGATGCCAAAGGACAGAAGGAATTAGATGGATCCAGGCGTTTTCTTCTTTAGGGACTGGTGGGCTTCCAAAAATCAGTCTTTCATCCATAGGCAAGAAAGTGGAAATCTACCTAAACGTCATACCTGATACAAAAACTAACTCAAGATGTATCATGGACTTTAACATGAAACAATAAAACCTGTAAATAAAAACCTTGGGGAAAAGATCTTCAGCATCTGGGGCTAAAGAGTTCTGAGACCTAACACCAAAAGCATGACTTATAGAAGAGATAAATTTGATCTCATCAAAATATTAATAGCAGTTTTATGTTCTATAAAGACCTTGTAAAGAGGCTGAAAAGATAGGCCATAGACCAGGAGAAAATTATTTTCATATTATTTATCTGGCAAAGAATTTGTATCTATAATACATAAAGAATTCTCAAAATTTAACAGTAAGAAAACAAACTGGTCTTTATTTGGGATCTTTGGTTTTAAACTGGCTTCCCTAGTGGCTCAGATGGTATATATTAAAAAAAAAAATCTTCCTGCAATGCAGAAGACCCGGGTTTGATCCCTGGGTGGGGAAGATCTCTTAGAGAAGGAAATGGCAACCCACTCCAGTATTCTTGCCCAGATCGCATGGACAGAGGAGCCTGGTTGGCTACGGTCCATGGGGTGCAACGAGTCGGACACAGCTGAGCAACTAACACACAGGTTAGTTGCCTGAACAGAGGTATTCAGGCTTGCAGATAAGGAGATCCCCTTAAAGGGGGACCTTGATAGGGGAGAATGCTGGTGCCTCAAGGTCATTTTCTGCAGACCAATAGCAATCTTTGCAAATATGCTTTCAATATCAGTGTAATTTCATTTGCCTCTCTCTGGACCTCATGTTGGCTTTGGAAGAGAAAACATGGGAAAAAAGCACTCTGCAGTTCATCCTTACAGCTCTTGTTTTCTCTTTGTTATTTTTCAGTGTTCCGTATGTTCAACCATTTGGAACTATTTTCCTTTATATATATATATATATATATATATATATTTTTTTTTTTTTTCTTGGCCGTGCTGCACAGCATGTGGGATCTTAGTTCCCCCACCAGGGATGGAACCCACACCCCTTGCATTGGAAGCATGGAGTCTTAACCACAACCACCAGGGAAGTCCCTGGAACTGTCTTCAATGGTTTTGTCCTGTTCCTAACACACAATCGCACAAATACTGAAGAGCCTTGTCTCTGTTTCCTGCAGCCATAAACAGACTTGGCTTAGTGTTAATTCTTCTGGGAAAATGCTTGGGCCTGTCTCTATGCAATTCAATTAGCTTGAAAAGCTGTTGTCTGTCTACAGTGCCCCCAGGCCACTTCTGGGCTGATTTTTCCCTTTTGCATCTAAATGTGGATTACAATTTCACTCTGAGTTCAGTGAGAAGTCATCAGCCTCTTCCCCATCAGAGTGACCTCTCTCCTATCCCCAGGACACAGATCCTGAGGGACCCATCAGATAATCTGAAAGCCACAAGTGATCAGGCTGACGTATGGGCTTACATGTTAACAGATAAATGCCTAGATGCCTACCCCCATCTAAAAAGCCTAACAGATGTGGCGCCACTTGAATTTAACCCCTTTCCACTGATCTGAGATTAAAAGACTCTTACTCCTTGGAAGAAAAGCTGTGGCAAACCTAGACAACGTATTAAAAAGCAGAGACATCACTTTGCCAACAAAAGTGTGTATAGTCAAAGCTATGATTTTTCCAATAGTCATGTACAGATGTATGTTTGTGTCAGTCACTCAGTCGTGTCCAACTCTTGTGACCCCATGGACTGTAGCCCGCCAGGCTCCTGTGTCCATGGAATTCTCTAGGCAAGAATACTGCAGTGGGTTGCCATTCGCTACCACAGGGGATCTTCCCTGCCCAGGGATTTAACCCAGGTCTCCTGCACTGTAGGTAGATTCTTTACCATCTGAGTCACCAGGGAAGCCCAACGGATGTGAGAGTTGGACCATAAAGAAGGCTGAGCACCAAAGAATCAATGCTTTCTAATTTGTGGTGCTGGAGTAGATTCTTGAAAGTCCCTTGACAGCAAGGAGATAAGTCAATCCTAAAGGAAATCAGCCCTGAATATTCATTGGAAGGACTGATGCTGAAGCTGCAATACTTCAGCCACCTGATGCAAAGAGCCAACTCATTGGAAAAGACCCTGATGCTGGAAAAGATTGAGAGCAAGAGAAGAAGGGGACAACAGCGGAACTATTGAATGGCATCACCAACTCAATGGACATGAACTTGAGCAAACTCCAGGAGATAGTGAAGGACAAGGAAGCCTGGTGTGCTGTAGTTCATGGGGTGGCAAAGAGTCAAACACAACTGAGTGACTGAACAACAACTAATCTGAGAATCCCAGCACAGGAGAACTCAGAGGCAGGCCCCAGGGGTGGAGCCTGAAGGGTCCTCGTCATCCCAGCACCTAGAAATTTCCCCACACAGTAGGTGCTCGGGAATTGTTTACAGGTGAACAAGATAAGGTCATAAAGTTGGTAAACAAGCCAAAAAAAGCAAACACAAAGTACAGTTCAGTGGCACCAAATAAAGGAATAGAAATTAAAAGTAAATGCTTTGTTTCACCTACTCATCTGGCAAGACTTTTATATCACTATGATTATGCTGTAACAGACAGATATCGCCTATACGTACAGAAAAGGAAAAAGAAAAACGAAGGGTTCATTGGATAAAAGTGATGGTGAGGAAGCTGATTATTTTCTTTGATTTTTAAAAATGTTATCACATCGTTGCCATCGTGTTCTTGGCACAATAAATAACCATTTTTGCAAAACATACAACGTGGTTCTGCCATCAGCTTGCAGGATAAGCCAAGGTAAGCCAGGCCCCTACTCTCCGGACGTCCCTCGCGGGCGTTTGCACAGAGCAGATCCTCTGTGATGTTTATAAGATTTCTGAATGAGTGGAAAGACTGGGCATATCTCAGATCCTGTTTCTCTTGTGACTCTGGGTCTGTGGGTGGCAACACCAGCCCGCTTAGGTCCACTGATAAGACCGAGCCGGGCACACGGTGGACACATGACAGAGACTCCTAGCAGGCATGGGCTGGAGCTGGGAGCTGCAGGACCCAGGTCCATGGGGACCACCCCTTCTCCACAGAAGGCTGTGTGATGGCTGGGACCCATGTTCCCACCTTGCTGCCAGCTGGCCAGTCCAGCTGTGTGTCCCTGCCCCAGTGCAGAGGGAGTCGGCGTGGCTGGCCAGAACCAGCCTGGTGCTGGTTCTTTATAGGGTGCGAGCATCAGCAAGATGGGATCCCCCTCCACGGGGGCCCCGCAGCCTGAGAGAGCAGGAAAGTCAGGCACACAAATAGCTGGTCATCTACACGGAGAGGCAGGTGCCGGGAGGATAAGCAGCCTCAGGGTCAGGCTGCTCCCTGAGAGGTAGGTCTCTCTGATGAGAACACTCCCCGGTCACTTGGCTGAGCTGGGAGTTGTGGCCGAGAAGTTTCCATCAGAGAGGGACATTGGTCAAGGTGGGCACCCTGACGATGCAAGTGGACTTGTGTGACCCCTTCACAGTGAAAGATTCAGGGGAAAAAAGCAATGACTTTGGAGTTGAAGTGGTAAAGCCTCCTCGTGGCTTCTCTCTCTCCCAATAATTGTCAAAATGGGAAGTGTTTAAAACATCAGCCAGAGGCAAAGATCCATCTGGTAAACTATTGACCAAAGAAAGAGCCATCTCTAAAAAGGAAGGCAGAAACGTTCCATTGTGCCTTCGCTCTGGTTAAGAGGCGCCTGCTGTGTTGCCCAGTTACGTCATCACTGTGAAACGTCATGGGAGCTGCTGGCACCGCGGTCATTCTGTGCAATCAGGATCAGATGTTTTCCCAAAACCGGTCCTGCGGTGTTTCGCTTCCCTTGAGAACTTGATATTTATTATAGAAATAAAGCTGTACAAATAGAACTATAAATCTCATTTTTATTTACATGTGTGAAACACCTATTTAGGAAACAGGCCTGGTGCTGGTTCTTTATAGGGTATGAGCATCAGCAAGATGGGATCCCCTTGCACGGGGGCCCCGCAGCCCAAGAGAGCAGGAAAGTCAAGTGCACAAATAGCCGGTCATCTACACGGCGAAACGGGCGCCGGGAAGGACAAGCAAATCCCACTGAGCCACAGAGGGTCTTGTCCACCTGGGAGAATCCAGGGCGGCTTCACAGGGGATGGGACATTGGCCTGGGGCCTAAGGGGGATTTCCCGCAGAAGAAGATGGGAAAGTGAATCGTGGTCGGAGAGAAGGGGGGCAACCCTCACCCCCTCCAGCCTCATCCCGCCCTCCAGCCAGAGTCATGACCCTTCGAGCAGATGCAGAAACGTCGGACTTCTGCTGGGACCCCCCGTGGCCACCCTGCTCACAGACCAAGGTCATGCTCTCTGAAGATCATGGCTCGTGGGCCTTGCAAGGTCCGTCCTTGCTCTGTCTCCCAGCCTCCTGTCTGTCTGCTGTCCCTATTCCAGTACACGCTGCCCTACTGATTTCCAATTACCGAAAGGTAGCCCAGCCTCCCAGCTCAGACCGCCATGGACTGACTGGTCTCTCTGTGAAAAGTGCTTCTGCTGCTGTGCTCCCATCCCTGGAGTAGCACTCCTTCCCCTCCTCCCCCTATCCTCCTCCTCTTCCCCCTACCGCCCCTCCTCGTCCCCCTCCCTGTCCTCGTCTCCCTTCCCTTCTCCTCTGTCCCATCCTCCCCAAATACAGACCGATCTGAGTCTCCCAAACCAAAAGGGCAACAACACAACAACACACGGGTCAGTAAAACATTGACTCTAAAAATACTAAAGATTCATGAATGCTTATTGATACCTGGAGAGAGAGGACGGAACATCTCTGAGAAGACTCAGTTCAGTTCAGTTCAGTCGCTAAGTCGTGTCCGACTCTGCGACCCTGTGAACCGCAGCACACCAGGCCTCCCTGTCCATCACCAACTCCCGGAGTCCACCCAAACCCATGTCCACTGAGTCGGTGATGCCATCCAATCATCTTATCCTCTGTCGTCCCTTTCTCCTCCTGCCCCCAATCTTTCCCAGCATCAGGGTCTTTCCCAAGGAGTCAGCTCTTCGCATCAGGTGGCCAAAGTATTGGAGTTTCAGCTTCAGCATCGGTCCTTCCAATGAACACCCAGGACTGATCTCCTTTAGGATGGACTGGTTGGATCTCCTTGCAGTCCAAGGGACTCTCAAGAGTCTTCTCCAACATCACAGTTCAAAAGCATCAATTCTTCGGTGCTCAGCTTTCTTTATAGTCCAACATTCATATCTATACATGACTACTGGAAAAACCATAGCCTTGACTAGATGGACCTTTGTTGACAAAGTAATGTCTCTGGTTTTTAATATGCTATCTAGGTTGATCATAACTTTCCTTCCAAGGAGTAAGCGTCTTTTAATTTCATGGCTGCAGTCACCATCTGCAGTGATTTTGGAGCCCAGAAAAATAAAGTCTGCCATTGTTTCCACTGTTTCCCCATCTATTTGCCATGAAGTGATGAGACCAGATGCCATGATCTTAGTTTTCTGAATATTGAGCTTTAAGCCAGCTTTTTCACTCCCTTCTTTCACTTTCATCAAGAGGCTCTTTAGTCAGTTATTTTAGGTGCCCCTCTGTCCGTGAATCATTTCTTTCCTCCAAGGACACACCTTCATCAAACACTCATTTCTTGTTTCTCTGGCTGATTCTTCTCAGAAGATCAGGTGTCCTGGGTGGGCATGGTGGGTCTCCTGCCCCAGTGAGAGCTGTGACCTCCTGTGGGTCCTGAAGGGTGTGTCAGTTGCTCCATAGGCTTGGAGCCCCTCGCATTTCTGGGTCCAGGTTCTCTCCCAGGCTCTGCAAGGCTGGTGGCACATTTCGTGAGCTGTGGTTCAAGCAGGTCTTCGGTGACCCCATCCCAAGAAGTGAGGGTCCTCCCAGAAGCCTGACTGCCTCCTGGGTGCTCTCATCACTCCTGGGAGCTCTCCTTCCCTGTATCCTCCCGACAGCCATGTGAAGTCGGGGCAGGAGAGTGGGGAGGGATCTGGTATGAGGGCAGGCACTGCCCAACCACCAGGGCGTGTGGCCTCGGGATCTCAGAAAGAAGGACACGTCCTCTACCCTGACCCACCAGAGATGTTTGTCCCTTTCTTGCCACTCCTCCCCTAAGCCACACAGAGAGCTTTAGGTGCTTTGGAAGACTCCCCATGGACATCACGTAGACAAGCATCCTTCCTTTGTCCTTTCCGGGGGGACAAGAACCAGGTCATCAGGCACTTGACTCTTCATACAGTGTAAACATGATTGCCCAGAAACATCAGATGGGGCTTTGCAAGATCTGGCTGTTCACGGTTGACAGCAGCCCTGGTGGTGTAGGGCAGAGGGTATTTATGCTGGGGATCAGGGCAGGGCCTCCGCCTGCAGAGCTCGGGGTCCCTGCAGCTCTGATCTGGCTGCTCTGGGTGGCTGAGCTCTCTCTGCAGCAGAGGCCCAGGGCAGGGAAGCCAACAGTACCAGCCTCTAGGAGGGAGGCCGAGTCTCCAGCTCAGGCTGGGGCTCAGGACTGGCTCCCTGGCCCGGGGAGGGGACAGGCCAGCAAAGAAAGGAGCAGTCCTGGGCTCCTACAAAGCCTGAGCTGACAGGTAGTGGAGCAGAAAGCAGGTGGGGAACAGCCCTGAAGCTGGGTCATGGGAACATGGCAAAGGGAGGTGGCAAGACTCAGATGGGCAACAGCTCTCAGAGCAGGGAAGGAGCCAGACCTCAGAGGACAGGCCCTAGCTCAGGGCCAGGGGAACTCTAGGGAGGTGCCTGGGTCAGGAAGGCCCTGTGAGCCCGCCGGTGGAGCTAAGTCTCAAACCATCCCTGCCCTGGTCAGTGGACACAATACCCCCCGCTCAGACTGTCAGCAGGGAAACCTCCCAGGCGGGCGGATGAGGGGCTAGACCTTCAGCCCACAAACCAGGAGCAAACGTGTGCTTCTCCACAGTCAGCGTAACCACGAGTGTGCGTCCCGCTCAGTGTCTGATCACAGCAGGTAAATTGCCTGTCGTTAACGGGTGTGTTATTCTGCTCTGGCAGGAAGAAGATGAGATGTGGAAAATGTCACCAAGCGTTTTCCTTCATACGATGGAGGAAGGAAATAGCGTCTACAAAGGTCAGTTTACCAGGACAGGTGTGCTGACTGGGGTGCCCTTGTTGGGCAGACATTGGTGCCCAGTTATGAGATGCTTTTGTTGTTTGCTTGCTCAGTCGTGTCTGACTCTTTGCCTCCCCGTGGACTGCAGCACATCTAACTGCCCTGTCCGTCACTGTCTCCCGGAGTTTGCTCAAACTCGAGAGGCTGCAAACATGCAGTCCACTACCAAGTCTGTCTGTCCGTCTCTCTTTTAAAATTGCTTTGAGTGGCTTCAAAGCATATAGGTGGTAAAAGAGCAAGATGAGAGTATGTCTCAACATCTGTTCTGTTTTAAACCCTTGAGACGTCAGCTGAACATTCTCTTGCTTGGAATGAAAGGGAAGAAGGATTTTCCCTGGGTTGTTTAAATTAAGAAAATCAGTGCCGTATGTACAGTAAAATGTTGTAATTGTATTAGTCTAAGACACGTGCCTGCATGCTGACACCTAATTCTTTTGTCCCATATTCAGAATGTAATCTGGCTCTTTCGGCAAGTGTATGAACTGGCCTTTGAGATGTTCTCATTATAATTTACTGGAATGGTTGTCCAATTCCTTTGGTTCCACTCCACCCTCAGGATAAATCCCAAAACAGAATGACCTGCCAGGGTGACCCTGGTCATTAGTGCTATTTGGAAACTCCTGAGAAATGCCATAAGGGTGTGAAGTAGAATATTTCCACACTTGAGTCACGCATGTGGCTCCTTCTTTATTTGGCCTTAGCCAGACCGCAGTGGGACTGTTATTTACTTAATATGTATTTTTAATTGATGGATGGTTTCTACCCCTAGTTGAGCCTTACCCTTAGCAACTCTATCAGAGTCGTGGCAGGTTTGATGGGCTGTCTGGTTCCGTAAAATAAGAAAGTCCATGTCCCTCCTGCAGTTCTCTCACTCAACACTAGTGGCCAGGGTCCCACTCGGCTGGAGACGCTGAGCTGAGGCAGAAGCACCGGGAAAGGATGAACTCGAAATGACTCGGCAGCTGCTTTAATGGGGGAGAGAGGAGGTCGGAGGGTAAATTAACATTGATCAGGTGCCCACGACATGGAAGGTGTGTTTTCACGCCCATCTCACTTCTCTTTACAACAACCAGAAAGACATAAACATCACTCAGCCTGGTCAGCAGGTACAGTCGGAGACCTGCCATCATTCACGTTGAGAATATCAACTTTCCTTTTCTTTTCCATTATGGTTGATTGCAGAATGTTGACTGTATTCCCTGTGCTGTATACTGCAGGACCTTGTTGTTTATCCATCCTGTATATAATACTTTGATCTGCTAATCCCAAACTCCCAGCCCAACCCCCCCCCCACCCGCACCACCCCCATGGCAACCATACGTCTGTTCCTTATGTCTGTGCGTCTGTTTCTCTTTGAAGATGAGTTCATTTGTGTCATACTTTAGATTCCACACGTAAGTGGTATCATATGGTGTTTGTCTTTCTCTTTCTTACTTCACCTCATATGATAATATCTAGGTCCATCCATGTAGCTGAAAATGGCATTATTTCATTCTTCTTGTGGCTGAGAAGTATTCCATTGTATATATGGGACATCTCTTTATCTTTATCCACCCATCTGTCAGTGGACATTTAGGCTGTTTCCATGTCTTGTCTACTGTAAATAATGCTGCTGTGCACATCGGGATGCAGGTATCTTTTCCCACTATAGTTTAATCCAGGTATATACCCAGGAGTAGGGTTGCAGGCTCACAGGGCAACTCTACTACTTCTGTCGGACGTCCGCTCACTCACACACTCACTCAGCAAGCATTGCTCACTCACACACTCACTCAGCAAGCATTGCTCACTCACACACTCACTCAGCAAGCATTGCTTGGCTCCAGTGTGCAGGCGCAGTGCTGGCCCGGAGGCACATGCCACCAGCAGGCTCACCACACACCCAGGGCTGAGGTGGTGGGCAGGCGGGGACCGCGGCACCAGTTGGGTGCCTTGTTAGTCTGGCCACAGCCACTTCCAAGGGACCTGGCTAGGAATCGCGGTAGTCCACCCTGCAGAGTCACAGGCCCGGCTGGGGTGCCCCTGGAACTCAGGGCTAGGCCCCGCATGCAGCTGCCCTCTGTCGCAGGACATTATGTACTGGTCTGCACACACCCTCTCTTGTCTCGTATTCTGCGTATGTATCACCAGACTTCAAGATACTTTCCTGGCCTTTGAACTGTCAGCTCATTTTCTTCTAAAGAACCCCCACTTCTGGTGCTCTGCTGGCTGTCCTTGGGGCTTCCTGCCTGTCAGTCCTTCATTCTCCTGTTACTCACTCACCGTGTTGGAGCCCAGCCTCCAGGGGGTCCCGAGAGTGACTGCCAGTGTGGAGGGATGTCTCGGGTGCTGGGTGCATCTCAGTAGTGTCTTACACTTGAGAAATAGAGTATTCCTGCCACATCAGTGAACACGGGTGCCATAGCCATCAGCGATTCCAGCCCTCCAGGTGTGAATTTCTGAGCCCTAAGGGCACTCAGGAAGGAGAACAGTACCTGCTTGGTCTGGCAGCCATGAGGCTGCAGCCACTCCCTACGGTGAGCACCACGGAACTCTGGATGTGATCAACGCGGGACACCGGCCCCAGAGAGCTGAGAGGCATATGGAGGAAGGAGCTCAGCGAGCCCAGGCTCTTGCATCTTCCTGTACACAGAATAGTGCTAAGTTCCTTAACTCGAGATATCTGGCTTTCTTTAATTCACAAAAATGCTTTTAACATTCAGACTACCTGCCCTTTGTTGGAAGACTTCTGTGTAACCTGACTCTACCCCACCCCACTCCTCAGAGCAGTTCTCTCAGGGCTACTGGAGATGCTGTCTCCCGGGCTTGAAGTCCTAAAAACTCCCACTGAGTAAAAACATAACTCTCAACTTTGAGGTTGTGACTGTTTTTTAAGTCAGCACACACTCAAGACTTAGAAAGCCTAGCTCCCTTCACCTCTGATTGTAACTGCTTGGATGAAGAAAGAAAAGTGGGAGAGAGCAAAAGCCTCCTCTACCTTCACAGGGAGTCAGGAGCTTGTGTCTAAACTTGATGAGTCAAGAAGCAGATTGGGATCCACATATCTACACAACTGATACTGTGTATAAAATAGACAATTCATGAGAATGCACCGTATGTATGAAATAGATAACTGATGAGAGTGTACTGTATGTACAAAATAGATAACTAATAGAAACATACTGTATATCGCAGGGAACTCTGCTCAGTGCTGTGTGGTGACCTGAATGGGAAGGAAATCCAAAAACGAGGGGATGTATGAATAGGCACGGCTCATTCACTTTGTTGTACAGGAGAAACTAACACAGCATTGTAAAACAAATACACTCCAATAAAAACTTTAAAATAACTTTTTGGAAGAAAAGGCTGGGACTTAGGAAGAAAAAGCAATATAAGCGTATTATCTAGATGTTATCTTTCTAGATAACAGCCGAGAGAGCCCACGTGAAGCTGGACCTTCACATCCTCCTCCCGTGGGCCCCGTGCTCTTCCTCCCACAAGCTGCTCACACTCACACATCCAGGCTGTCGTGCCTTCTGTTCCCTTTGCCTGGAATGCTTGTCCCTTCGGGCCTCCCTGAGACCAGGTGGGATGACAGTCTCCCGCCTCACCTGTGCCCACCCCAGAGCCGCAGTATTCGCCTCCACCTGACTTCCAGGGGTGTGTTTCCATCTCCTCACAGCAGGGCAACAGGTCTGTGAGGACCAGGCAGCTTTGTCAGTCACTCAGTCATGTGCGACTCTTTTCGACCCCATAGACTGCAGCCCACCAGGCTCCTCTGCCCGTGGGATTTACCAGGCAAGAATACTGGATGGGTAGCCATTTCTGTCTCCAGGGGGGTCTTCCTGACCCAGAGATCGAACCCAGGTCTCCTGCACTGCAGGCAGATTCTTTCCTGTCTGAGCCACCAGGGACAGGGCATGAATTTCATAAATTATGAATAAATCAGATTTATGGATAAATCTGAATCTAGCCAATGCATTTTAAATGAACAAATGAATGTAGGAATAAATGCCCTTGGACGGTGTAACTGGAAGGCAGAGTTTTTTTTTTTTTAATTATAATCTTTTTAATACTCTCTGGCTTTAAGGTACCGCATTATTTTGATAAAAATTCACTTGGGGGCCATCTAACATTCCTATGGGAAGCCCACAGACCCACACAGCAAAGCTCTTGAAACAACCCACACCTTGTGTGTGATTACCCTGTAATTCCATCAAGGCTAAGAAAACTGCCAGCCGCTCGGGAGCAGGAGACAGGAACCATGATTTTCCTCGTTGGCTGTTGGGGTGTTTGATGAGTTATCTGACATGTCTTCGGTAACTTACAGAAATTCAGTGTCTTCATCTGAGAATCCTTTTCATAAAAATCAAAGGCTTTCCTTCTCAAAGGAAGCATTAGCATTTTAATCACTGATATTAAGCCCCCTCCTCGGTCCACTTCTGAGCAGATGAAAACTGCCCCGGCCCTGGCTTCTCCCACTCTCAGATTAAAAACTCGTTCTCTGCTACAGGAAAGAGCGGTCAGTTGTTTCCCTTTGAGAGCATGGATAGCTTCCTGCATTTATAAATGTCCGTGAAATTCTTGAAGGGATTGAGACGTGCCCTGTGCAAAAGTGTCATGAGAAAAACAGCATTTCAGTGGAAAACTAGGTCCATTTACGTCACCTCTAGTAAAACCCACGAAGGCTGCTCGGAAGTGCTTTATCTGTAAATCAGAGGCACAGCCCAAGTGCGGATGTCACAAGGTGCCCCTGCTTCCACATAAATAATCGTATCTTGCTTTCCTTTCTGTTGAATATTGTGTGTTCCTTTCACTATTAAATGCATTACTTCCTGTCTTATCTATCCCCTGAAAAAGCAAAGCAGCTTCCTTTGAATAACAAAGGGGTTTTGCTCTAAAAGATCTTAATGAAGCAGGTGGATTTTGCTTGCAAAGATTTAATTATCAACCAAGATTCAGTCGTCATCTGTTAGAAGAGAGTTGTTGTTATTGCTGAGTGTTGTTGGTTTTTAGTCGATAAGTCATGTCTGACTCTCTGTGACCCCATGGACTGCAGCCTGCCAGGCTCCTCAGCTCATAGGATTTCCCAGGCAAGAAGACTTGGCGTGGGTTGCCATGTCCTTCTCCAGGGGATCTTCCAGACCCAGGGATCAAACCCATGTCTCCTACTTGGCAGGCTGAGATGGTTGAATGGCATACTGACTCAATGGACATGAGTTTGAGCAAGCTCTGGGAGTTGGTAATGGACAAGGAAGCCTGGCATACACGGGATTGCAAAGAGTCAGACACAATTGAGCAACTGAACTGAACTTGGCAGGTGGACTCTTCGCCACTGAGCCAGCACAAAAATCCCGGTATTGTTGACGAATAGAACATTTTAGCGCAGTTATATTTTCAAGGGGGAAAACTTACCATTTTAAACCCATAAAAAAGAATTTTAAACCCATATTATTCCTACATTTCAGAGTTTCCTTCAGTGTAAGCTTATGTAGATTTCAGAAAATGCACAGAGAAGGAGCAGTTCCCTTCAGGCCCATGAATTAACTGCTCTTCATGTACTCACACCTCACAAGCTCTGCAAAATCCCCCTTCCACGGGGTTCAGGCCAAAGAAGAAACTCTCAGATATTTATGACTTAAGACATTTTTTCACATCAAAGGAGTGGTATAGACCATGTAGGCAATGCGTTCTTGCCCTGACACTCATGAGCAGGATAGCTGTCTCTTGCTGACAATCTCCATGGGAATGACTATTCAAAATGATGACTCTTCAGAGCCAGCTTTCCAGCCATTTCTTGTGTGCCCATCCCTGCCGCACCTGGTCCCCATCTGTCTTGTTTGGGTCTTCTGCCCCTTGGGACCCCGCAGTCCCAGGCTGGCTACCTCCCCCATCGGGGTGGTGATTCTGCTTGAAGTGAAAGTCGCTCAGTCGTGTCTGACTCTTTGCCACCCCATGGACGAGAAAGTCCATGGAATTCTCCAGGCCAGAATACTGGAGTGGGTAGCCTTTCCCTTCTCCGGGGGATCTTCCCAACCCAGGGATCGAACCCAGGTCACCCTCACTGCAGGCAGATTTTTTACCAGCTGAACCACAAGGGAAGCCCAAGAATACTGGAGTGGGTAGCCTATCCCTTCTCCATCGGATCTTCCTGACCCAGGAATCGAACTGGGGTCTTCTGCATTGCAGGCAGGTTCTTTACCAACTGAGCTATGAGGGAAGCCCTGATTGAACTTTAAAAAAAATATATTTATTTGGCTGAGTCTTAGTTGCACCACACAGGATCTTTGATCTTCCTTGCAGCGTGTGGTTCTTTCCGTTGTGGCATTCAGACTCTTAACTGCAGCACATGAGACCTAGTTGCCTGGCCAGGGATGGAACCTGGGCCACCTGCACTGGGAGCACAGAGTCTTAGCCACTGGACCACCAGGGAGGTTCCCTCCCCTTGACCTTTGACCCTCACCTCTGACGGGCATCCAGGAGGCACACCCCCAAGCCCCTCCAGCCCCATCATTTCATCCCATTGTCTGAGCCTCAGCGGTGACTGGGCCACCTCTCACCTGGCCACCCTGCGGGGGAAGAACCCATGGGTGCATCAATTTTACGAAAATTTCAGCACCTTTGTGATGTGTTATCTTTTTCTTATACATTCACAGTCGTCACCCTAGAAAGGATCTGGGCACGTTCAACATCATCTTTTTCAAAAACCTGCCACTGAAACTTTGCATCACTGGTAGATTTCTCCTTCCCATCTTCCTATGATGGGCCAAGGATTGGTGGAGCCCTGCGCAGGCCACACTGCCCTCGGTCTAGCTGGGGGGAGACTGCTAAGCCTGAGAGCCCTTGCCAGGCCTGAAATCCAGACAGGCCAACCCCTCTGCTCAGCCAGCTGTCCAGGAAGTGAGCCGGCCCACCAGACCTGTGTGAGGTCAGCAGTTTGTGATGACCCTCTTCGGCTTTCAGAAACCTCCCTGCCAGCCTCTAGGAGCAGCATCAGGGTGTCCCCCCAGGACTTGTGCAACCGACCCACACTTCTGGAAAATCGGGGCTCCCTGTCTCCCTCCATTTGTGTCCTGGGTGGTCCTGACTGGGATCCCTGTAAGAGGACAC
The DNA here is from genome assembly GCF_029407905.1 of Bubalus kerabau. Taxonomy (NCBI): domain Eukaryota; kingdom Metazoa; phylum Chordata; class Mammalia; order Artiodactyla; family Bovidae; genus Bubalus; species Bubalus kerabau. The sequence goes on along the minus strand of NC_073629.1, from coordinate 116,488,140 downwards.
CCCCCGTGGTCCTGTGTCCTCTCTTCCACTTGCTAAAAACAAGTGTTTTTAAGTGTTCTTAGCACAGCCACTGTCCCGCCTGGCCCCTCGCCCCTTGCAGGTGGAGATTGATAATAAGCAAAGGACGACATAGGGCCAGCAGCTGGTGAGTGGTTAGGATGCAGGGTCCCCCGACAGGGGTTCCCCCCAGCCGGAGCCTTCAGGCCATTCCCTGCCGGGCTGTCCATTCTTGTGTGTCTGCCTCTCGTGGCCTTGGTGCTCTGTCGCTGGGGATCTGCCGTTCCCACCGTGTCTCATCCCTTCTCCTTTCCAGTCTCACTGCTTCTGCTCACCCCTGGCCTCTGTGATTTACCCAGAGATTCCACCCTCCTTTCTAGTCCGTGTGCCCACTTAGCTCCGCCCTCTGCCTGCAGGGTTGACCGCTTGGCTCCCTGTGCACCCACATGCATTTCTGTCTATGGCCGTGACTGTCCTCTGGGTGTTGAGTGTAAGTGCCAGCCCCTCCCTACTTGGTCAGCTGTGTCAGGGGACACACTCCTGTCCGATCTCAGGGTCAGTGTTTGTAGGGGAGGCTGTGCTTGCGAAGCTTCCGCCCCGTCACTCACCACCTGCCGTCCAGGGGGCACGGGCCCCCTTTCTTCCCAGCCATAGCCATTGTCAGACGGAGGTGGGCCACCCCGTGGTCCTCGACTGCCCTCCCGAGTTGAGCAGCATCAGTGCCCCCCAGAGACCAGCTCCCAGCAAAGTGGCCCAGCTACGTGGTGGTTGCAGGTTTGGTTCCAGCAGATTTTCATCACAGTCTGAACACAAATTCAAGGAAGAGATCCCTTCCCCAACTGGCGAGTCTTTTTCCCCTGGGAGATCCTCCAATCCCACGGCCAGGGTCCAGGTGTCTGCACCTCTGTGAACATTTGGAATTCCCCTTCTGAGAAAACAGCTTTATTTCCATTTATTCAAGTGATACAAAATTACCCTTATTTCCTCTAACCATCCTCCTAACTGCCAGGGTAAGGCCAAAGGGACATGTAAAATATATATGATTTCAAAAACATCCCAAAAGTAATACAAAAACACAGCTGTTGAATTTGGGATGAGTAATGGGTATTTGTGTGTTCAGTGTTGGCTTTTAATAGGGGCCAAGGTAAGTCACGGGTAAGCTGAACTAGCAACAAAATCTCTCCCATTTCATTGAATCATATGAATAATAGAACTAATGGAAAACGTATTACAGAAACAGTCACCTGTAATTGCATAACCCCATAATTATTGTTGTTGTTGCTGTTCAATCGCTAAGTCATGTCCACTGTTTGTGACCCAATGGACTGCAGCATACCAGGCTCCCTTGTCCTTCACTGTCTCCTGGAGTTTGCTTAGATTCGTGTCCATTGAGTCGGTGATGCCATCCAACCATCTCATCCTCTGTTGTCCCCTTCTCCTCCTGCCTTCAATCTTGCTCAGGGTCTTTTTCAATGAGTCAGCTCTTCACATCAGGTGGCCAAAGGATTGGAGCTTCAGCTTCAGCGTTTCCAATGAATATTCAAGACTGATTTCCTTTAGGATTGACTGGTTTGATCTCCTTGCAGTCCAAGGGACTCTCAAAAGCCTTCTCCAGCACCACAGTTCAAAAGCATCAGTTCTTTGGCGCTCAGCCTTCTCTATGGTCCAGCTCTCACATCCATACACAACTATAATGGTACAGAAGAGTACCATTTGTTTCATACTTCGTTACTGGAGCTTTTCACATTAGCACTTTTCTTCTTTATTTTTTAGATGTTGTACAGACACAGTTCTTCCATTTGGAAAGTGGAAAAAAAAGACAGACATAGGGTAGAAAATTGAATTTGTGTTATATTTCACAAAACTGCCTTTGTTAGTCTTCATGTAGAAAAAAAAATTCATTTTCTTTTTCTTTCTCCTTCTGGAGTGCAGACCTGTGGAAGAATAAAGACGAATCGTGGAATTTCCCCCAGGTCTATGACCCTGAACTGATTAAGGAGGACAAGCGGAAGGAGCTGGAGTCAGAGATCAGAGTGCAGGTAAAGCGGCTTTAATGCTGGAGTCCTAGTCAAGTCTTCCACTGCAGCACTTCTTTATAACGTCCTGTTCGTGACCTACCCAGAATTTAACCTGTTTCTAACTTTGCAAAGAAAACACAAAGCAGGCAAGTTCACCTAAAACATAGTATCTTTTATATTGACCTAGGTTGATGAGCTGATGAGACAGGAACTAAAAAACTTGAAACTAGCTGTGAACAGAGAGAAGGAACTATCAGCAAGAACAGGAAAGAAGAAAGGAGGTAAAAAGGTGAGCGATGCTTACGCTCGGGAGGCAGAGGGCAGAACTGAGCTGTGACCAGGGGCCCGGCCCCAGAGGCCAGGGTTGGTCCAGGCATCCTGGCTGCCCTGGGCTGCTTTCCAGGAAACGTGCCTGCCTGTGGTGAACTTCCCTTGGTCCACTGTTCATTGGTCCACCAAACACGTAGCCCTCAGGGTTGTGGGATCATAAATGGGATAAATCCAGTCTGAGAGTGACCTCCCCACCCTCCTCACTGCGGATCCGTGGTACCCAAGCCCACAGGTGGGATGAGAACTCTCAGAGGAGCTAGGACATGTGCCTCAAATGCCCACCTCCCTGCAGAAGATCTGTGGGGGAGGAGGCCAGTGGCAAAGAGCGGGTTGTTGGAAAGTCAGGGAATCTGATGAATTGAATTTTAAGTTGCCACTCATCCATCTACCAGTGGTTTAGAGGCCAGTCAGATCCCAGTATTCAATGTTATGTACTGGGGTCCTGTGAGATAATAGAAAATGTTCCTGTTGGTCTCTGCCCCCACTTGCTGGCATGGAGCTCCTGGAACCCTTGTAAATTCCTAAGTGATAAGTGCACCGGAAGCCTCTCTTGTTACAATAAAGCAATTCTGGGTGGGTTTCTGGGTGGCTCCCAGGTTGGGGCTTATTCCCACCAGAAAGACCAAGCAGTGATCAGAAGCCTGGAAATCACAGTTCCATCTACCCCATTCCCAAAAGAGGGGAGAGGAGCTGGACATGGAGTCAATACTTGATCATGCCCGTGTGAGGGGCTTTCTGTAAAACCCCAATAATCACAGGCTTTGAAGAGTCTCCAAGTGAGTGAACACAACCACATGCTGGAAGGGTTGTTGTTGTTCAGTCACTCGGTCGTGTCTGACTCTTTGCGACCCCTTGGACTGCAGCACACCAGGCTCTCCTGTCCATCACCATCTCCCGCAGTTTGCTCAAACTCATGCCCACTGAGTCAGTGATACTATCCAAGCATCTCATCTTCAGTCACCCCCTTCTCCTCCCACCTTCAATCTTACCCAGCATCAGGGTCTTTTCAAATGAGTCAGCTCTTCACATCAGGTGGCCAAAGTATTGGAGTTTCAGCTTCAGCTTCAGTCCTTCCAGTGAAAATTCGGGATTGATTTCCTTTGAATTGACTGGTTTGATCTCCTTGCAGTCCAAGGGACTCTCAAGAGTCTTCTCCAACACCACAGTTCAAAAGCATCAATTCTTCAACGTTCAGCCCTCTTTAAGGTCCAACTCTCACATCCATACATGACAACTGGAAAAAAACGGAGCTCTGACTAGGAGGATCTTTCTCAGCAAAGTGATGTCTCTGCTTGTGAATACACTGTCTAGGTTGGTCATAACTTTCCTTCCAAGGAGCAAGCGTCTTTTAATCTCATGGCTGTAGTCACCATCTGCAGTGATTTTGGAACCCAAGAGTATAAAATCTGTCGCTGTTTCCATTGTTTCCCCATCCATTTGCCATGAAATGATGGGACCGGATAGCCATGATCTGTTTTTTGAACGTTGAGTTTTAAGCCAACTTTTTCACTCTTCTATTTCACCTTCATCAAGAGGCTCTTTAGTTCTTTTTCGCTTTCTGCCATAATGGTGGTGTCATCTGCGTATCTGAGGTTATTGATATTTCTCCCAGCAATCTTGATTCCAGCTTGTGCTTCATCCATCCCGGCATTTCACATGATGTACTCTACATAGAAGTTAAATAAGCAGGGTAACAATATACAGCCTTGACGTATTCCTTTCCCAATTTGGAATCAGTCCATTGTTCCATATCCGGTTCTAACCGTTGCTTCTTGACCTGCATACAGGTTTCTCAGGAGGTAGGTAAGGTGGCCTGGTATTCCCATCTGTTTAATAATTTTTCACAGTTTGTTGTGATCCACACAGTCAAAGGCTTTGGCTTCATCAATGAAGCATAAGTAGATGTTTTTCTGGAATCCTCTTGCTTTTTCTAGAAGGGTACCACACCCCAACTTCATAGAGACAGAAGCTCCTATGCCTAGGATCCTCCCAGACCTTGCCCTACACACCTCTTCCTCTGGTTGTTCTTCTGTGTCCTTTATCGTGTCCTTTGATGACTTGATAGGTGTGTTTCCATGAGTTCTGTGAGCCACTCTAACAAATTCATCAAACCCGAGGAGGGGGTCGTGGGAACCGTAGATTTATAGCTGGTTGATCAGAAGCACAGGTGACAGTCTAGACTTGTGATTGTCATTTGGAGTGGGGGGGGATGGTCTTGTGGGATGTCACCCTTCACCTGTGGGATGGGACTCTATATCTCCAGGTCGACAGTGACTTAGATTGTAGGAGCCCCAGCTGGTGTTGCAGAAGACTTCCTGATGGAGGAAACCCCCATACAACTGGCATCAGAAGTGCAGTGAACGTGGTTCCCTTGGGTCCGGAGCCAGCTGTGCCTCTGGGGCCAGGATACTCCAGGCAGAGGAGCTGGCGGGGGTGTGGGCTTTCCCAAGTTCCCACGGTGCATCAGCCCTCCCTGGGACTCACACACTCCCTGAGTTTGTCACACTCTCAACTGCCTTAGTGATTAGTTTGCCAACCCAGGGGGATGTGTGGTGACTCTATCCTGAAGGCTTTTGTGTTGATTTTACACTTTACAGTTTTACGGCTTACCTCTGACTCCAGATTAACACCTGAGTGTCCTTCATGCACTTCTTCTGAGCCTCCATCATTGTGGCCCAGCGCATGCTTAGTCGCTCAGTCATTTCCACTCTTTATGACACTATGGACTGTAGCCCACCAGGCTCCTCTGTCCTCAAGATTCTCCAGGCAGAAATACTGGAGTGGGTATCCATTTCCTTCTCCAGGGGATCCTCCTGATCCAGGGATTGAACCCAGGTCTCCTGCCTTGCAAGATTCTTTACCATCTGAACCGCCAGGGAAGCCCATAGCCTGATGAGGGTTCTCTATATGTAATTCCCATAAATAGGTGAGGGCACCTATTTATGCCACTGGTTGACCCTGTTAATGAATTTCCTATCTTCAAAAAGTGATGCTCTAATGACTGAATGTGGAAATCAAGCCAAGCAAAAGGGAAAATGAAGACAGGAGGTGGCTGCAGCCCTCCAGCTGCAACTCGGCTTCCTCTCCTTAACCAACAGCTGGTCATCGGTCTGGTGCTGCTGCCCCTCCCACTCCTTGAAGCCTGGTGTCTGCCCTCCACCATGGCCTAGCTCATGAAGTGTCCCAGGATGGGGTTGCTGTGAATTTCCCTCTTGGAATTAAACTGGTTGAACACACAATAGATGTGCTCAGGGTACCCCCAACAGATTGATGGTAATTGTGTAAATGTAGAGTTTTGAGTTCTCAAAACTCCAATCCAAGAGACCTTGGGAAACATAAATATGATTTCGTTTCGTGAGCTGAGACTTAATTAGCTATATTAAATCCCCTCCTTAAGAAGACCATTAGAAGAAGGGGAAGGGACAAACTTGAACATTGGAAAGGAGAAAAAGGACTCAGAGGGATACAGTTTGGCTGTGTTATTCCAGCTTTATCCAGAGAAAGTGACTTGATCAGAGATTATACAGCCACCTGAGCACCCCTCTTGAAATACAGATATGACCTTAGCACTCCATACTGAAACCCTTCAGTGACACCCTAGTTCCCACAAGGATAAAGCTGACAATCTTCTGCCGGGCTTACAAAGCCATGCTTGACCTGGGAAGGGTTCCGTCTTCAGGCTCATCACCCACCTCTCCCTCCCTGGCTGCACTCCAGCACCCTGAGCTTCCTCTTTGTCCGTCAAACACACTGTGCTCCCTCCCACCACAGGCTGCTCTCAAGAACTGTACTTGCTCCCACAGCCTCGGTCCTGAGTGTAGTTAAACCCCTACTCAACCCTGGGGTCAGTCCAAGTCCTTTTTCCTCAAGAAAACCTTCTGGGGCCTCTGAGTAATTCTGGTTGCTCTGCAGGCACTGGACACTGTGCTGCAGTGGCTTCCTGGTGCTTTGTCAAGTTTCCATGTTATATTTACTGACAAGATCTTTTTCTTCGTATCTGCCTTCCCATATCTACTGAAGTGCAGAGACTGTGTGACTGTCTTTGCTGCTCACTACTGTAAACTTTTCTGGCACATAGCAAGTCCTCAGCGCATATTTTTGAGTGAGTTAATTTATCAAATCCAGATCCTATGCAGATTGACCCCTCTCAGCTAGATCAGTGCCTTAAGATGCCACAGTCATGGCATTGGTGAAAATTCAGAGCATCCAGGCACCTTCTTTGCTATTCCATACTCAACAAGCAACCTCCCAGTGAGTTACTGTGGTTTCATGTTTATTTTGTAACAAGAGAGAAAACTATAGCCTATTTCAGCAATGATACTTCACAGTACAGTTTAATCTACTTAGCTTACAGTTTTGTCCACCTTCTCTTGGGATTTGGAGATCTAAAAGCTGATATTGAGGGACAGATCATCTTTACTAATTGTTCCTTTCAGTAGTATTTATTGAGCACTGTATGCCAAGTGCAGTTCAAGGCATTTGAGGTACACAAGATAACGAGACAGACAGAGTCTGTACTGGCAGAAACAAGTTTCCAGATACACAGGACTGTCAGTCAACCCTGGATGGGCTGTGGCCCCCATTATGACATCACTGCCATAGCAAGAGCATCCATGGAAGGTGCTCTCTGGGGAAACGGCCCACTGTGGTCTGGCCATGGTTTCCTCATCCTGTTCTGGAGTAACCTGGAGCACATGTGGCCCCCAGCTTTGGCCATGGCCAGTGTGGGCAGATAGAAATTTAGAATCGTCTTTTTAAAGAAACAAATGAACATTCTTCAACTGGGAAGTATGGTATCCAAAAGAAAGAAGTCTTCTACCTGGTTTAACAACAGTGTGGACATAGTAAATGCAGGTTGACCTCAAAGACAAATCAGTAGGAAATACAAACTGAAGTACAGAAAAAATAATAATATAAAGAACAGATAAGAAGGGAGATTTGAGGCATAATCAAATGTTGTAACATATGTGCAATTAGAATTTGCCCCAAAACAGGAGGATGGAACAGAAGCAATAAATGAAAAAGTAATGTTTGTTAAATTTTCCAGTTCAGACGAAATACATAAAGCCACGAATTCAAGAGCTTCACTGAGGTTCAAGAAGAATGAGGTCCAGACACATCAGTCAAAATGCTGAAAGTCAAAAGGAAAGTCTTACTAGATTTTTTTTTTAAAGCACATTTCCTTCAGTGTCATGAAAAATAAGAAAGACTACGGAGTCTCTCCATAGAAACTATGAAAGCCGGAAGGAACAAAGTGGCATTCTGAAGGACTGGGGAAAAAATAACCACCAATCTAGAATTCATACCCAATGAAAATATCCTTCAAAACTGAAAATAGAGATATTTCCAGACAAACAAAATCTGAGAGGACTTGTCAGCCACGGACCCACAATGTGAAAACACTAAAGGGATGTTATTCTTCAGGCTGAAGGAGAGTTAGCTCAGGTGGGAGAACAGAGAGCAGAGAGGTAAAGGGAATTCTCAGCTCTGAGAAACGGGAACATGGGGCAAATGTAAAAGGCTGAGGACTCCTAGAATAACCTGGCTTTTAAAGCAAGCAGAGCAAGAGCCATGTGTGTCTGTACCATATATACAAATAACATACAGAAGAAAGGGCACACAGCAGTAAATGGGCGTGTGGCTTGATTGCATTTCTCAGGGAACCATGAAGGGCTAATCTAAGGTAAATTATAATAAGCTGATGATCTGTTTTGTAATTTTTTTAAATGATACTAAAATGTATAGCAAAAGAGGAATAGCAAAGATGAGTAGAGAAATAAAAATTAATTGAAAAGGATACAAGAAGGAAAAATAGGAACAAAAAGAAAAGTAAATTAATAAATAATAAAAAGAAAGGAAATACAAATATGATAGAATTAAACTCAACAAAATCCATAATTACATGAAATGAAAACAGACCGAATGTTCTAATTAAAAGACAATAATTTCCATACTGGAAAAAACCAAACTCTGCTATTTATAAGAAGCACAGCTCAGTTCAGTTTAGTTCAGTTGCTTAGTTGTGTCCGACTCTTCGTGACCCCATGGACTGCAGCATGCCTGGCTTCCCTGTCCATCACCAGCTCCTGGAGCTTGCTCAAACACACGTCCATCAATTCAGTGATGCCATCCAACCATCTCATCCTCTGTCATCCCCTTCTCTTCTTGCCTTCAATCTTTCCCAGCACCAGGAACTTTTCTAATGAGTTGGCTCTTCGCATTAAGAGACTAAAGTATTGGAGTTTCAGCTTCAGCATCAGTCCTTCCAATGAATATTCAGGATTGATTTCCTTCAGGATTGACTGGTTTGATCTCCTTGCAGTCCAAGGGACTCCCAAGAGTCTTCTCCATCACCACAGTTCAGAAGCATTTTGCCTTTTCATACTGTTCATGGGGTTTGCAAAAAGATATAAATAAAGTGTACTCACATTTTAAACATTTAATTTTGATTGGGGTATAACCGCTTAACAATGTTGTGGTAGTTTCAGGTGAACAGCAGAGGGACTCAGTCATACACATACATGTAACCATTCTCCCCCCAAGCCCCCTTCCCATCCAGACTGACATATAACATTGAGTAGAGTTCCATGGAGAAGCATACTTTAAACGTAAAGAATAGGTATGTTGAAAATAAAAGAACAGTCAACCATAAACCATCAAAGCACTAACCAAAAGGTAGCTAGTGTAATTCAATATCAGACAAAGCAGACTTTAGGTAATAACCACCCTACACCATTCAAACAATGGAAACAGCGAGAGACTTTATTTTCTTGGGCTCTAAAATCACTGCAGATGGTGACTGCAGTCATGAAATTAAAAGATGCTCCTTGGAAGAAAAGTTATGACAAACCTAGACAGCATATTAAAAAGCAGAGACATTACTTTACCAACAAAGGTCCATCTAGTCAAGGCTATGGTTTTTCCAGTAACTATGTATGGATGTGAGAATTAGACCATAAAGAAGGCTGAGCACCAAAGAATTGATGCTTTTGAACTGTGGTGTCAGAGAAGACACTTGAGAGTCCCTTGGACTGCAAGGAGATCCAACCAGTCAATCCCGAAGGAAATCAATCCTGAATATTTATTGGAAGGCATGATGCTGAAGCTGAAACTCCAATACTTTGGCCACCTGATGCGAAGAACTGACTCATTGGAAAAGACCCTGATGCTGGGAAAGATAGAAGGTGGGAGGAGAAGAGGGTGGCTGAGGATGAAATGCTTGGATGGCATCACTGACTCCATGGACATGAGTTTGAGCAAGCTGTGGGAGATGGTGAAGGACAGGGAAGCCGGGCATGCTGCAGCCCATGGGGTCATAAAGAGTTGGACACAACTAAGCAACTGAACGACAACAACACGCCATTCAAACACCTCAAATAAACAGGATCCCTGCTCCAGTACACAGCAGCAAAGCTGCATGCAGAGCCTACCCCGTGGAGACACAGGAGGCAGCCCAGCATCCTCTCTGGAGTGGTGTGAGAGAAGACCGGAAAGTCGCCACCCCTCCCCCCCTGCTGGGACGGATCTGAGGAAGCCAAGAGGACAGTCAGGATTCTCACCAGTTCCCAGCGGTGACAAGGCCACCTTCACCTCAGTGTCATCGGAAGACCACCCAGGGGGAGCCAGAGGTCTCGCCCCCTCACCCAGAAATAGAAGGAACTTCCCCTCACAGTGGAGTGAGGAATCCATCCTTCTACCTTCCTGACAGTAACCATACAGCATGTACACACAACTCCCCTGACGAGTGGGGTCAGAGTTTAACCAGATTTAAATTCAGAGGCGCATAGCATAATGGGCTTCCCTGGTGGCTCAGTTGGTAAAGGATCTGCCTGCAATGCCGGAGACCTGGGTTCAATCCCTGGGTTGGGAGGATCCCCTGGAGAAGGGAAAGGCTACCCACTCCAGTTTCCTGGCCTGGAGAAGTCCATGGACTAAGTCCATGGGGTCTCAGAGAGTTGGACACAACTGAGTGACTTTCACTTCACTTCACAGCATAATACAAAAATGTTTAGGTTTCATTGAAAGTCACTCATCAAACAAGAACCTGGAAGATTGCAAACTGAAGGAACATAGATAGTAGATCCCAAGTCTGAAATGTCAGAGATGTCAGAATTATCTGACAAACATTTTAAGGTTGTCATGATTAAAATCTCTCAATGAGTAATTATGAAGCTACTATACACAAATTAAAAAAATATAAAGCCTCAACAAAATAGTATATGATACAAAGAAGAAGCAAATAGATATTTTAGAACTGAAAAGTACAGTATCCAAATTATTGGTTGAGCTCAGCAGCAGAATAGAGGTGACAGTGGAAATAATCACTGAATTCGAAGATAGGACAATAGAAATTATCCAGTAAGAACAACAGAGAAAATCAACTGAAAAAAAAAAAAAAAAAAAAGCTAAACAGAGAATCAGGGACTGTGGGACTGTTAAAAAAACATCTTATATTTATGTCATCAGAATCTCAGAAGAGAAGGAGGATGAAACTGAAAAAGCATTTTGAGAAATAATGATTGAAATCTTCCCAAATTTGATAAAGAGATATAAACCTGCAGATTTAAGAAGCTGAGTGAACCCCAAACAAAATAAATCCAAAGAAATCTGACCTGAGATACATCATAATTAATCTTCTGAATACTGAAGACAAAGAAAAAGTCTAGAAAGCATCCAGGGAGAAAAAAAAAAGTGACCCTTTACCTATGGGGAAAAAACACCTTAAATGACTGTGGATTGCTCACAAAAGATTGAGACTAGAAGAAAGGATACAATACTATTTCAAGCACTGAAAGAATTTATATGCCACCAGAATTTATACCCAGCAAAAATATTCTTCAACAGTGAAGAGGAGGAAATCAAGATGAAGGAAAACTAAGATTTTTTTCACCAGTAGAATCACCCTCAGAGAATTTCTAAAGGAACTTCTTTAAATGGAAAGGAAAACCTGGAGTACCAGAAGGCAAGAAAGAACTTGTAAGAAAAAACATAGGTAAAAGAATAGGCTTTTCTACCCTTTCTAAATTATGTTATTTGATTGAGGTAAAAATTATAATACTGTTTGACATGGTTCTCAATGTATACAGAGGAAATATTTGAAAATGTTAAGAAATTATGGGGGTATGAGCTAAAGGATACAAAGGGAATTACGGTTTTTCTACTTCACTCAAAATATGACATGAATAGACTGTGATAGCTATACATATATAATGTAACACCCAGAGCAACTACCAGAAAACTATCCAAAGAGATACACTTAAAGAACACCATCAAAGTGAAATTCTAAAAAAAAAATGAAGTCACTCACAGGATGACAGGAAAAACCAAATAAAATAAAGAAACAAAAAATATAACAAAAAAAAATAAAATGGTAGACTGAAGTAAACAGTCTAAATACAATAATTAAAAACAGAGATTAGCAAAGTGTATTTAAAAATATGACCCAACTATATCTTCAGGAGCCTCATTTGATACATTATGATATAAGCAGGTATAAGTAAAAGGATGGGAAAATATACCATGCAAACAATCAAAAGAAAGCTATTATAATATCACATAAAGGAGATTTCAGAGCTGAGAAAATTGTCAAAAACAGGGAAGAACCTTATATGTGGTAAAAGAGCCAATCCACAAAACACATAGTAATCCTAAATGTTCATACACCAAACAGCAGAACCACAAAACATAGGAAGCAAAATCCAATAGAACAAAAGGAAAACAAAAATCTACAGTTACAATTGGAGACTCAACACATCATTCTCAAGAACTGATAAAATACTAGGCAGAAAATCATCAGCAAGGATATTGAAGAACTCAACAATACCAGCAACAAACAGAATCTAGTTGACATTTATAGAACACTCTACTCAACTTCCCTGGTGGCTCCGATAGTAAAGAATCTGCCTGGAATGCAGAAGACCTGAGTTTGGTCCCTGGGTTGGGAAGATCTCCTGGAGAAGGAAATGGCAATCCACTCCAGTATTCTTACCTGGAGAATTCTGTGGACAGAGGAGCCTGGCAGGCTACACAAAGAGTCGGACACTATTGAGTGACTAACACCACCCAACAAAGAGAATGCATATTCAAGTGGCCACAGAACATATTCCAAGGTGGACCATATTTTGTGCCATGGAACATATCTCAATAGATTGAAAAGAGTTGAAATTATGAAGAGTGTCTTCCCCTACCACAATGGACTCAAACTAGAAATCAGGAACAGGAAAGTAACAAGAAAATGTCCAGGCACAGGGAAACTAAACAGCACACTTCTAATTCATAGGACAAAGGAAAACAAGAAAATAAAAACATGTAACAAAAGTGTAAGATATAAGAATACCTGGGATACAAGCAAAGCAGCCCTGAGAGGGAAATTTATAGCCTTAAACACATACACAGGGGCTTCCCTGATGGGCCAGTAGACAAAGAATCCCTGGCAACTGAGCAAGTCGGTCACCCTAGGCCCTCAGCACCTTTGCCATCAATGGGCCCCTTCCTGGATGAAAAAAATACTAAAAAGATTACATGACTGGATTGCTATAAAGACAAGTGTATACCAATAGGAGCTTCACAGTGGTAAAGAATCCACCTACCAATGCCAGAGACACAGGGACATGCGTTTGATCCCTGGGTCAGGAAGATCTCCTGGAGAAGGAAATAGCAACCCATGCCAGTATTCTTGCCTGGAGAATCCCATGGATAGAGGAGCCTGGCAGGTTACAGTCCATGGCGTCACAAAGAGTCAGGCATGACTGAGCGACTAAGTACAAACAGATACACTAGAAAAAAAGAGGGAAAAGCTCAAATTCATCAGCCAAATTCCTACCTTCAGAACCTAGAAAAAGAGGAGGAAAATAAAAGTAAGCAGAAAGAAGAAAATAAAGACCAGGAATCAGTGAAATTGAAAACAGAAAAACAGTATAGAAAGTAAATAAAACAGAGCTGAGTTTTTGAAAATTATCAGTAATTGACAAACCTCTAGTAAGACTAACAAAGAAAAAACAAGTCACAAATTACCAACATCAGGAATGAAGCAAGGTTTGCCACCACTGACTGCAGACATAAAAAGAATAATTTAATAAAGGATACTGTAAAAACAACTCCACACACACAATTTGACAACTTAACACAGGATGGACCCACTTTCCCTAAAAAATACAAACTGCCACAACTCATTTGATAGGAAATAGATAAATTGACTAGCTCTACAACCATACAGAAGTTGAATTGTAATTAAAACAATTCCCCATGTAGAATCTCTGGGGCCAGATGATTTACTGGAGAATTCTACCAAATGTTCAAAGATAGATTAACTCCAATTCTACACAGTCATGTCCAGAAAACAGAAGAAGAAGGAACACTTCCCAACTCATTTCATAACAAGCTAGTATTACCCTTAAATGAAAACCAGACTAAGACAGTACCAAAAAAAGAAAGCTGTAAGCCTGTATCCCTTGTGAATATGGATGCAAAATTCCTTAGCAAAATATTATCAAATAGAATGAAACAATAAAGAGAATTATAAACCATGACCAAATGGAGTTTATTCCAAGAATGCAAGCCTCGTTCAATATTTGAAAATCAGTAATGGAATCAACTATATTAATGGGCTAAAGAAGAAAAAAAAAATCACATGATCATATCAGTTAATACAGAAAAAGCATTTGACACAATTTAATACTCACTCATAATAAGTTCCTCAGAGAAACTGGGATAGAGAACTTCCATAAAAAACACCGGCAGCTAACTTTTTACTTTACAGGGAAAGACTAAATGTTTTTCCCCTAAGACTGGGAACAAGGCCAGTGTGTCCACTCAGTACACTTTCATGAACATAGTGCTAGACATTAGCCAGCGCAGTAGGACAAGAGGAGGAAATAAAGAAACAGTCCTTATTTGTAGATGACATGAATGGCTATTTAGAAAATCCCAAGGACTCTAAAAACTCCTAGGAATAAAAAAGTGCATTCAGCAAGGTTTTAGGATACAAGGGGAACATATAAAAATCAGTCATATTTCTATCTACTAGCAATGAACAGGTAGACACCAGGATTAAAAATATATCACTTAACATCACTCAAAAATGAAATACCGAGGTGTAAAGCTAACAAAACATGTATAGGACTTGTATGCTAAAAGAACACCATGCTGATGAAAGAAATCAAAGACCTAAATAGACAGACATACTATGCACATGGATTGGAAGACCAAATGTTGTAAAGATGTCAGTTCTTTCCACATCAGTATACTAGATTAATCCAATTCTTATTGAAATCCCAGAAAGATAGTTATAAACATAGATAAGATTATCTTAAAATGTATATGGAGACAGTGAATCTAGAATAGCTAAGATGATTTTGAAAAAAGAGCAATAAAATAAAAAGAATCCATGCATGTGATTTCGAGGCTTATTATACAGCCATAATAATCAAGACTGTTTGCTGTTGGTAGAGGGTTAAACCACAAATCAGTGAAACAGGACGGTTGAGGTATAGGCTTGCACAAATAAACCTGACTGATTTTTGACAAAGATGCAAATGTAATTCAAGCAGAAAGGATAACCTTTTCAATAAATGGTGCTGGAGCAGGTGGACATCCACAGATTTAAAAAAGGAGGAAAACAACCTTAAGTCTTACATATTGTACAAAAATTAACTCAAAATGAATCATGGACGTAGATGTAAAATGTAAAACTATAACTTTTAAAAATAAATAGGGGGATATACACAATGGAATATTACTCAGCCATAAAAAGGAAAACATTTGAGTCAGTTCTAAAGAAGTAAGTCAGAAAGAGAAAGATAAATGTCGTATTCTAACGCATATATACGGAATCTAGAAAAATGGTACCGAAGAATTTTTCTGCAGGGCAGCAATGGAGGAAACAGACATAGAGAACAGACTTACGGACATGGGGAGAGGGGAGGAGAGGGTGAGATGTATGGAGAGAGTTACATTACCGTATGTAAAATAGATAGCCAACGGGAATTTTCTGTATGACTCAGAAAACTCAAACAGGGACTCTGTATCAACCTAGAGGGGTGGGATGGGGAAGGAGATGGGAGGGAGCTTCATAAGGGAGGGGATGTAGGTATACCTATGGCTGATTCATGTTGAAGTTTGACAGAAAACCACAAAATTCTGTAAAGCAATTATCCTTCAATTAATAAATAAATAAAAATTTTAAAAATTGATGGAAAAAATACATACGGGAAAATCTTTTGGATCTAAGGTTAGCAAAGCCTTCTTAGAATTAGCACTGAAAGCACAAATCCATTAAAGGAAAATTAGGATTTCATCAAAATTAAACATGTTTGTGAAAGAGCCTGTTAGGAGGGTGAAAAGAGAAGCCACAGATTGGGAGAAAGTATTCACAGACCATGTATCTAATGAAGATCTAGTGTGTAGAACATAAAAAGAACACTCAAAACTCAACACTTAAAAAAGAAAACAACCCGATTATGATATGGACAGAAGACAGGAGCTGACATTTCACCAAAGTGGACATACAGAGGGGAAATGAGCACAGAAAGGATGCCTGTCATGAGCCATTTGAAAAAAGCAGATTAAAACCACAAAGAAATCACTCCACACCCACGAGAATGGCTGAAATAAAAGCATTGGCAACATCAGTTGCTTAAGAGGACAGGGACAAACCATTATCACTTTTATATGATTGGTGGGAGGGTAAAATGGTGT
Source organism: Bubalus kerabau (assembly GCF_029407905.1). NCBI lineage: Eukaryota > Metazoa > Chordata > Mammalia > Artiodactyla > Bovidae > Bubalus > Bubalus kerabau. The sequence goes on along the minus strand of NC_073629.1, from coordinate 116,472,100 downwards.
GATCAGCTCATGAAATTTGGCATTTCTTAAAAAACCTAACATGCCACCGTGTGTGTGTGTGTGTGTGTTCAGTAGGTAAGTTGTATCCAGCTCTTTGCAACCCCATGGACTGTAGCCCGCCTCTGCCCACGGAATTTTCCAGGCAAGAATACTCGAGTGGGTAGCCATTTCCGTCTCCAGAGATCTTCCAGACCCAGGGATCCAATCTGCACAGGAGGACTCCTGTGTCTCCCGTGTTGGCTGGTGGATTCTTTACCACCTGGGAAGCCCACAGCAACTGCCATACAACCCAGCAATTGCACTCAGGAGCATTTACCTCAGATAAATGAAGGCTCACACGCGTGTGCACGCACACACACACACACATACACACATTTGTTGTACCATGATCAGTTCGTAATAGACCCAAACTAGAAACAATTGAAAGTAGAGTGAACTATTCGTGCATACAATAACCTGGAAACATTTCCTGAGAATTATGATGAGTGAAAAGCAAGAAAGTAACATACTCTAGGGTTCTGCTGATAGAATGTTCCTGAAAGGACAAAAGTTGTAGAAACAGAGAAGGGATTAGAGGTTTCTAGTAAAGCCGGGGAGCAACTTGAAGGACGCTTATGGTGATCGGAAACATTCTTGACTGTGTCCGCATCAGATCAATATCTTGGTTGTGACCTTGAGAGAAAGTGCTGCAAGGTATTACCATTGAGAGAAACACTCTAAAGGTTACATCTCTCTGTATCTGTTCTTGGAACTGCATGTGAATCTAACATCATCTCAAAATAAAAAATTTCAACTTTTAACATGCATGAATGCTGTAATCGTAATGCTGACTGGAGGAAGCCAGACGCTAAAGAGTCTATATTGTAAGACTCCATGTCCAAGAACAGGTGATGTGAGTCCACAGAGAAGTCAGAGGAATGGTTACCTACAGACTGGAAAACCACGTATGTGGTCCTATGTAAAAATTAAATGTGAAAAGTTTATCAACCAGATGTGGTTACATAAATTATGATGTAATAAAAAATAATAAAGAATGGATGAATGGGAAATGGACGTGGAAGAGTGGAAGAGGACAGAGTGCATATATACCCTACTGTGTATAAAATACATAACTAATGAGAACCCACTGTAGGGCACAAGGAGTAAAAAGAAGGACCCGTATGGAAAATAAATCACCAGTCCAAGTTCGATGCATCCAACAGGGCACTCAAAGCCCGTGCCCTGGGACAACCCAGAGGGAGGGGATGGGGAGGGAGGTGGGAGGGGGTCCAGGATGGGGCACCTGGACACCCGTGGCTGATTCATGTCGGCCGGTTGATTCAGTCGCTGCGTCGTGTCCGACTCTTTGCGACCCTGTGGACTGCACGTGCCATCTCGATGTATGGCAAAAACCACCACAACATTGTAAAGCAATTAGCTGCCAATTAAAATTAATTAATTAATTTTTAATAAAAATAAGGACCCAAAGGGAATCCTGTATAACAGGGAACACGAGTCACCCAAGGAGCATGAGATGCGGCAAAGAAAGATATGGGTCAGGCTGGGGAACTTGAACTTCATCCTGTGGGCATTGGGGAGGTATTTGAGACCGAAGAGTTCAGCGATAAGCTCTGCTCCAAGGGACCACGTCCCAGCACTGCCCGGCAGCCGTCACAAGGAGCTGAATGCAGAGCCCTTGGGATACCAGAGGCCGCCTGGCATTTCCAGCTCCAGGTTTGGGTCTGGATGCTAACCGAGAGGCAATCAGAACCGAGGACAAACACAGCTGATGGTGCACGGGGCGCTCTCATCCTTTGTCGTCAGCATCCCAGGACCCAGAAGAAGACCCAGGACGCCGGGGCCTGTTGGGAGCTCAGGGTCCGTGCGGGTGTCAGGGTGGCCGCCTTCCCCTGTGCGCGTGAAGTCTCGCTGCTCCAGATCCAGGTGCCATGATTGACTATACCATTCCCCACCCCTCAAACCAGCCTCCTCAGCTCATTTCTAGAGCTCATTTTTCTTTGTTTTTACTAAATGGTTGGATTTTTTTTTCTTCTTCCATTTTTTTCCAGAAAAATAAAAAGAAGAAAGGCAGAAAAGGGAAGAAGGATAAAGATCTGACTGTGGACAGGTGAGGGGTGCACCCTGGGGGCGGGCAACCCAGAGGAGAGTCCGGGACGTGGCTGGGTCCTCTAGGCCTGGCCTGAGAGAGGCACCGCCCCACCCGGCTCTGTACCCGCCACACCCCTCATCCTGGCAGAGCTGGTGGGCGAAGGCCCCGGACCACCCTGCAGTCCTGCACCCAGGCCGGCATCCTCAACTGGGGACGTGCAGACTCAGCCCGTCACTTCTGAGGCCGTATGACATTTTAAGCTTTAAAATTCTTGGGATTCTGAAGAAGTTTATTAAGAAATAGCATCCTGCTATAGCTTCTGAGGGAATTCTGAGACTTGAGGGCAGACACAGTTCTTATTCCCTGCCCGTCCCTGGGTCTGGCCACTGGGGCCCTTTATAAGTGCTCCTCGAAGCCAAGGATGAGGACTCGTCACAAAGGGATGGTTCCATCTCCTTCAGCTTCGTTGGCTACACTTTTATATTAATGGGTAATTGTAAAAGCTCCCTTTAAGCTGAAATGGCCTTCAGTGCTTTAGCATTAGGAATAGTTGGGGCACAGGTTTTCAAACATTTTCAAGGAGTTTAATTAAAATCCCCTCCAAGGGAATGGCAGGAAATCATTTTGAATGCATACACCTTTCTTTCCCGTGGGTTTGTTAACAGGTGACAGGTGTTGCTCCCTGTTAGGTGTGTCCCTAGTTCCTCTTTGGACTTCCCAGGTGGCGCTCGTGGTAAAGAACCCGCCTGCCAATGCAGGAGACACAGGAGATGCAGGTTCGATCCCTGGGTTGGGAAGATTCCCTGGAGGAGGAAATGGCAGCCCACTCCAGTATGCTTGCCTGGAGAACCCAGTGGACAGAGGAGCCTGGTAGGTTACAGTCCATGGGGTTGCCGAGTCTGATGCAACTGAAGCAACTTAGCATGCAGGCATGCTTGTTCCTCTCTGGGTGCAGTGACACAGTCCCTAACTCTACTTGAGAGAGGACCCATGAGAGAGGAAGCCAGCCTGGGATCGTCCACGTGGAAAGTGGGAACCAGAGCACCCCGGAGCTCACGCACGCCCTGGGCCCCCAGAAGGAAGCCTCTGCAGTGTCGCCCAGCCTGGGTGTGGCCTTGGCTCTGGGGAGAGACGGCTTCCTTAGGATATGCCTGGAAGGAGGAGCTGCTGAGTTTCTATTGTTTGGGGAAAGGTTCAAGGTCAGGAGCGGTGGCTGACCGCTGCCCAGTCAGCATTCTGAGACACAGGCCCCCCAGTTCCGGGGGACGCACCGCCTACTGGTGACCAATACTGATGCCTCCTGGGGACACAGGGACATCATGGTCCCTGACCTGGAGGAGGGTCCAGCCCCTGCCTACACGCGGAGCCCCCTCTGTCTTTAGTGACTCTCTTGTGTCCTTCCATCAGTCTTTCTGAGAAAATCCTGCTAAGTGTCTTATTGCATAACCACCCAGAGCTCACCTCGAATCGGCCAGTACAAGCTGACTACTAAGTTAACATTATCCACTCACATTTAAAGAACCGCACGACTGGGTACAGCTCTGCCTTAACCACACAGGGCACACGCGTGCAGCTCGTGGACCCTGTCTGTTAGACGATGAATGTGCTCTTGGCATATGTTTCTTTACAGTTGAACTGTCATAAATGGGCCACAAGCAATTCTCTAGTGAAATGAAGACCATTTTATGATCTTTAAAAGTATTTTGTTCACTTTTATGCCCAAAAGTACAGAAATACCTAGTCATCTCATTCCTGGAAGACTTTTTATTTTATTTTTGAAAGCTTAATGACTTTAAGACTTAATGAATGTTACTCATTAAGTAGGATTCAGTTAGTGGGCTAGTTCTCCACCAAGACACTGTAAGACAGCTTCTGTTTCTCTCACCGACTTAGCATAAACCTTAAATCAGCACTTGTACCACAGTTGATAAGATACATAGTTTTAGACTTTTTTTATTCCATAGCAAGAGTTGATTTCACTGGAAAGATCCAAATATAGGTTTGTGTTCCAGGCTTCTTAAGATATTAAGTTTTAATTATTTTAGTGAATCTTCTTCAATTTTATGTTAATATTTTAGACATATGTTTGTATTAAACAAATATTCGAGTTCAAACACTGCAACTTGTACTTCCTTGATACAGGTGAGATACATCATCCCAAATTCCATGTACAATGACAACTTGCTTACTTCTCAGTGGAGAGCACACTATTTTAAATATATTTGATAGAATAAAGTTTCAGTCAACCAAAGGCTAGAGTCATTGAATTAACATCTATCCCAATAGTATTTGGATTGAATCTCAGGGATGTACTTGAGTATTTTGTTTTTAATTTTAAACATTTTATTTTATATTGGAGTACCAATGTTGTGGTAGTTTCGGGTGAAGAATGAAGGGCCTTAGCCATACATATACAGTATGTCCATTCTCCCCAAACTGCTCTCCCATCCCGGCTGGCACATAACATTGAGTTCCTTGTGCTCTACAGTAAGTCCTAGCTGGTTATCCATTTTGAATTGAGTCTTTTTTCAGTCACACTAACTTGAATCATAGAATAAAGAACATTTTAAACATATCTACAGTTCTTCATTCTAATGCAAGACTAGGCTGAACCAAATCATAAGGCTCCTAGAAATGAAATGGGAAAAGATGAGACATCTCAGAGGACTATCAGTTCAGTTCAGTTCAGTTAAGTCGCTCAGTTGTGTCCGACTCTTTGCAACCCCATGAATCACAGCACGCCAGGCCTCCCTGTCCATCACCAACTCCTGGAGTTCACTCAAACTCACATCCATCAAGTCGGTGATGCCATCCAGCCATCTCATCCTCTGTTGTCCCCTTCTCCTCCTGCCCCCAATCCCTCCCAGCATCAGAGTCTTTTCCAATGAGTCAACTCTTCCCATGAGGTGGCCAAAGTACTGGAGCTTCAGCTTTAGCATCATTCCTTCCAAAGAAATCCCAGGGCTGATCTCCTTTAGAATGGACTGGTTGGATCTCCTTGCAGTCCAAGGGACTCTCAAGAATCTTCTCCAACACCACAGTTCAAAAGCATCAATTCTTCGGCGCTCAGCTTTCTTCACAGTCCAACTCTCACATCCATACATGACCACTGGAAAAACTATAGCCTTGCCTAGACGGACCTTTGTTGGCAAAGTAATGTCTCCACTTTTGAATATGCTATCTGGACAGTATTTGAATGTGATTTATCAGAATTCCAGCAACCCAAGCCCCACTTAATTTCATTGGGAGTTTCATTCATTAAGTGGAATACTATCTTCATTTTTTCCCCCAATTAGTATAAATTGCCCATGTGCTGGCTACATGCCCACGCACCGCCCCCCCTACCCCGCTTAGAGAAGTGATTTTGTCATCTGTAAACAGCAGAGAAGAGCTTAACATGCTCCTAAAGAATTACTACACTCACAGCTTTTGACATTTCGTCTTTCACATTAAAATGATTTCTGTTATAAGCCTTTGTTCCTTATAGATATTTCTTTTAAACTATTATGCTGTGGAGTTAAAAGGAAACATCAATTTCATGAAGGATTAATGATCTACTACAGCTTGCAGATGCTAACTGAATATATAATTATGGGCCCGTTACATTACTATTATTGGGTAATTTCTGACTCATATTTGTACCATTATGAAGGCTGAAGAAAGGGCAGACTTCAAGAGTTATAGCTGCTCTCAGATTCCCAAAGATATAATTCTTATTAATAGGAAATATCAGATATACCCATGGATGAGTGAAAGTATTGTTTTTAAAAAGCCTAATTCATCCCCAAATTGTAAAAAGGGTTCAAACATCAATTTATTTGTGTACATATGAATGTACTTTGAATTAGACCTGGTTAAAGTTTGCTACATTTGTGAGGATTAACATAAACACTGCAGATTTGATGTGTTTGCTCACGGAATCAATGGTCTTCTTTTTCCCCAGGACCATTGAGTCTCTGTATAAGGAACTCGTGGAAGAAGGCTTACTGATCCAGGCACTGAAAGTCAACCTCTCAGATTACATTGGTAACGTACACCAACAAAGATGCGTGTGTGTGTCACATACGTATGTCACCCCTTGGGGTTTAAGGACCCAACGGAGGGAAGTACGTTTCATCTGTGTTTTATCCCAAATCTGGCCCCTGGTGGCTTATAGTAAATGTTTGTTGGATTGAATTGGTTTGAGCTCTTCCTGCGCTGGGATCTAGTAGGGTTGACTGTCTCCCTTAATGTAGGAGAAGCAGATTTCCAAACCTACTATCCAGGCTCCCTAGGGCATTCTTTCTGGCTGAAGCTGAATTGAGGAAATGAAGAATTGTTCATGCTCTCATGATTATCAAAATGCCCTAGAGGCAGCACCCGGTATTTCCAACACAGAGTCCTTTTAGGAGGAATTCCTTCCAGAATTCTATCTAGGGGCCACCATGGGAGTAATAGGGAGGAACGCGCTCAGCCACTCAGTCGTGTCTGACTCTTTGCAACCCCATGGACTGTAACTCACCAGCCTCCTCTGCCCGTGGAATTTTCCAGGCAAGAATACTGGAGTGGGTTGCCATTTCCTACTCCAGGGGATCTTCCCAACCCAGGGATCGAATCCACATCTCTTGCATCTCCTGAATTGGCAGGCAAGTTCTTTACCACTGAGCCACCTGGGAAGCCCCAGTTGGGAGGAATGAGGAGGGGACATTTACTATCACCGTCTTCAGCTGATGTCTCTCTCTTAATGTTTAAAAAAACAGGCCCAAGGACCTGAAAACGTATTTAAAGGTTAAAATCCTTCCCACCTCCTTCCACCCTAATATAAACCTCATGTTCACTTTTGTGCATCTATAATCAGCGAGGACATCCTCCCCCAGAAACACAAAAAGATAATCACACTCAAAAAATTTTATATCATACCCAATATCTAGTCAATAATCAGTTTTTCCCGATAGTCCTAACTAGTCCTTTGTAACTGTCTTTCTCAATCCAGAATACCGTCCGTGATCATGGAGGTGATGGTCGTGTATCATTTTAGCCCTTTTCATTCCTTTGCATGTGTGCATGATAAGTTGCTCTCCATCATGTCCGACTCTTTGCAGCCCTATGGACTGCAGCCCACCAGGTTCCTCTGTTCATGGGATTTTCCAGGCAAGAATACTGAAGAGGGTTGCCCTTTCCTTCTCCAGGGGATCTTCCTGACTCAGGGGTCAAACCCACATCTCCTGCATTGGCAGGCAGACTCTTTAGAGCCACCAGGAAACCCGTCATTCCTTTGTCTGCAGCATTTTCCAGGCTTTTTCAGTCCTTCCCAATGTTGACAGTTTTAAAGTGTCTGAGCTGTTTTACAGACTGTCTTTCAGCTGGTTTGGTTTGATGGATTCCTCCTGACTTGATTCATGTTGAATGCTTTTTACAGGAAAAAAAAAAAATTGGCAATATTGTGTCCTCCTCAGCCTTTCATGCTGAAGGCATATGATGAAGCTTTGTCCCATCACTGGTGATGTGAAGTTTCATCCCTGATGAAGCTTCCCCAAATCCCTCCATTGTAAAGCATCATTTTCCCCTTTATTATCAATGATAATCTACAGGGGATCCTGGGGGCTCTGGAGATTCTGCTCCCAACCATATTAAAGGTTTTAGCATCCACTGATGATCTTTGCCTGCATTGATGGGTGCTCTGGTGGTCGTAAAGTGGGTATGTTCTAGTTCTGTCTCCTCTTCTTTATTTATTAGGTACCATTCTTCTGGAAAAATTTCCCTCCCACCTTCCTTTTAAAATTTTTATGGTATCAGTGTGGACACATGGACTCTTTCTTCTTTTTTTTAATTGTATTGTAACCCATATCCATGTGATTCATTCCAGTGTTTACAATGACCCAGTTTCAGCCTGTGAGAGCAAAAAGGCTAACATTTCCCTTGGATCAAAAAATGATACTTTAATCCCTTTGAAACAGAGACACATTTCCTTCTTGGGCACTTGGAAGAACCTTCATTTTTCCTAATGTTATAAGATTTTAACAGGCTGTGTATTGAAATATGTATTGGATTTCTATTTATTTCTTGTTTCTTCTTCAAATACTGTAGGGTTTTTTCCTGGATTGCGTTGATTATGTTCTGTTAATTCTGTTTATATGAAAAAATACCACTGTTAGCAGAAGTCTATCTCCTTACTTACAGTTGAGGTCTCAGTTCTGTCTGCTTTCTCCCTTCACATCATGTCTTTTATTGCTTCACTGAATTCCTGGTATTAGTACAGAGCCTGGCAGATGGTAGAGTCTTAAAGAATTGTTGTTGTTCAGCTGCTAAGTCATGTCTGACTCTTTGCGACCCCATGGACTGCAGCACTCCTGGCCTCCCTGGCCTCCACTATTTCCCAGAGCTTGCTCAAACTCATGTCCACTGAGTCAGTGATGCCATCCAACCATCTCATCCTCTGCTGCCCCCTTCTCCTCCTGCCCTCAATCTTTCCCAGCATCAGAGTCATTTCCACAGAGTCAGCTCTTCACATCAGGTGGCCAAATTATTGGAGTTTCGGCTCCAGCATAAATCGTTCCAATGAATAATCAGGGTTGATTTCCTTTAGGATTGACTGGTTTGATCTGCTTGCAGACTAAGGGCCTCTCAGGAGTCTTCTCCAGATCCACAATCCAAAAGCATCAGTTCTTCAGTGCTTGAAGAATTAATGGACATATTTCTCACCTTCTTACTGGTTTCCTACCCATCTTGGACTTTCTCAGTGATCTCTTTTGTGAGTTTCCAGATAGCATCTTAAAGTTGCCTGAGGTCAAAGCAAATAGAAATCGGCCTCTGAAGCATGACCTCAAATGAACATGACCCAGTCCAGCAAAACAGTCAAGCAGCCTGCAGCTTGGCTCCCTTTTGCCTTTACCATGTTTTTCTCATTTCTCCCAGTTAAGGTCTTATCTTGAAAAGGTGGCAGTGGATCCTCCCAGATCCCCACATAAAAACTAGACAAAGCAACTAGATGGCAAAAGTCCATGGACAGCATTTACACCAAAACAAAATGAACTAAGTTTCCCCTCAAAGCCCAAAGTACAAGCCATTGGGGATAAAAAATGAGAAGAACCCCAAAGCAGCCAGCAAGCACTCCCTGGAGAGCAGAGCGCGACCACGGTAGTAACTGCAGGTGGGACCGGGAGGAGTTTGCCCACCACACCGGCAGAGGCATGACAACGGACAGCCTCAGAAAGTCTGAGCAGCTGCGAACAGTCCAACCGCTAGATGCTCTTGAAGTTGACCCTTCGAAGACAGGGCCTTATACTGCAAGGAAGCTCTTGGAAGTAGAACTGAACTGGAACCACTGAATAGGAACAATAGAGATGAAGAAGAGAAAAGATCCAGAATAAATTGGGGGAGGGGAACAGAGCCAGGACATCACAAGAAGCAAGCCACCATACTAATAACAGATACGAAAACTACAGAAGACAGGGCTCTCTGGGATTTAAAAAGCTACCCTGACCCCAACTATCTTCTCAGCATACAGGAGTATTAGCTCATATATTTAAGCAATGAAAAGCAAGGTCAAAGCCCATGCAAAGCTTCTATTTAAAAAAAGGAAGAATAAGGAGCAAAGTAACATCACAGAAAGAGATACTCATAGAGCAGACATACTTGGAACCTACTCTTTCAAACCAAGCAAATAAACATTAAGGAAATTATAGAAGGGATTTATAGAAGATATATAAGAATACACAAAATGGAATTAGAAAAATGCTGAAATGAGTCGGAAAAAATGAAGTATTTTAAGGGGAAAAATCGTTTTAGGAGAAAACTAAATTACAGTGAATACAAGAATGAATAAAGTCAACAAACAAAGCTTTAAGAGAAATGAAATGTGAAAGACAGAAATTTTTAAAATAAAACTAGAAATGAAAAGTGAGATTAAAAGATTTACAAAGAAAGCAACAAATACTAAAGGTAGGCAAAGAAAATCCACATCCCTGAAGAGGAAAACCAAAGCAAAGGAAGAGGGCACACACTGAGAAGTTTTATTCATGAAAAATTTATTCATGAAAAATTCATGAAAAAGTGCAAACCGCATAATGGATGATTATACTTTGTATGTGGGACCATCACCTCCAATGGACCAACAGCAAGACGTATTCTAATAAAAGTGCCAGACGTAGGGAAGGAGAAAAACCTCTGGGCATCACCCCTCTCCTTTTCTGGCTCAAACCTGGACAAGCAGGGCAAGTGGTCTGTGCCTCGCCAATTCCCCATCCAGGCTGGAGTTGTTTGGGGGGCTTAGCATGTAACCCACTCCAGTGTTCTTGCCTGGAGAATCCCAGGGACGGGGGAGCCTGGTGGGCTGCCATTATGGGGTCGCACAGAGTCAGCCATGACTGAAGCGACTTCGCAGCAGCATGTGTAATTCCACTCTCTTCTCAACACCATGCAAATCCCAGAACCCACTAGGGTCATAGCAGCTAGGACTGAAAGAGACTCAGCAGAGAGGACATTCAAGTTCACCATGTCTGGCCCCCCAAGGCTCAGCTCCCAACCCTCCCCCCTGCCACCGCCTGGTTCCTTGCTGTGCCCCTCCACATCTGCCCAGCTCTGAGCACTGGCCCTGTGCCCAAAAGCCAGCTCCCACCGCAAGCTCAGGTATGCCAGAGAGAATGTGTTTCCTTACCCTTTATATCACTGTCATTTAGCATCACAGCTGCTAAGCTACCGAAGTTATTCAAATTCAGTTCTTCTTACAGTGTCAGACTTTATTTTCTTGGTCTCCAAAATCACCACAAATGGTGAATGCAGCCATGAGATTAAAAGACGCTTGCTCCTTGGAAGAAAAGTTATGACCAACCTAGACAGTATATTTAAAAGGAGAGACTATTTTGCCAACAAAGGTCCGTCTAGTCAAGGCTATGGTTTTTCCAGTAGTCATGTATGGATGTGAAAGTTGGATTCTAAAGAAAGCTGAGCACCGAAGAATTGATGCTTTTAAACTGGGGTGTTGGAGAAGACTCTTGAGAATCCCTTGGACTGCAAGGAGATCCAACCAGTCCATTCTAAAGGAGATCAGTCCTGGGTGTTCTTTGGAAGGAATGATGCTAAAGCTGAAACTCCAATACTTTGACCACCTGATGTGAAGAACTGACTCCTTGGAAAAGACCCTGATGCTGGGAAAGATTGAGGGCGGGAGGAGAAGGGGGTGACAGAGGATGAGATGGTTGAATGGCATCACTGACTCAATGGACATGGGTTTGAGTAAACTCCAGGAGTTGGTGATGGACAGGGAGGCCTGGCGTGCTGCAGTCCATGGGTGGCAAAGAGAAGGACACGACTGAGCGACTGAACTGAACTGAACTGAACTATGAGCCCCATCACTACCCCAGCTATCAAGGCCTCCAATTCCCAGGGAGCATCCAAAGGCTGGGGAGATATTCTGGTGCCCTCCAAGACCCCATGGCTCCCATGGGGGCCACTCCTGCCTGCCCAGGACCCTCTGTCATCCAGGGCTCTCTCTCCTCTCCTCGTCCTCCAGGACACAGGGCTGATGCCCACCGACAGAGACCCACTTACCAGCTCCCCGCTCGGGCTGGGAATGTCTCCCCCCTCCCGCCCTCTGAAGCTGCTGCTCTCTGCGATGCTGGTCCTTTCTGTGCCTCAGTTTCCATGACTATGAGGATAACAACAGCAAGTGCCTCCCTCAGTTCCTGTGAGAGTTTAATGAGTGAGGAGATGGGGTATCCAAGGCCATGCTGGCACAGAGCTGGCTGTCTCTCTGTGTCGCTGGGGTCTCACCCAGCCTTCCGCGGGCTCAGGGTTTGTCAACAAGAGGACTTTTTGTTCAATATTTATTTATCTATTTGGCTGTACCAGGCCTTGGCTGCAGTATGTGGGATCTAGTTCCCTGACCAGGGTTCGAACCCCGGGTCCCCCTCATTGGGAATGCAAAGTCTTAGCCCCTGGACCACCAAGGAAGTCCCTGTTTCTCATTATTTCTTGTGTGCTTGTATGTTCCTGTTCTCTGCATTTATTTCCTCTTTCTGTGTTCATTCGCCGGGGCTGCTGTAACAGGAACCACAGAGGGGCAGAGGGGGCAGCTTAAACACCAGAAAATTACTCTCCCAGCTCTGGAGGCCAGAAGTCCAAGGCCAAGGTGTCAGCGGTGCTGGTTCTTTTTAGAAGCTCTGCGCTCTTCCGGCTCCCCCTCTGTCCTGCTCCCTGGGCCCCTGCCCCCTGGAGACCAAGTGTCCTTGGGCTCACATGGCCTGTGCTGGCCTCATCCCTGCATTTGTTATCCTACCCGGGTGGTTTGCTGGCGCTCCTTGGCTTCTGCTGTATCTCCCGTCTCTGCCTTCATCCTCACGTGACCTCCTCCCTGTTTGTGTGTGTGTCTTTCTCCAAATGTCCCCTTTTTATAAAGGACACCCTTACTGGATTAGGACTCACCCTAAGAATCCATCAGGGATTGAACCCATGTCACCTGCGTTGGGAGGCGGATTCTTTATAATGAGTAGCCAGGGAAGCCCCACTGAGACACATTTTAAGTGTTTCTTAGAGCCAAAGCTAAAGGGAGATTTTAGGCTTTCTATACCCTATGTGTGGGGCTTTCACAGTGGCTGAGTGATAAAGAATGTACCAGCCAATGCAGGAGACGCGGGTTCGATCCCTGGGTTGAGAAGATCCCCTGGAGAAGGAAATGGCAACCCACTCCAATATGCTTGCCTGGAAAACCCCATGAACAGAGGAGCCTGATGGGCTACAGTCCAGGGGGTCGCAAAAGAGTCGGACACGACTTAGCAAGTAAACAACAACCACCCTAAGAACCTCAGCTTAGCTCGTTTCCTCTGCCACGACCCTATTTCCAAAGAAGGTCACATTCTGAGATACTGGGAGTCGGGGCTTCCACATATGGATTTTAAGAGGACACGTTCCTGTTCCTCTCCCTGCTGTTGTCCTCGGCTTCCTTGCCCTTTTTCATGCTTTCTTTCTCCAGTGCCTTTTCATCCACTATTTCCGTCTTCCCTCCCTCATGGAAGACCTCGTGTCTGCAAGGAATCCTGAAGTCGCTAAGTACTGAGTGAGTCCATGGGAAAAGTTGATTACAGCTTGCATGCTAGGAAATAGCAAAACATAGTAACCTGCTTTCGGAATGAGTCTCATCACCTGGCGAAGGGTCCTTCCCTGTCTTGGAACCAGCACCCACCAGTTCAACTTCATTTGTCTAAATAAAATCTGCTGGGGGTCTACAAAACAGGGCACGCCTGGGTATTAGGTTCGATTTACTTAAGCAGGAAAAGGGGGTCACTTTCACATCCCCCTGCAATGCCATGTTTACAGCAAGACGTGCTGGATTGAACCTTGGCTGCAGGAGCCTTCCTGCTGCAGTGAGGGCGAAATTAACCACTCTTGTGTTTATCGCCTGCTCGTTTCAGAGCGCGGGGCTCAGAAGCCATAAGGCGAGCTTTCGTTATCAGTCATCTCCTTCACCAAGACCACTGTCCTTGCCAAGGACTCGTTTCGTGTGGAGGCTTTGAAAGGCTGTCATTCACAACAAAACCGCAATCATTATCTAGTTTTTAACTCTCATTTTCTTAGCACTTGAAAATGCTTTAAAGCCCTCAATATTTCCAGGACTTCATAGGCACATGAATGTATTAATGTACTTTCAGTGTTTTCATACACACATAAAGGTATTTGTCGAGCATATATAACATTGAGCTCTGCAAGATCCCAAGTGTTATGAAAAGAAAAAAAACCAAGAAATTTTGATTCATTTATGAAATATTTTTTCTTCAGATTCAGGTACAGATCAAGAGAGAATCAAGTGACCATGTAAAAGTCCATCCTCATGACAAATGGAGACAGCCAAAGTAATTTTCCTGGTGACCTTATCTAAATTAGTTGGAAAATAACACTTCAGATTTATGACTAGTTACAATTAAGCTCTTTGAAGCCTTCTAATTAAACCTGTAAAGATTTATTTCGATATTATTCCTTTGGTAATCCTTTAAAAATGATAAAAATGTTAATGAATATCACCCTCAAAAGGAGATATTTCTGTTTATCCTAAATTAGACTCAGATCCTTCCTTTCAAATGATTGCATTTCGGGTTCAGATTTACACACCTCCAATACAAATTTCACATCCATTTTAAATAAGTTATTTTTAAAGTTTGTGCAAATGTTAGACATAATCTCTTGGAATAGAAATTAAACCAAACCTGTTGTGTTTTAATTTACTTTATATGTTCTTCATTATAGCACTTGCTCTTCACGTACGTAACATTCAAAGGTTATTTTTTAAAATACTAGGAGGTTAGTCATACTCAACATAATTCCCAGTTACTGTAGTGAGTATAGAAATGTTTCTGTGGCTGGAAGTTTTTCTTCAAGCCTTTATCTAAAAAGTTCCAAGAGTCATGATGACTCTTCCATAATACAGTTATATTTGCTCAGAAATATTAAATTTGTATTCTCTGTTCATTTTTGTTGTTGTTGTTCAGTTGGTAAGTCATGTCCAGCTCTTTGTGACCCGACGGACTGTAACATGCCAGACTCCTCTGTCCTCCAGTATCTCCCAGAGTTTGCTCAAGTTCACGTCCATTGAGTCAGTGATGCCATCCAACCATCTCATCCTCTGCTGCCCCCGTCTCCTTTTGCCTTTGAATTTTCCCAGCATCAGGGTCTTTTCCAGTGAGTTGGCTCTTCACATCAGGTGGCCAAAGCATTGGAGCTTCAGTGTCAGTCCTTCCAGTGAATATTCAGGGTTGGTTTCCCTTCGGATGGACTGGTTGGATCTCCTCGCAGTCCAAGGGATCCTCGAGAGTCTTCACTTGTTAATTCTGCAAACGACTAAACTACGCGGCTCAGACGGGCATAGTTTCCAGTTCATTCACCCTCTGTTTCTTTTCGCCCCAGGTGAGTACAGCTACCTGGGGACGAGCCTTCGCCAGGTGTCCATAGAACCCATGCCGTCCCTCCTGGATGTCCGACAGCTCGTCACCCTGTACGCGATCCTGCCACTAGGTAAGGGCTCCTCCTGCCCCGCTGTGCCTGTGCCAGAAGCAGGGGTGTCTGCTCGTGTCTTCCTGGCTGTCGTCGACGTGCACTGCAGCTTAACCCTTCCCACCGAGAACTGTGATTAAGGGTCGTTGCGCTGGACTGAGGCATCCAGAGCACCCGGGAAGGCACTGCCTGGGAAGCACAGCTGCAGCACATTTGAGTGTCTTCTTAGCATTCTTTTCCTTTTATTGGCGTATAGTGGCTTTACAGTGTTGTGTTTCTACTGTACAACGAAGTGAATCAGCCGTACATACAGATACATCCCCTCCCCTTTTGGATTCTTTCCCGTTCAGGTCACCACAGTCCCTTAAGTAGAGTTCCCTGTACCGTATGCTATACAGAATATTGTCATGAGTTATCTATTTCACACATGGTATCAACAGTGTATATGTGAGTCCCAGTCTCCCCCCACTTTCCCCCTTAATATCCATACATTTGTTCTCCACATCTGTGTCTCTATTTCTGCTTTGCAAGTAAGATCATCTATACCATTTTTATAGATTCCACATATGAGTCAAAAGTGAAAGTGAAGTTGCTCAGTCATGTCCGACTCTTTTCGACCCCATGGACTGTAGCCTACCAGGCTCCTCCGTCCATGGGATTCTCCAGGCAAGAGTACTGGAGTGGTTTACCATTCCCTTCTCCAAGGGATCTTCCCGACCCAGGGATCAAACCCAGCTCTCCTGCATTGCAGACAGACACTTTACCATCTGAGCCACTAGGGAAACTGTGAGTTAATATACAGTATTTGTTTTTCTCCTTCCGACGTACTTCACCCTGTGTAACTCTCTCCGGGTCCATCTGCGTCTCTGCAGGTGGCCCGGTTTCATTCCTTTTATGGCTGAGTAGTATTCCATTGTGTGTATCCACATCTTCTCTACCCAGTCCTCTGCTGATGGACATTTAAGTTGCTTTCATGTCATGGCTGCTGAACCTTCTGGGCTGAAATTCCTGATGGCCAAACTCTGGAGAAGATAGACAAAGCAAGCCCCTGCCATTCAAAGTAAGCTCAGCCTGAGGTTAAGCTTGCCTTTTACGCACAGGCTCTGTTGCCAGGTCCTTAGTAGAGCCAGCCCTTCAGCGGAGCTATATTTCATAGATGGAAAGAATCAAGATTCCACCAGCTTCCACTGAGGGTCAGTCACGATTGTCCAAACAGACCAGAGTCTGCAGGGAAGTCTGGGCTTGCCATAAGAAGTACCTGCTGCCCTCCTTCGCTTTTGTGTGTGTTCTCATGACTTTGGTCTATGTGTGACCTGAGTCACTGGGGCAGGGGCAGGGGCAGTAACCCCGGCCAGGCCGTGCTCTGATGACCATCCTGAACTATAAATCGCGTTTTGTTTGTTTAATTTGCTTTAAAGTGAGATGGGAATAGTTTGGACACTTCTTATCTTATTCCACTTTTTTTTTTTTTTTGCTGCATCACATGGCAGGTGGGATCTTAGTTCCCCCACCAGGGATGAAACCCCGTCCCCCTGCAGTGGCAACAAGGAGACTGAGCTCCTAGACCGCCAGGGAAGTCCCTCCACTTTGACTTAAATACGAACTTAAAGTTCAAGACTTGCCTGCTGATTCCAGGGAGAATCTGCCTGCCAATGCAGGGGACGCAGGTTCCATCCCTGATCTCGGAAGATCGGAGGCACTAAGCCCATGCACCACAGCTATTGAGCCTGAGCTCCAGAGCCTTGGAGCCGCCACTCCTGAGCTCAGGTGCAGCAATTACTGAAGCCTGAGGGCCCTAGGACCCATGCTCCACAGCAGGAGAAGCCACTGCCACGGGAAGCCCTCACACCACAACGAGAGAGGAGTCCCAGCTCACCACCACTTGAGAAAGCTGCTCGCGCAGCGGTGAAAACCCAGCACAGCCAAAAATGAATAAATGAACAACTTAAAAAAGAACCTAAACCTATTGGCAAGAAAAAGCTCATTCTTCTTTCAACTTCTCGTCAGAAGTAGTACGTGGAATTAGGGGTCAACAGGTGCAGTGCAAGTTGCTCAGGCGTGTCCGACTCTTTGCTATCCCATAGACTGTAACCTACCAGGCTCCTCTGTCCATGGGATTTTCTAGGCAGGGTCCTGGACTGGGTTGCCATTTCCATCTCCAAAGAAAGCGAAAGTCGCTCAGTCATGTCTGACTCTTTGCAACCCCATGGACTACACAGTTCATGGAATTCTCCAGGCCAGAATACTGGAGTGGGGAGCCTTTCCCTTCTCCAGGGGATCTTCCTGACCCAGGGATCGAACCCAGGTCTCCCGCATTGCAGGCAGACTCTTTATCAGCTGAGCCACAGGGGAAGCCCTGGGGTCAACACAAATAAGATGCATATATAACATAAACGAGTACATAATCCTTGTGGATCAGCATATTTGGGGTCAATAAAATCAATATACAACGCTTACAGGATCCACGTAAATAAACAGATGCGCCCTAAACCCCCATCACAGAGTGATGGAAGGCAGTAGAGAGCCAAGAACACCAAGAGGTGACAGGATTTTCAGGGAACGCTTCACCAATCAGGCTGTGGTGGATCTGCATCATCGACAGATGAGGGGCGTCGTCTCCAGGCCGCCTTGAGGGTCCCAGGAAGAAGTGTGCCCAGGATGCATCCTGCCCGGACCCTCCTTTCGTCACTGAGAAACCTGGAGTCCTCATGGCGGTCTGCCCAACCCAAGCCACAGACCCAGCGGGGCCTTTGTTACCTGTTTTCGGGTTTGCAGCCTACCAGCAAGTCAGAGAAACTCGCTCCCGTGGCAGATTGCAAGGGCTCCGTCTAAATACCATATGTCTGTAATAGCATCCGGTCACAAAAGGGAGTGTGTGTGTCAGCCTGACTGTTCAGGGTGCCACTGCCAGGGTGAGAGATCCTTTGTCTGGACGGCCTCTCTCTGCCGTCGTGGAATCGGGTCTACTTCATCATAACACGGTATCGTCACCCTCTCCAACTGCTGATGCAACGTGCCCGGGTTATTTCACTTTAGAGAGAACGTGCACTAAACTACTTTCCAGGCTTCTGTGTAACCATAAACCTTCTTTCTGATGACACAAATCGATTCCCTGTGTCTTGTCGATCACACACAAAGAAAGAGAAGCACAGTCGTACTTAGAATATTGATATATTTCCAGCTGACCCAGAAGAGCCCAGCAGTGGACCCAAAGCAGAGGAGTGTGACAACGGACGTTCTGACTGCAGCACTCTACAGGCTTTCATTCCATCCACTAACTAGTTAGAGCCAACATGTGCTCTGATCGTGTTCAGAATGATGGGAGAGATCAAACCTGAGTCCCAGTCTGGACTCAAAGGAGATGGACGGTGTGGTGAAGAGCAAAAGCCAGAGACCTCCGAGTGACCTGATGAGTCGCGTCATTTCATTATCAAGGGTCGTGTTCACTCTGCTCCCAGCGACAGGCCAGACCCCAGGGCAGGAGAAACCAACACAAGCTTCCTGCATAACACAGGGACCTCTGCTCAATACTCTGTCCTCACCTAAAGGAGAAGAGAACTTGAAAAAGGATAGGTGCACACGTATGTGTAACTGAACCTGAAGCCAACCCAGCATTGTTAATCGACTGTACCGCAATGTAAAATAAAAAGTTTTTAAAGCCCAGGCTACCACCAGCTGGACCTCCGTTTTCCCCCCTTTCCCCCTATATCTTCCTGGCCGCTTCTCATTCATCTTCCCAAGCCTTCAAAGGGTGCAGTGCTGTTGCTGACAGAGACTCCCCTGCCCCCTCCCCACAGAATGCCGGAGCTGAGTTATCGCAGGAATGTTCGTTACAATTACAAGTTTAGGGAGAATGCTGGGGTGAGGGTAAGAGAGAAGTGATGTATTGGACACCCAAGGAGACCCGACAGTTCCACCTTGACATACAAATCAAAGGTGTCACCGAGCCGGCTGAGACAGGAGGCGCGCCCCTGGTGAGAACGCTTTCAACACATCCATCACTATTGTCGAGACTGGGGTCACGCCGCGGAGTCACGGCCTTGCGGGAGCCTGACCTAAGAACCACTTGTTTTTTTGGCAGGATCTTAGAGCCTCTGCTTCTGCCTTTTTTTAGGCTCTGCAGCCGTGCATGAGAAAGCCCCTTTGGTGAAGTCCCTGCTGTTGGCCGGACCGTCTGGGGTGGGGAAGAAGATGCTGGTCCATGCCATCTGTACCGAAACAGGAGCCAACCTCTTCAACCTGTCTGCCGCCAACATTACTGGGAAATACCCAGGCAAGAATGGCCTCCAGATGATGCTGCACGTGGTCTTCAAGGTATTTGTCACATTTCCCGGTCTCCAGTTCTCCTCCTCCTTTCATATTACATTTTCAAATGCTGCAAGGTGAGATGGTTAGATGGCATCACCACCTCAATGAACATGAGTTTGTCCACCATCTCCGGGAGACAGTGGAGGACTGGAAAGCCTGGCAGGCTGCAGTTCACAGGGTCGCAAAGAGCCAGACATGACTTAGTGACCGAATGACAACAACAATTTCTTTAAGTCACCTGGCACAGACCCTTTCCTTAACTGACATGCACGTCCCTCTTAAACATCCCCTTTGCATTCTCCAGTAATTACTTTATTATTGCATCTCGCTGAGCATCCAACAGCCAGACACAGCTTCTCTCTTGGTAAGCACCCTACTGTGCCGTTCTGATCAGCCTCCTCTGTCATGGGAATGCTCACATCTTCCCTCCTGCAGTGCTCACGTCTCCTTAAAAATTAAATCTTTTTTCAGCCCACCTCCCTCCAATAACGGCATCAGATATTTGCATTTGGGGGTATTCTTTCTCACATGGCTTTTGAATTGCCATCAGCTCCTCATATCCAATATAAGGAGGAACCCACAGCAATCTAAGCTGACCAGAGTAGTGTAGATATTCAGTTACATAGCATCACAGATTCAGTGGACATGAATCTCAGCACACTCTAGGAGATAGTGAAGGACAGGGAAGCCCGGTGTGCTGCAGTCCATGGGGTGGCAAAGAGTCAGACAGGACTTAGTGACTGAACAACAGCCCAGTGTCAGGTAGCAGGGTCCAAAAAGATGCTACGCAACCCTGCCCTGGGATCTTAGACAAACTCTTCACCTCCCCAGGGCTCTGTTTTATCATCACCAAAATAAAGGAGTCAAATCAAACGATACTGTCAGCCCTAAAAGCTATGCTTCTGTGACATAATTTGGATGGATAGACTGCTGTTCTTGTTCAGTTGCTAAATTGTGTCCAACTCTTCTGCGAGCCCATGGACTGTAACCCGCCAGGCTCCTCTGTCCACAGGTTTTCCCAGGCAAGAATACTGGAGTGGGTTGCCATTTCCCTCTCCATGGAATCTTCCTGACCCAGGGATAGAATTCACTTCTCCTGCATTGAACAGGCAAGTTCTTTACCACTGAGCCACCTGGGAAGCTAGGATATATAGATATATATTAATAGATAGATAGAGGCAAAATATACATATATATATATATACACACAGGATTGCCAAGTTTTAGAGTATTCTGACACTGAATGTATATTTATTTAATATTTATTTTTATTTACATGTTTTATTTGGCTATTCGGGTCTTAGTTGCAGCACATGGATCTTTAGTTGTGGCATTTAAACTCTTAGTTATGGCGCGTGGGATCTAGCTCCCCCACCAGGGGTTGAATCCAGGCCCCCCTGCATTGGGAATGCAGTGTCTTAGCCACTGGACCACCAGGGAAGCCCCACATATTTATATCTAGTATTAAAACTGGACAGGATTTCATTTTCATTTGGTTGAGTTCTTCAAGGTTGTCCGGCTGTTCAGTTCACGTTTGGTTGCTAGAATGCCGGGTAAGCAGCTTTGACTCCATCAAGACACACCCGTAATAGGTATTATCCAGTACATGGAGCTAGGTGTTAGCTCTGCACCTGCTTTTAAGGGAGATGGTTACACGCGAGCAGCTGTCTTCTCCTAATAGACAAAAAGGAGGAAGTGATGGCAGCGGGATTTCTCCTCCCAGCCATGTGGACCCCACACTGCACGAGTCAGGACATCTTGGGGTTTGTTTCTGTTTGACTGCTTTTTTTCCTATGTGTCACATGTTTCTTTTTCTTCATATTGTATCACTCTGTTGTATCATGGTCATGCTCTTTGCGACTGTGTCTGACTCTTTGTGACCCCATGGATTGTAGCCCACCAGGCTCTTCTGTCCATGGGATTTTTCAGGCAAGAATACTGGAGTGGGTTGCCATTTCCTCCAGGGAATCTTTCCAACCCAGGGAGCGAACCCACATCTCCGGTGTCTCTTGCACTGCAGGTGAATTCTTTACCCATTGAGCCATCATGGAGGCCTGTTTCATTGTATAATTAATAAGTTTTTATTGTAGATTAGACATTGTGGATAATATGTTGTTGACACCCTGAAGCATGCTGGGCTTAGTTCTAACAGGAGGTTAAATTACTGGCTGATCAACTTGAACTTGCAGAAGTTTTGTTTTCCATTTCATTAGTGAAGGTCTATTTTGATTTTGCTCTTAGTCCTGGAAGCTTGTCTTTACTTTGAGGTTTCAGTGGGAATCTTGAGCTGTTTACCAAGTTCCTTTAACTTGGCAGAAGCTAAGGTATGTGCTCAGTTGTTTTACTTTTCCAGCTGTTGCTTTCCACTGAGCTTCTTGGAATCTTCCCCCATGCATGCATGCAAGGTTAACCAAGAACTTGGAGGTGAGCTGGAATGTGAAGCCCAGCAGCTTCACTTGTGGCCTCTGTGTACTTAATCACCAAGCTCAAAGCACTGAGTTCTTCAGAGGAAAGGTAAAACTCATCCTCTTGCCCAGAAGAACGCCCCAGGGAACTCATTCTAAATGCCGGATTTTGTTGACATTGTTAAGTAACCAACAGAAGCACATAAGTGTAAAAACATTGGTATTTCATGAGCATCTGGGCATCACAGACCTTACCCCTCTCTGTGTTAACTCAGTCAGTCCTCACAGTAACCTTAGGAGGTGGGCAGTATTGTTACACCCATTTTGCTGATTTAAGAAACTGAGGTACACAGCATCTAAGTAGTTTTCCAGGGCTGCAGTGCCGTGGCATGAGCCTGATCAGTCTGGGTGCAGAGGCTCCAGGCCTAACACCGCATTATTCAGCTTCTGAATTAAGCCTCTCTTCTCCACCCACCAAAAGGCTCTGTCGTTCAGACTCTAGGGCAAAGCCAAGGGCATGGTTGTTTTATTTGCTCCTGCTGCTGAGAAGTTTGTCTTGATATCAGACAAGCTGTCTTGGCATTAATTTGAATCATTGCAAATGGGCATTCTGTGGAGCACAAAATGCTGGATGTCAGATCATCAAGATGTGGATATAGCCTGTGTACTCCGCGTCGAAGGGCCTGACACACACCTCATTACGCTTCACCTTTACTGTGTGTGTAAGTGATTAATGGAAGGCCCAGAGGTCTCGGGAGTGGGAGTCATTCAATTAAAAATCACGTGCACTGAGCCACAGTGCCCTGGCAGGACTGCAGAGCAGCTATCTGCATTGCAAAGAGGTACTTGCTTTTAATTAATCAGAGAAATGCGGAGAGCCCCACACGTGGGCATGTTACGTGGGCCTGAGGGCAGCAAAATTCGGATCTGAGGCATTTGCTTGAGGAGGTGAAATAACAGAAGGGCCTGGTTACTCATCACGTCTTCTCTTAAAGAATTCCTGTGGCTGAGTTCCTCTCTGCAGCGCTAAGAACGCAACTCTTAGAAAACATCGCTTCTGCCTGGAGGCGTTTACCTCTCCCACAAAACCCTGTGCATGTGGAAACACGCTGGTGAAACGAGTCTCTGATTTGTTTTCCAAGCACAAATTCAAATTTTCTACAAAAAAATTGAAAATAATTTGACAAAACATTCTATTCTGTTCTCATTATTATGGGACGGTTCCTTTAGTCTACACACAATAAATCCAGTGCGTTCCTCCCGCAAATGTGTGTACAGTACAAGCAAACAATTGTCACTTAAAATTCTCCCTTCCAGTAAGGCTAGATGGGGGAAGGAATATACATCTGTTTGGTGGTGGTGGTTTAGTCACTAAGTCGTGTCCGACTCTTGCAACCCCCTGGACTATATAGCCTGCTAGGCTCCTCTGTCCATGGGATTCTCCAGGCAAGAATACTGGAGTGGGTTGCCATTTCCTTTTCCAATACATCTGTTTAGTTAAGACATATTAGAAATGCATCTAACGGTTAAGAACTGTGGGATAAATGATTTTTTGTTTATTATTTTTGGCTGCACGGGGTCTTCATTGCTGAGTGTGGGCTTTCTCTAGTTGCGGCAAGTGGGGGCTATTCTCTAGGTGCGGTACCCTGGCTTCTCATTAAAGCGGCTTCTCTTTTTGTGAAGCATCGGCTCTAGAGCACGGGCTTCAGTAGCTGCAGCCCAAGGGGATAAGTGATTCATATTTAATAGATATGTTTTGGACAAAAGCTATCAAGGCAAGGTGCCAGCCTCCTCTGCTGTTTTGTGATGGTTGATCAGAGGATGAAGGCTCGAGGAGGACTCGAGTTGTCTGGCCAGGAGTTCAGCACCAGTGCCAAGGAGTTTTCTATTCACTTTCCCTTTTGATTGCCCCAACTCCTGGTGAGGCAAGAATTAATGTGCTCATTTTACAGACCAGAAAACTGAGGCACACAGTGCTTAGTTTGACCAAAAGTACAAGAGAACTAAGGCTTCTCTTAGTTGGCGCTAAGGTGGTGCTAGTGATCAAGAACCTGCCTACCAATGCAGGAGACATAGGAGATGTAGGTTCAATCCTGGGTCAGGAAGATCCCCTGGAGAAGGGCATGGCAACCCACTCCAGTATTCTTGCCTGGAGAATCCTCATGGACAGAGAAGCCTGATGGGCTACAGCCCATGAGGTCACAAAGAGTCAGACACGACTGAAGCGACTTATTTTGCACACACAAGAGAACTATGGGGCTGGCATCTGGATTTAAGCCTAGGTGTGACTCAGAAGCCATCACCTGGTCCCCAGCTGGCCTCTGGGGGAGTGCAGCCTGGGTAGTCCCCAGCCCTGTGAGATCTCTGCCCTTGAACCACCGCAAAGGCCATTCTTGGGCTAGAGTATCAGCTGGGGACATTTCAGCCTGAGAAGGTGAAGAAACTAGAGACTTTAGCATCCTGTTGGCGGTCCCGCTGTCTCCATGCCTTCAGGATTCCCCCTTCCCTGACCCTCCAGACAGCCTGGGAGAAAGCCAAGGAGAGGCCAGGGCACCCCAGAGGGCAGGCCTGAGCAGAACATCCTCTCTCCTCAGATCTGGGAGAGACAGTCCCCCTCCCTGGGGTCCTTGCTTCCTCCTCTTCCTCCTCTGTTGGAGACCTCACCCACCAAGGGCTGGACTCAGAGGGAGGCTTCAGAGAGCAGGGCTAAGGCAGCCACCAGGCCAGGGTCAAGGCCACCTGGCCTGCACTGGCCTGCGAATCTGGACCCAAGGGAGCTGAGACGTTGCTCGTGCCTGAGCACCTCCCACCAGGGCTCCTTGCTGGGCTCCCAGCCAACAGCCTGTGGCAGCCGGCCAAGGGATCTCACCCAGATGTGCTGTTATAAACAGCTGGCCCAGGAGGCAGGAGAAGGGGAGCCCCGCCAGTTACATCTCTGCAGCTCACAGAGACCTCTACTCCTGGTTAATAACCCAAAGACATCGTGGATATTCGTGGATGATTTTAAAAATAAAACAGATGTATAATAAACAGAACAAGTATGTTAGCCCTGCCTTTACAAGGTGAAATTCAGTAAGGACAGAGCAAAGACCTACACCTGACCCCCCACCCCGAAACAGAGCTGCTCAAATGGGGATGGCGGGGGTTCAGTGAAGGAGGAGAGGAGAGGAAGAGAGAAGCAGGAGATGGCTGCTCTGGTGGAGCATCAGGTGTGGAAATAGAGGCACCAGGGCGGGAGGAGGGGGCCAGGTGTGAGCCCTGAGCGGCTGCTGTCAGGAAGCGGGGCCCTCCTGCGGGACCACAGAGAGGGCATCGAGGAGATCCAGCCAGTCCATCCCCAAGGAAATCAGTCCTGAATATTTAGTGGAAGGACTGATGCTGAAGCTGAAACTCTAATACTTTGGCCACCTGATGTGAAGAGCTGACTCAATGGAAAAGACCCTAATGCTGGGAAAGATTGAAGGCGGGAGGAGAACGGGACCACAGAGGATGAGATGGTTGGATGGCATCACCGACTCTATGGACATGAGTTTGAGCAAGCTCTGGGAGTTGTGATGGACAGGGAGGCCTGGCATGCTGTGGTCCATGAGGTCGCAAAGAGTCAGACACGACTGAGCGACTGAACTGAATTGAACTGAAAGTCATCAAAACCTCTTTTTTTTTTAACCACAGACTTTCTATTTTAGAGCAGTTTTAGTTCTCAGTGGCAGTGAGAGCGTCCCACTACCCCAGGGAGGATGGGCGGCTCTGAGGGGAGGGTGGGTCCCAACCGCAGATGCCCCAGAGTGCCTCCTGCCATGAGGATGCCCCCAGGCACCACGAGGGGCACAGGATCGGCTGAGGGCTGCCAAGCGCGGTCCGCATCTGCTCTTGCTCTGTGGTGGGCAGTAGGGGTGAGCAGGGACAATGGCACAGGCACTAAAGGATTTTTAGCTAATTTGAAAACCCTTCAAGAAGGGGGTGCCCTAAATGCGGCTAAACGGTGCCTGGGGAAGGTGAGCGTGGCCTTGCGCCCAGGTGTTAACTCCTGCGCTTCTCAGAGTTGGCACAAGGTCAGGCGGATGGGCGTGAACCCGTTATTTCTGGTGTAGCTGGGAGTGAACCTGGAGGAAGGGGTTCCAGGAGACAGCCTGGATGGTCTTGTAAGCCTGGCGCCTGGCACCCTCCAGACAGAAGCCTCCTCCGACTCCAGCAGCGGGGCCCGTGGGCTCCTATCACCAGCACTGACCCGCTTCCGCATGCACCTGTCGCGGCCCACCCGCTGTGCCTCCGTCCCCAGCTCCCTTCTGGTCCTCTCCTCTGCCGCCGTTGACCTTCCTTCCCGTCACAGGGCAGCCCCGCCCAGCTCTGGACTGTTTAATCCACCTCTGCTCTTCCTGTAATTGACATTCACGGTTTATCCCAGCTCACACCCAGTAAGGACGTGGAGTATTGGGTTGGCCAAAAGGTTCATGGAGGTTTTTCATCTGGCGTAACGAGAAAACCGGAACAAACTCTTTGGCCAACCCAGTAACTTCTACAATTACATGAAAGATAATACAGGGAAATAGAAATTTTACAAATCATCGTCTTTAAATAATGGAAATAGAGAACAAGCCATCTTCACATATTAAATATGGAAGCAGAATCCGAGTGACTATAGTTCGGGAGAGTGAGCCTTCCCCGCCCACCCCCCCAACCGTCCCGCCAATCTCCCCCTGCCCCAGATCTTCCCCAGCTGGGCAGCTCCTGCCTGGCCACTGCCGGCTGCCCACAGCCCCCATTCAGACACAGAGGCCACTTCTGCAGGCAGAGACCGTGTTTCCCAGCCCTCCCTGCTTCCCACTGCAGATGCTCAGCAAATCTCTGTGGCTTGGATGGATGGATGGAAGGGCGGGCGGATGGTTGGCTAGCTGGATGGACTGTCCTTTTCAGTTTGGTAAAGATACAACCCCTGAAAAACAGACCTGGGTTTTCCTGGGGTTCTCTGTGGCAAGCAGAATAGCACCCTTTCAGAAAGAACTTCCACAGCTTCCAAGGGTCATTTGGGCAGATCTAATTAGTAATTCAAGCGTGCCAAACACAAACTGGTTTTCATCGTTAAGCCATTATATCCCAACCCAAGAGAAGCTCATCCTAATGGTGGATGTTTGACAGCATTTCTTTGGAGAATACAGAAGATCAAATCCATGAAATTCACATGGATGGGGAAGTGACTGTTGGCTAGACCTTTCCAGAACTTGAAAAAGCGCATGTTGGGTGAAATGTATCTTTAGGCCGGAATTGATAATTCGGTAGGACTGCAGAGCCCTCTACTGGTGATGGAAATAAACTATCCCCGGTAACTTCGGAAAAGTTCCATTGTGGATTAATTACATTTAATTGCCCATGACCTCCAACTATCTGTGGGTAATTTACACGACGCCTTTCCGTTCCTAAATGAAAATTAAAAGAGCAAAGGATACCATTTTTCATTAACAAATTGGCAAAGACGTTTTTTTTATTGTTAATACTTTGTTGAGAAGAGTGTGAAAAAAATTTGTGGCTGGAGGAGAGTGTGAACAGAGGGCCTCCAGGAGGGCAGGTGGACCACACGGGTGCAAGTGTGACGAGCCAGCAGGCAGGTCCTTTGACCTAGCAGTTTCATGGATCCAAAAGGCCCATCTTAAGCCCTGTTTGGTTTAGCGAGAAGGCAGAAAACCATCCAGATGTTCGATAAACAGGGACTAGATCCCTAAGTGATGGAGCTTCTTATTGAAAAGCTGTTGGAGAAATAGACTGCATACAGCGTGAACAGGAATATAAAGCAGTGTGTGAAGAGCCATCTCATATTTCCAAGTATCAATGTCGCGAAAGGTCTGTGAAGATAGGAAAGGACTGGCGAGTGGTTCTCAGCAAAGGGGGCAGAGGAAGCGTGTCTGTATATTCTGAAAGTTTTGCCAATATTCCTTTTGCGTGGCAAAAAAGGACTGAA
This sequence comes from Bubalus kerabau, assembly GCF_029407905.1. Classification (NCBI taxonomy): domain Eukaryota; kingdom Metazoa; phylum Chordata; class Mammalia; order Artiodactyla; family Bovidae; genus Bubalus; species Bubalus kerabau. The sequence continues at coordinate 116,444,385 of NC_073629.1, read as the reverse complement.
TTTGCAGGGCGCGTGTGTTCAAGGCAATGCCACTGTAGACATGTCCTGACTGGCAGGCACCCTGCCTGCACCCACCGTGGTCCTCCCCACTCCCAGTGGCTATACAGCAGAAAGGGTGTCTCCCCATCAAGGTCATCCTCTCCTGGGCTTTACCGCCCCACCCCATGCCATCTGCAGGCTCTGCCCTGCCCACGTTTCCTGTCTCTGTCCCATGCATTCCTCAGCTGCCTGTCACGTGGCTTCCGTCCCCTCCACACCACCCGTGACCTCCTGGTTGCCAGACTCTCAGGCCAGCACTGCCTGCTGTCACCGGCTCCCCGCTGCCCTTCCCAGGGCTCTGAGACCACTCCCTCTTCTGTGCCCCTTTGATCCCCCCAGGCTCCCCTTCCTTCTCCCCTCCATCAGTGTCTCCCCGCTGCAGACCCCACTCCGTGGCCCCGGGCTGGCCGCCCCAACTCTCCCCATGTCCCCCACCCATTCCCACGGCCCCACCGCAGACTCAGAGCCCTTTGCAGCCCCATCTCCCTCCTGCCTGGAGGTCCAGCTGCCCTCCGGCTCCCGTGACCTAAACGGACTTCATCTTTCATCCCTCATCTGGTCCCCTGTTTGGATTCCTGGGCCCTCGTCCTCCTGGCCTCCAGGCCTCCCGGCACTGGAAACTCCCTGCTTCCTCACCCCTCACCCAACCATCACCAGGTCTCACTGCTGTTGTTTAGTCACCCAGTCATGTCCAACTCTTTTCAACCCCATGGACCACAGCACACCAGGCTTCCCTGTCCTTCACTATTTCCTGGAGTTTGCACAAACTCATGTCCATTGAATCAGTGATGCCATCCAACCATCTCGTCCTCTGTCACCCCCTTCTCCTCCTGCCCTCAGTCTTTTCCAGCATCAGGGTCTTTTCCAGTGAGTCGGCTCTTCGCATCAGGTGGCCAGAGTATTGGAGCTTCAGCTTCAGCATCAGTCCTTACAATGGGTATTCAGGGCTGATTTCCTTCAGGATGGACTGGTTTGATCTCCTTGCTGTCTGTCAGGTCTGGCAGATCTAAATGCCCTTCATACCCATTTCCTGCCCTCCCGCCACTCCTTTGCTCAAGCCCTCGCCTCTTCTCCTCCAAAAGCCTCCTAACCTTCTCCCTGCCTCCAGCCTCACTTCCCAGCACAACCTCTGGGGGACATCTCCACCCCTTTCCTGGGAGACAGCCGCCAGCTGGTCATGCTTCTCACTCCACCAGAGGGATTTGTCGGTAACACACCAGGATCGAAGGTCACGATTCGAGTCCCTTATAGACTCCAAACAGCTTCCAGGATAAAAGCAAGCTCCGTGGCAAGGCCAAGGCTTTTCTGACACCTTCCAGAATGACCTGAGCAGCCCAAGTGGGCACAGCCCCGCCCTGCACCCCGGCTCCTGCCCCTGGTGTGGCAGACGCATGCCCTCCTCCAGGCTCTGGGCCTTCTAGAGACCCTTGCAGATCCTGTCTGCTTTAGCCCCCATTGGCACCATCCACGTCTGCTTGCCGCCCTCATCCCCTCCTCCCTCTTTCTGTCGGAGGTGGTCCTTGCTGACACCCATTGTCCTTGGCCCACCCTCCCAGCCCCACCTCACCATCCCCTCCCAACCCCACTGCACCATCCCCTCCCACCGGTGGACTCCTTGAAGTCAGGGGCCCCAGCACCCAGCACAGTGCCCGGCACATCAGAGCTCTTCTGTCGATGTTTTATGAACAGAAAATGAGAGAATGAATTTCGTTCAACAGTGCTGTTGTTCAGTCACCCAGTCGTGTCCGACTCTTTGTGACCCCATGGATTGTAGCCTACCGGGTTCTTCTGTCCATGGGATTCTCCAGGCAAGAATATTGGAGTGGGTTGTCATTTCCTTCTCTAGGAGATCTTCCCGACCCAGGGGTCCAACCCAGGTCTCCCACGTTGCACGTAGATTCTTTACCATCTGAGCTGCCAGGGAAGCCCTCATTCTATATACTGGACCCAAAATGATAAAAACCGCTTTCCTCCCCATGACAGCCATTCATCTATTTGAAAACAGTTCACTTGCTCCCTGGAGTCTTCTTTTCCCCAAGGAAAAGAGTCTCAGGTCTTTCCATTCTTCCTGGTAGGAGAGGCGTTTGGCCTGGCAGGGCCCGGGTTTCTGTGCCCTCCTTCTCTGCTCAGGACTGAACAAGGTCCCCGGGCATCCCCTGAACAGGCTCGCCACCGAGGAAGGTCAGAGAGAGAGAGATTCACGCTCTGGAGGACAAGACAGACAGTGACGGCTTTTAAAGCCTTTCTTCCTATTGGAATGAAAGGTGATAGGAAAGGACACAGGCCAGGGGTAAGGAGATGCTGTGGAATAAGCATCTTGTCTCCATGGCAACGTGGCAGCCTGCTGCCTGGGTGATGGCATGGGCCTGGGGGTGTCAGACCGACCCAGGGATGCCTCCGGGTTCCACACATCCCCGTGCTGGTGGAGGGGGGCACGCGTTACTGGCTTCTCTGTCCACCTCGGCGACCTCATGTATAAAAGGGGCGTGGGGTGAGACGCACCTGGCTTCACACCCCCCACATGGTGAAGGAGCAGCAGTAGCGTCCCGGATCTCAAGGCAACTCGCAAGTGCCCGTTCCTCGTACTGCTGCAGTATCATCCAAGAACTTGCCTGGGGAATGTTTTCTGTTCATTTGATAATCCCCGAGCTCTTCCAAACCACGTGGTCACCCAAGCCCCCCGCACAGCCCTGGGAGCCCCAGAGCAGGTGACCGTCCTGAGGAAGGAAATCCTTGACAAGTGCATGTTAGAAACACAGGAAGTGTGGAATTCCCCCACTGTTCGGAACGAGGGAGCAGTTCCCCAGCGTTTACATTCAGTGGAATGTTGTGGGCACGTTTTCAGAACAACTTTAGATAAGAGGCTGGACGTAAGACTGCTGCTTTCAAAATTACCCCAAGCTAAAATGATGCCTGTGTTTCCAGTCCATCTACGTGGCTTACCTTGTTAAAAGCAGAAAGAGAAAAGGAAAATGGGGATACTTGGTACTCACATCTGCAATTCCCGTTAAGAACAGCTGGACTGGGAGAACACAGGCACACAAAAAGAGCCGGGCAAAAGCCATCATTTGCCAACTGGACACAAGAGAGGCCGGTCTGCAGCCTCCATGAGCACATGAGCTAGCCTGAGACAGCAGACAACTGTTTATGTGAAAATTGTTTTGCCATTGGTTTCTGTTCTAAAGTTTAAGATTTTTATAGGAGGGATTGCAAAGAATAAAAATTGTGCCTTTGTTATTATAAAGTATCCTGAGAAGCTGAAAACCTTTTATATCCAGTATCTCATCTTCTTATTTTCTTTGGGGGCTGGAAGTAGAGAAGCTTTTGACTTCAACTCCAAATAGCTTTGAGCAGAACAGTGGTTCCTTGGGGCCTGCCTCCGGGGCACTGAAGTGGGTCCCACTGACTGCAGTGGGCAGGCCAACTGGAGAGAAATTGGGGGTTCACATCAGGAGCTGAGGGAATGGATGACGTGATGGGGTTGAAAGAGATTAGGAAGGGGGTGGACAGACTTGGTGATGGTTCGACGTGTCTGGTGAAGCCAGGGAGGGTGCCAGAGGGTCTGGCTCGAGGAAGTAAGGGGAACTGAGGATGTGGTAGCCAGCACCCTGGCCTGGCATCCTGCTTCTGCCACCGTCTAGCTGCATGACCTTGGACGGGTCACAGAGCATTTTTGAGCCTCAGTTTCCCCATCTGCAAACAGGGATGGTGATGATATTACCTGCACCATAGAGTTGTAATGAATGTGAGTGAGTTATCACAAGTCCCATCCTCTGGGTAGAGGAAGTGCTGGTCGGTGCTGGCCGTGACCTTGTGTGTGACAGAGGCTGTGTGCGACGCGTGTGGCCCGAGCCTGGCTCACTGGCTATTTTATATGCTTCCCATCAAGCTGCCTTGGGTACTGAGATTGAAACTTGGGGTTCCGGACTCCTAAGCTCTGTGGCTCAGGGTCTAAAACATAACGCCGACCAGAGGGTGGTTGGCTGGCACCATTTCCTCTCTGAACGTCCTGGCGTGTGTGGGACTGGACACAAGTCCCAGCCCAGGGCCAGACCGGCACCGGGATCAAGCGGAATCCACTTTTGTCTTTGAACCTGCATAATCTACTTCCGCTGGTACATAGTGCCAGGGGAAAACAGACCCAGCCAGCGTTCCCAGTGACTTTTCCATCATTTATTGAATGTCTGTCTTGGTTTAAAAATCACACCTGCTGCCTTAATGATGTTTAAAGATATATAAAAATAGGAGTACATAACACTGCATTCACTGTGACTGGAGACGGCTTTTATCTGGCACAATTTTGCACAAAGCACAAATTGTTGCAAAAATACCCGAACTCCGCTATCATGGGGGCGCTTTGAAGAGATTGTTAGGTGTGTGGCAATTATTCACGGGCCCACGTAAGTCCCAGCGCAGTCACCAAGCCCCGCTCGCCCCGGGAGGGGCTCAGAGCCACCTTCCAGATGAAACCACGGCCACAAAGGCAGCAGGCCCACGGAGACGAACAAACGGCATCACGGGGGCCCCGGTGCTGAAACGGGCTTTTCTCAAAATGAGCAAACTTGAATCAGCGTGGGAGTGGGGCACAGGCTGTAATTAAAACTCGTGGCCCAGTTCACTTCGTTTGCAGCAGAAAACTATTGGCTCATGTCAAGCCAAAGCCGGTGGACGGTCAGGGTCCTTGGAGCAGGATGTAGGGACCCCCAGGGCATCCTGACCACCAGCGCCCACATCCTGCAGCGAAGGAAGATGCCGCGCGCGTGCGCAGTGCAGCCTCGCGAGGTGCTGCTGTCCCTGGGGACCGTCCCAGTCCGTCCTGCTGTTCCCAGGGCGGGTCAAGAGTGCACCCCAGAGGAAACACGTTTACAACCAACCGTTTCTCCTCGCAGGTGGCCCGCAAGCTCCAGCCCTCCGTGGTGTGGATCGGAGACACCGAGAAAACCTTCTACAGAAAAGTGCCCCACGCGGAAAGGAAGGTGAGGGCTTCTCAGTGGGGCCTTTTCTCTCCTTCCAAGGGGGCCCTGTCCCAGGGACCACCTCGATCTCTCAAGAAGGTCTTGCTTGTTCAAGGGAGGAAGGAAACGCGGGGCCGGCGCTCTCTGCCCTGAGCGCTTGTCTGTATCTCAAAGGATCCAGTGTCTGATTTTTACGAGGCATAATTTAGAAGAAAAATGAAAGAAAGGATGGAGAAGGGGGGAGGGGAGTCTTAAACCCAAACATAGGATTCACAGGCAGGAACAATCGAGAGAACTCTGCTCGGCCACGGCAAACAGCACACACAGGAGTTATTATTAGGATTTCCTATTGTTCATCACAATAAATAGCCAAAGGCCTGAAATTTATGAACAAAGACGGTGCATAGACCCGCCAAGCGCCCCCACGTCCAGGGTCCCCCTGGGAGCCCTGTGTCAATTGCTTCCTTCCGCCTTTTCTCTCCTTTCAATGGCTCCCCTCCCCCGCACTTCCCCCCACCCACCCCCACAAATCACCAGCAAATTTCCCACAAGTTAAAAAAAAAAATTTGCAGATACACATGATTGTTATTCCACATCAATTTGCACCAAAGCAAATAGTGGTTAACTGTGAATTTCTGATTAAATTCATAAGGATTTTAATCACTTTTGAGCCTTATGTATTATACATCATTTTTAGCAGGTAGAGATGATTTGGATAAAGAATGAAAGCTCAATCTTTTCTTCCCCAAATGAGCCTTGATTGCCCTGTCATTTTGGAAACTCTTAAGAGGACTCATTTATTATTTAATCTGGGAAGCTGGTAGGTAGCTCCCTCTGCTGGTGACGTTGCTACATTTTTAAAAAAAAGTCCACACACAGTAAAGCAACTAGACTCCAATAAAAATTAGTTTTTTAAAAAATAATAAAATTTTAAAAGCTCACGTAGACGTGAACTTGAAGGCAGTTGCTACAGTAAATCTCAAGAGAGATGAAAGGCAGTGTTTAGTCCAAGGTGTCAGACACTTAATGTCATCGGAAGTTCGGTCCTTTAATGGGCAAGGGACCTCCCGCTGGGCATCAGCCTGGAAAATATGAGAGTTCAGAAGTGTGTCCCGGGCCTTCATCTTAGTTGGCTGTCTGTCCCTGAGCAAGTAAGTCAACCTCTCCAAGCCTCCACCCCCTTAGCTGACTAAAGAGTTGCAGAGAGACCAACCTCTGAGTTCACGAAGCCTCCCTCAAGTCCTCTCCCAGGACCCCCTCAAGCTGCCCGGCTGTCACCAGCAATTACGTCTGTTCCCCTGTGCCCCTGCGTTGAGGGACAATGAGAGGGATGAGCGAGCCCGTTTGAGAGCCAGAGGGCGGCGGGCTGGCAGGCTTTGAGGGAGGGCTGACCACAGGGAATAAATGTGAGTTCAGCAGACGCCCCCGACCCTAGCCAGGGGGGTCACCGTGAAGGGGCCCCAGAAGCCTCCCTGAAGCGGCCCTTTTCTTGCTCACCCCGCACACAGGCTGTGGTCCCCACAAGTATGGTCCCTGACTAGTCTCGTTCCTGTAGAAAATGAAGGCCTTTGGTGGCACAGTCTTTGTCGTGGACAATTGCACATTTATTCTGTCCGCCTCTGCGTTAGAAAAGTCTGTCGTCTGTCAGGGGAATGCACTGCACTGGAACCTGATTCACAGTATGGGGAAATCCCAGGACGCCTGATGAATACAAGCAGAAGGGTCCCAGGTCCCCAAAGGTCCACAAGACTGGCTGGGCTGCCTGAACCAGCTCAGGCACAGACAGAGTTGCCGAGGATGGGGGGGGGGGGGGCATGCAGACCCCTCTGGCCCTGCGGGGGCCCCAGCTCCAGTGCTGGAGGAGAGCCAGCCGGCAGAGAACCACCCCGCGAGCATCTTCCAGCCCCGAGTCCTGTACCTGCCCCCCGGGCAGCGGGGTTCCTGCTGCCTCCTGCCTCTGGGGCCAGCACCTGGTCTGCTCTCCTCTGCTTTCCTCCCCGCCCCCAGCCTCTGACTTCTGTCCTTGCCCGTGGGCTTGGGGTGGCTGTGAGCATTGGACAGTCATGCTGTGAAGGTGACCACCGAACGCCAAGGGCGTTCACTGCATCCACAGACAAGAAGCTCCACGTTGCATCACCTGGCCACCCAAGGACCCCAGCATCCTAACTACCATTCAGCCCAGCCTGAGTCCAAAGGCTCCCCACGTCCAAGGCCCTGAGACCTAGAGAAACATGTCCAGCTGCAGAGAAACCACCTCCCTGCCACAGCCACAGCCCAGAGGACTCCCGGCAGCAGCCCAAGGCATTCGAGGGCATTCCAGGAACACCCTTTGGGAAAACCTCTCACCCACAGTGACTAACTCCACCCTCGATGCCTCCACCTCTGGGTCAAGGCCCTTTCGGAGGTACAGTGTGGAGGCTGGCCCAGTCCTAAGAGGCTCCTGGGGCAGAGCTTTGGGGCACAGGGACCCCGCGGGCTGCTGCAGCAGACAGCAGAGGTCCCGGGGGCACAAAGCGTAGATCTGGAGCACTTAGTGGTCCTGAGGAGAAGGGAGGCGGCGTTCCTGTTTTGCATGTGCTCAGTCCTGTCTGACTCTCTCTGACTCCATGGACTGCAGCCCACCAGGCTCCTCTGTCCATGGGATTCTCCAGGCAAGAACACTGGAGTCGGTTGCCATTTCCTCCTCCAGGGGATCTTCCTGATCCAGGGAATCGAACCCACTTCTTTTACATCTTCTGCACTGGCAGGCAGATTCTTTAGGAAGCCCTAAGCCAGAGAGGGTGCACCATTGGTCCCGGGCAGCTCTGGGACTCAGACGCAGGCCCCTTCTCCGTGCCTGGATGTGACTCTGGCGTCAGCACTGACTTCCTGCTCTGCCCTCCGAGCTTCTGCTACCCCTGTGTCCGCCCTCCTCAACCCTCATGCTCCAGACCACGTCCTGAAGACTGCGCGTGGGGCCCTCTGGTCTCAGAGCCAACGGTGCTGGGCTCCAGAGCCCCCTGGCACCCCAGTTCTCCCCCTGACGACTTCCTCAGCACCCAGCCCCCCAGGGCACCAGGTGGATGCTGGGTCTGCGCCCTCCCCTCCCCTCCCAGGAGGAAGGCCGTCCTCTCCACGGCCCTCAGCTACCCCGTCAGTCAGTTGTCGGTGTACAAGACAAAGGCAGTACAGCGTGAGGCAGGACGAGCGCTGCTGCGTTTTCTGCTCCATTAGCCTCGTGGCTGCAACACGTGGGAGCCCTCCCCGCATCCCAGTCGGGCCTCCACGAGGGCTGGGTTGGGCCGGGCGGCTGCCATGGTTTGATGGAGCTGACTGCAGAAAAGCACACGGGGACTGCCGCATGCACGTCAGACACGAATTTGAAATCGCCGGCAACAATAAGGTGGGGCAGGCCTGGCAGGTCCCACCGTAGGGGCGTTGGCTGCAAAGGTTGCCAGGGGTCAGTGGGGATGTTGGCCAGCATGACGTGTGAGCATGCAGGTCTCGTGTGTAATGGACGCGCCTCTGAACAGGAACGGGGTAGCCCAGGGCAGGGGGCTGCTGGCTGAACAGACTCACCTTTCATGTCCATCCCCTCCTAAGGGGACTCACCATCTGCAAAGATGTCACTCTGGAGAGCCCAGGATCAACATTTGTTACCCAAACAGGCTGGTTAGGTTTGCACATCCCTGACATTGGCAGGCACAGCAGTATCATCTCCCGCTTCGGAACAGGCAGGACCACACCACTCTCACTGTGGCCACCTGTTTGCCAGGGGTGGGTTCAGACCTCGCAAGTGCACCTCTGTCCACCACCCATCCCCAGAGTGGCAGTCACCAGTCCCACCAGGGTCCGGGGATCAGACTTCCTTCCAGTCTTTGGGCAGTTTCATGTTACCCCACACTCACCATAAGAAAGAAAGAAAGAAAGTGAAGTCGCTCAGTCGTGTCCGACTCTCTGCGACCCCATGGACTGTAGCCCACCAGGCTTCTCCATCCATGGAATTTTCCATGCATGAGTACTGGAGTGGGTTGCCATTTCCTTCTTCAGGGGATCTTCCCGACTCAGGGATTGAACCCAGGTCTCCCGCATTGCAGGCAGACGCTTTACCGTCTGAGCCACCAGGGAATCTCCCAGCAAAACTTTGCACTGTTCTCCACCAAGCTTCTTAAAAGACCAGTCTATTCTCAACCATCCCCACTCACTCTTCCACCCACTACTTGCACTTGATGTGCTCCAGCTCCATGGAAACTGCTCTCACAAAGTGTTTTGAAATCCATTTTGCCAGTGAGCCCCCATTTATAAAAGTCTGTCCTCTCTTAGCCTCTATCGCCTGCCTTCTCCTGGTCTCCTCAGACCCCATCAACGATTTCTTCTTTCTCTCCTCCATGCACGTCAAAACACTCTATTAAATACACAGATGCTCACCAAGGTTCCATCTCAAGCCCATGGACCTTTTTTCCTTGCCCTCTTTGGGCACCATCTCATACCTTAAAGAAATCACCACTTAGACAACGGATGCTACACTCCATCCCCAGTCTGCAGCTCTTTCCTGAGGATCGGATGCCGACACCTGGCATCAACCAGAATCACCCATGGGACGCCTCCACCACTATGCTGCCAGCACGGCCAGGGCCTGCCCAGCTCTCCTCCTCCATCGCCACCTTCGTCACCCTGCTCCTCTTCCTGGTTTTCCAAAGGGTTGCTTTTTTAGTATAACCATGGCTCATATGGAGATGACACCACTCTAATGGCAGAGAGTGAAGAGGAACTAAAGAGCCTTTTGATAAGGGTGCAAGAGGAGAGTGAAAAAGCTGGCTTAAAACTCAGCATTTAAAAAACTTAAGATCGTGGCATCTGGTCCCATTACCTCATGGCAAATAGAAGAGGAAAATCAATGACAGTTTTTATCTTCTTGGTCTCTCCAAAATCACTGAGGATGATGACTGCAGCCATGAAATTAAAAGACATGTTCTTCTCGGAAGGAAAGCTATGACAAACCTAGACAGCATGTTAAAAAGCAGAGACTTCACTTTTCCAATCAAGGTCTGTGTAGTCAAAGCTATGATTTTTCCAGTAGTCATGTATGGATGTGAGAGTTGGACCATAAAGAAGCCTGAGCACTAAAGAATTGATGCTTTCAAATTGGAGTGCTGGAGAAGACTCTTGAGAGTCCTTCTCAAGAGAGAGCAAGGAGATCAAACAAGTCAATCCTAAAGGAAATCAACCCTGAATATTCGTTTGAAGAACTGAAGCTGAATTTCCAATACTTTGGGCCACCTGATGCAAAGAGCCAACTCATTGAAAAAGACCCTGATGCTGGGAAAGATTGAAGACGGGAGGAGAAGGGGGTGACAGAGGATGAGATGGTTGGATGGCATCACTGACTCAATGGACATGAGTTTGAGTAAGCTCAGGGAAATGCCAAAGGACAGGGAAGCCCAGTGCATGCAGTCCATGGGGTCTCAAAGAGTCAGGCATGACTTAGGGACTGAACAACAACAATATGGAGTTCTATCCTTGAGCTTTTCATTTTTGCACACAGCCTGGCCCCCCTGGGCCAGTACCATAGTCAAGGCCCAACAGACATCTCTCCCATCCCAGGCAGCCCAGAGGCATGGATCTGAGCAACGGCAGGTTTCTGCAAAGGCCTAGGGTCAGGGTTAGGGTGCAGCTTCAAGAGCAGGTTTCCGTCCTGACACCCATTTCCGGGGTTTCAGGAAGCCTTATTTCCGGTCATCCCTCTCTTGTGCTCTGCCCTCTTTTAAGCTCCTCTGTTGTCCCCAGCCCCAACCCATGCTTCCTGGATGGAGTCCTGCAAGGCCATTGTTCCCTCCTGATGGAGCCTTGCAGGCTCTGGACTCCTGTGAGTGCAGGAGGAAATGGTCGGAAGCTGCCCGGTGGTCTGGCTTCAGGCCCAGACTGTGGGATTTATTTTGCTGTAAAAATCCCATCTTGTTCTCTCTGTGAGTTACATTACAGAAAGTCTCTTCTCAACTGAATCTAACAACACAGAAAAAGGATTATACACCATGACCGAGTGGGATTTAGCCCAGGCTTAGCATCCAAAAGTCAATTAATGTAATATACTATATCATGAAAATAAAGGACAGGAACCACACCATCATCTCAACAGGTGCAGAAAAAAGCATTTGACAAAAGCCAACACCCCTTCATGATTTAAAAAAAAAAAAAAATAGAAAAAGAAACTTCCTCAGCCTGATAAAGAGCAACTACAAAAAATCCAGAGCTAACATCATCCTTAATGGTAAAAGACCAGATGTTTTTCCCTTAAGATCGCCTCTTTTCAGTTCAGTTCAATCATTCACTCATGTCTGACTCTTTGTGACCCCATGGACTGCAGCATGCCAGGCTTTTATCCAACATTATATTGAAGATTCTCACTAGGACAATCAGGCTTCCCCAGTGGCTCAGCGGTAAAAAATCTGCCCACAGTGCAGAAGATGCAGGAGATGTGGGTTCAATCCCTGGGTCGGGAAGATCCCTTGGAGGAGGAAATGGCAACCCACTCCAGTATTCTTGCCAGGAAAATCCCATGGACAGAGGAGCCTGGGGTCGCAAAGAGTCAGGCATGACTGAAGCAACTGAACAGGAACAGGCACCAGGGCAGTCAGGGAAGAAAAGTAAATGAAAAGCAAAGCATAATATTGAAAAGGAAGAAATAAAACTATATTTGCAGATGACATGATCTTGTATATAGAAAACCCAAAGGGATGCACTAAAAGCAGTTTTAGAAACTAATGAAAACATTCAGTGAGATTACAGGGAAGGATACAAGACCAATATTCAAAGTAAGTGCCTTCTATACACTTACTGTGAAAAAATTAGTATTAAGAAAACAATTCCATTTATAATACCATCCAAAAAATAGGAACAGACTTAACAAAAGAAGTGGAAGACTTCTACTATGAAGACTACAAATCAAAATTGCTGAAAAAATAATGAAGATCTAGATAAGTAGGAAGATACATCATGCTCATGGATTGAAAACCTTAATATTGTTAATATAGCAAGAATCCCCAGATTGATCCACAGATTCAACACAGTCCCCGTCAGGATTCCAGCTGGCTTATTTGCAAGAAATTGACAAGCTGATCTTGAAATCCATACAGAAATTCAAGGGACCCAGAACAGCCAAAGCAGTCTTGGAAAAGAACAGAATTGGAGGACTCTTCCCAGTTTGAAAACTTACCACAAACCTGCTCAACAATCAGGACCGTGTGAGGCTGGCCTCAGGAAAGACCTCTCAGTCAATGAAATAGAACTGAGTCCAGAAATAAACCCTCACATTTACAGTCAATTGATTTTTTTTACGGAGGTGCCCAGACAATTCAATGGAGAGGGAATAGTCTTTTCAACCAATGCTGCTGGGACCATTGGATTGCCACCTGCAGAAGAATGAGGCTGGACCCCTACCTCACACAGTTAACCAATAATGCCTCATGGGCCTAAAAGAAAGAGCTATGCCTATAAAACTCTTAGAAGAAAATGGAGACATGCATCTTCGTGACCTTGCATTAAGCAGCGGTGTCTTGGCCAGGACATCAAAAGCACAGGCAACAAAAGGAAGCTTAAACTGAACCTCATCAAAGCTAAAAATTTTTTGTTGTAAAAGAAATCATCAAGAAAGCGAAAAGACAACTCAGAATATTGGCAAATCATTTATCTGACAAAGAATCTGTATCTAGAATATATAAATGACCCTTGCAAGTCAACATTACAAAGACAAATAACCCCAGTTTTTAAAAGGGCCAAAGATCTGAATACACTTTTTTTTCAAACAAAGTATACAAATAGCCAGTAAGCACATGAAAAGATGCGAACATAATTAGCCCCCATGGAGATACAAGTCAAAATCGTAACGCAATACCACTACACTCATGAGGATGGCTGAATGAACAAAACTAAGGAAAACAAACAATCACAAGTGTTGGCAAGAGTCTGGAGAAACTTAAATCTGCTCTCTGCTAGGATTGTAAAATGGGGCAAATACTTTGAAAAACAGTCTGGTATTTCTTTAAAAGGTTAAATGTAAGAGTAACCATATGACCTAGCAATTCAAAATAAAAACATTAGCGTGTACAAAATCCTGTACACAAATGTTGATCGTGGCACAATTCAGAAGAGCCAAAAAGTAGAAGTAACCCAAATGTCCATCAACTGATGAGTGGATAAAGTGTGGCATGGCCATGCAGTGGATATCATTCAGCAATTGAAATACTAAAGCATACCACAACATGGGTGAACCTCAGAAATGGCGTGCTAAATGAAAGAAGACACACACACACACACACACATTGAATGATTCTATTTATGAAATATCTAGAATATGCAAATCCGTAGAGAGAGAAGGTAGATTAGTGATTGCCTAGGATTGGAGAAGGATGTTGGGAAAAAGTGGGCCGTGACTACAGGGTGAGATCTTTTGGGAGCAAATATGAAAATGTTCTAAAATTAATTGTGGTGATGGTTGCACAACTCTATGAATATACTAAAAACCACTCAGTCAGACATTTTCTTTTTTTACCATTTTAATTTTATCTGAAGCCTATGTTTTGAATAGGTGGATTATACGGTATATGAATTATATCAATAAAGCGGATCTATACCTTATCAAACCAGTCAATCCTAAATGAAATCCTAAATGAAACCCTGAATATTCATTAGAAGGACTGATGTTGAAGCTGAAGCTCCAATACTTTGGCCACCCGATATGAAGAACTGACTCATTAGGAAACACCCTGATGCTGGGAAAGATTGAAGGTGGGAGGAGAAGGGGACGACAGAGGATGAGATAGTTGGATGGCATCACTGACTCAGTGGATGTGAGTGCGAGCAAGCTCCGGGAGATGGTGAAGGACAGGGAAGCCTGGCGTGCTGCAGTCCATGGGGTGGCAAAGAGTAGGACACGACTGAGCAACTGGAAAACAACATACCATAATAATGATATAAATATAATAACATATCAGTTCAGTTCAGTCTCTCAGTCGTGTCTGACTCTTTGCGACCCCATGAACCGCAGCACACCAGGCCTCCCTGTGCATCACCAACTCCCGGAGTCCACCCAAACCCATGTCCATTGAGTTGGTGATGCCATCCAACAATCTCATCTTCTGTTGTCCCCTTATCCTCCCGCCCTTAATCTTTCCCAGCATCAGGGTCTTTTCCAATGAGTCAGCTCTTCGCATCAGGTGGCCAAAGGATTGGAGTTTCAGCTTCAACATCAGTCCTTCCAATGAACACCCAGGACTGATTTCCTTTAGGATGGACTGGTTGGATCTCCATGCAGTCCAAGGGACTCTCAAGAGTCTTCTCCAACACCACAGTTCAAAAGCATCAATTCTTCGGCACTCAGCTTTCTTTATAGTCCAACTCTCACATCCATACATGACCACTGGAAAAACCATAGCCTTGACTAGACAGACCTTTATTGACAAAGTAATGTCTCTGCTTTTTTATATGCTGTCTAGGTTGGTCATAACTTTTTTTCCAAGGAGTAAAGCATCTTTTAATTTCATGGCTTCAGTCACCATCTGCAATGATTTTGGAGCCCAGAAAAATAAAGTCAGCCATAACATAATATAATAGTAATAGATACTTTAAGTCTCCTTTGCAGCTCTCAATTGCTGTAGACCCTACACAGGAAGAGAATTGGCGGGTCAGCGGGGAGCAAGACCCCCCGGCACATCCCCCTGAGAGACAGGGCCCCACCCCCCCACCCCCCACCCCCTGCTGCAGAGTAGGGGAAGGAGCACGGTTCTGGAGTCACTGCCTCCGTGCCGGCAGCCAAGGTCCTGCTCCTGAACTCTGAGCAGGTCTCCAGACCACCTCATGCCTCAGGCCCACATCTCCCCGGTGAGGGTGGGAGCAAGCCCCTCTGATGGGCTGCCTGTGAGGGTTAGATGAGAGAGTCTGTGCCAGGCACAGAGCAAGGGCCCTGGAGCCCTGCGGCCGGTGCTCCTGGTGCTGTGTGTGCAGGCTGGGCATAAGAAGCGATGAACAAGGCAGGCGGGCACGGAAGTGCAGCTGCCCTGTCCTGTGGTCAAGGCAGGCCCCAACCCAGGTCCTGCTTGGAGCCGAAGTTCCTGCAGCTTCCCGCTGGGTTGTGCTCCTAAGGGCCCCTCGGCTAGGGTAGTGCTCCTTCTCAGCCTCTTATGGTCTTTTCCCTGTGCTCCATGAAACCGGGCCCTCCCGCTGGTTCACATGGAAGAAGGAAGTAGGGGCTCAGCCCTGGGGCCCCTGCTTGGCCAACAGCCCCTCCTCTCCCCTCCCCCAGCTGACACCCACCCTGCGGGCTGCATGCCAACCCCTACCCTCCAGCCCTCTGCCCAGCAGGCTGGCTGTCCCCCAGCACACAGTGGCCTTGTCCCCAAGGCCCTGCAAGCCATACGCAGCTCTGGCACCCCCATACCCCCTGGGCCTCCAGTACCCTCCTCTGTTGGCTTTTATTCCCGAGGATGGAATTTATCACACGCTCCCTCCCTTCCCTAGGTGTCCCCAGCCCCTTCCTGCAGACCTGCATACAGGGCTGTCTCTCAGCCCGAGGGTGCAGGACTCACAGGGACAAACCTCAGGTGCCCTCATCTCTGTAGAGGAGCTCACAGGTGCTGGGGGGCAGTTCCAGAAAACCCCAGCATAGGTGAGATCTTTAACTCCGTGTCTAAGCTGTCCCTGAGCCAAAGGGGAGCGAAAGAGGCCCAGAGTATGCTTGGGCATCTCTGTGGAGGCCCCCCACCACCCTTCACCGCTTCCTCTCCTCTTGCTGCCCTGGTTGAAGGCCGGTGTGCTGCCATGGCAATGTGGCCAAATCTGCTCACCACCACCCCCAGGCCGGAAGTCCTCCTACCCTCCAGTGCCCCACGTCTTGCTCCTGACCCTCAATTAGTGCAGAGGCTATACTGAAATAAGACAGCTTCGGACTACATCCAGACTGCTTCAGAGAGAAATGGTGTCACACTCCGTGTCACGGGGTGTTTTCAGACCTGAGATCCGGGACCTTGGATCCTCATTGTCACGGCCATCAACAAAGGAAGTCTTGAGTTCACCTGCAAAACAGCTCGGAGGAATGCACCAGAACCCATTGTCAACCCCAGGCAGCTTCCTTCCGCTTGGAAATCCACCCCGTTTCCCATGCTTAGGGTTAAGATGCTAGAATGTTCGGTCAGGTGCTTCCCTCCTTCCCCCTGTCCAAATCTGAACACCAGATTTGAGGAAAGGGAAGGGCCAGCAATTCAGACCACACCAACCAGGAACCACGTCCTAAGGCCTGGCCCAGGACACACTCTAGGAAAGTATGGCCAGCAGCCCTGAAAGCACATTAGTAAGGGCATCCCACAGTGCGTCCGAGGCTGAATTTTCTTGAGCTCTTAATTCTTTTTTCTGTATGTGGGCTCATTTTTTTTTCCTCTCTGTTTCTCCCAGATGGAACCTAAGCGCCTGAAAAAGCAGCTTCCCAAAATGCTGAAACTCCTGAAGCCAGACGACAGGATTCTAATTGTGGGGACCACAAAGAGACCTTTTGATGCGGAACTTCAACCTTTCTGCAAAGCTTACCAAAAAATTATTTTGGTTCCCAGACCGGACTACGCTTCCAGATATGGCAAGTACCCCCTCGCCCCTTCCCGTGTGCAGCCAGTGAGGCTGGACCATCCGTGTTGGCCGTGCTGTCGTGTGGGGCCGGGAGGGTGGCCTTCATCACCCAGGAGCATCAGAAGAGGGCGTGAGGCCCAGTGTGCCAGGGTCAGCCAGACTCTGAGCTATAAACGCAAATACCAGGTCAGAAGAGCAAAGCGTACACCTCTGTTCTGTTGTTAACATGATCGTTTTTCCCTGGACGATAAGAAATTGGACAGGGGTTAATATTTTGAGCCCCAAGGGAGACAGAAGCCTCGAGGATGTGAATTTTCCTTCCAACAGGTAGACTCGGGTCCCTCGTTTTGTCCCCGTGGTGGTGCCACCTTTCTCATCCGGCAGCATTTCTTTTCCAGTCTTAAAATATTAGTTCAGGAGAACGTTGATTGACTTACACGCTAAATACAATAGCTTACTTTTTTCCATTTTTTTTTTCTTGAACAGACAGATTCAAAATCCACGTTTTTGGAAATCTATTATTAAGGGGAACTGTACCAACCAGGGACCCTGGGAGACAGGGCAGTGAAATGGGGAAGAAGGGTGAGATGTGGGCTCTGAGCAGACCTGGGTCAGATCCCAGCTTGGCCCCTGGATCACTGATGACCTTGACAAGTTGGCTGACCTTCTGAGCCTCCCCGCTCTCTCATCTGTAACGTAGGAGAACCATGGAGTTCACAGGGTGGTGGTGACCCTTCTATCAGATGGCTGGAATGCCCAGCACCATCCCAGCCCCCCGAGAGCACGGGTAGTGGTGGAGGGGAAGGGGGAATAAGGTGCTGATGGGCGTGGTGGAGGAGGAGGATTTCCACGGCTGGGTGGTAGATGGCTCGGGAACCAGGAGTGGTGCCATGGGGTCTCCACGCCTACTGCTGTGTGACAGCCCTCCCCAGCGGCTGGAAACAACAGCCTATGCCTCTTGTGGTTCTGAGGGGCCACTGGGTTTGGCTGGGGCTTCCCTCCCCCCGAGGTGTTTCATGACGGTGACTGGAGCTTCAGTCATCTGAAGCCTGAATAGACCTGGACATCCAAGACCATTCCCTCCGTGACTGGATGAGCTAGAGGCTCAGCTGGGGCTGGGGGACCAGCTCTCCATTCCCCATGGCCTTTTGCACAGCACTCGGGCCCCCAAAATCGCATCCTGAGAGCACATGTTTCAAGAGATTCAGGCGGAAGCCAGACGGATTCTCGTGACCCAGCCTCAGAAGTCACACAGGGTCATCTTCACCACACTCTGCTGGTCAAGAGAAAGTCCCAGGGCCAGACCAAGGTCAAGGACAGTGGACGACAGAGGCTGTGGAGGTCAAAGCGCAGCTCACTGAGGGGTCATCTTGGCCAGCCAAGGTGGTGGTGGCGGTGGTGATAGATCTGGTTTAGAGGTGGTGATGTGGTGATGGTGTCTCGGACATGGTCCTGATGGTGACTGCAGTCTGAGGGTGGTGGTCATGACTGCAGCCTGGGGGTGAAGGAGATGCTGGCCGTCACGGTGGTGGTAGCAACAGAGGAGATGGAGCTGGCGATGATACAGCAGCAACGGTTAGCACTGATGATAGTAATAAACTCTACTAGGTCAGACTTGGTTTCTGTTAATCCTTCACAACAGCATCACCAAAACAGAGAGGCTGCATGTTTCTTTCTGGTTGTTCTTAAGCTTCTGGCTAATGCGATTTGCTGAAAGAACAGCCCTTTATTCCCCATACATGAAAATCTCTTAGCTTATTAGCCACTCGGTTTGCAACATGCACTCGTTTCTGTCTCCATAAACTGTGGTCCTGACTTCATAAATCAGTGTTCGATACAAAGCACGGGAGGACTTTGGATGCGGTTATCTCTCCATCATCTAGGGGCTTCCCTGACTTCTGGGGCCTGCAAGCCCTCCACTGGACCCTCTGCAGCCAACCCGCATCAAAGGGAGAAAAAGATCCTATAAATGATCTCTCAGGAGATTTTAGGAACCAGACCCAGATGGGGCCCACAGCACTTCTACCCACGTTGGCCAGAATGACTTATGTGATCTCAGGTTCAAGGGGACAGGGCTGTGCAGTTGAGCTCAGGAGGTGGGTGGGCACCAGCATTCTCTGCCCACCGGGCGTCACTGCAGAGGACTCCTGGCTCCCAGCTTCATCAGAGCTTCCCCGCTCCTGTTAGCATCTCTCTCTCCCTGTCTCTCTCTGTGTCTGTCTCTCTCTCTCTCTCTGCATTGTATATATATTTTAAGCTATCTTAATGGAGTACAGTAGTGTATTATTAATTTTCAGGAGCCAGAACGTTATTCTTGACTTTGGTTGGATTCAATAGTTTCCACTGTTTGACAAAACCAGACGCCCTTTAAAAACAGAGCTATTGATGTCTAACGAGGACAGTTGCACTCTTTTGATGAAGTGCCAGGCCTCTCTAGGGACTCAGATCATGTGACAGATTCCAGCCTGAACCCCCTCCCGCAGCCACGTGGGACAGGAGGAGGAAGCATCCCTTCACCTGTGCGCAGATGATGAACCCGCAGCAGCGGCTGTCTTGGGCTCAGGGCT
This sequence comes from Bubalus kerabau, assembly GCF_029407905.1. Taxonomy (NCBI): domain Eukaryota; kingdom Metazoa; phylum Chordata; class Mammalia; order Artiodactyla; family Bovidae; genus Bubalus; species Bubalus kerabau. The sequence goes on along the minus strand of NC_073629.1, from coordinate 116,425,235 downwards.
CTGTCCGCTCAGCCACATGCGTCTCACATATTTCTTTGCTGGTGGGTGATTTGTTGAGGCCGCCATTCTCGCCAACATCATAAACACTGCCTGTTTCCTCCAGTGACCTTGAAGTTATCATAGCCACACTGACTGGGACATCTATCTTAAAGAAAGACTATTCCTGTCTTTGCAGTGATCAAAAATGGTCTCTCACAGCCCGTAAAGCCTGGCCTGCAAATTCATAACTTGGGCCCTTGCTTGTCCATCTGTTTGCAGGTGGCAGAGTGCTGGAGGTGTGTGGAACAATCACCATCCAACTTCTCCAATTCCTCCAGGCGGGGAGAGGGCAGGTGACGGGGCTGAGAAGCTAAGGGTAGATCAGCCGGAGGAAACACGGTCCTTAAGGTTTACCAAATATAATTCAATATCTACCTTCTTTCCCCAAATCAAGCTGTTCCCTTCAAAATGTCTCTGCAAAGAAAATCCAGCCCCCCCCCCCCCGCCCCGTTGATGAATGCCGTGTCTAGTCCCCAGAAATCCCTGTGGGCTTCCATCTCTCCACATTCCTAATGCTCTGCCTCCTGCCTCTCTTCCCTGGGGTCTATTCCACTAATAACCCAATCCATCACAGGCTCCCCACCCTGGACCCAGTGTCTGCTCAGAGGAGTCCAGCTCGTGTCTTTCGATTTTTCTGGAATTCTAGACTGCAGAGGCCAGAAGCTCATCCAAATCGTATTATTCAGCCTCGTGTACTTGTGCAAGACCCCAAATGAAAATGAATTTTAAGAGATGGTGTCCTCTCAAGCAGCAGTCAGGATGCAATCAATTTGAAATGGCAAAAGCAGAGTTGTTGTTGTTCAGTTGCTCAGCCGTGTCTGACTCTTTGTGACCCCATGGACTGCAGCACGCCAGGCTTCCCTGTCCATCACCAACTCCCAGAGCCTGCTCAAACTCATGTCCGTTGAGTCGGTGATGCCATCCAACCATCTCATCCTCTGCTGCCCTCTTCTCCTCCTGCCTTCAATCTTTCCCAGCATCAGGGTCTTTTCCAATGAGTCAGTTCTTCGCAGGGGACCCAAAGACCAGATTCCTTTCAGTCTAAAGAAGGGGAAGAGGATGTAGATTAGCCTGAAGAACTGAGAAGCCCTCGGCATCCACGAGAGGAAAACGAAGTACAGCACCGGGTGCAGAGAGCCCCTTGGCTGCCCTCAGCCCTTGAGACCAAAGCTGTTCTGGGTCCCAGTCTGGGGTGTTTTCTGGCTCCTCAGCTTTAGGGGTTATCACCTGTGCCATAAGACGTGTTCCCTTCTTAGCTTCCAAGTCACCACTCAGACCTGTTTGCACAGTTTTTAGATGTTATGAATGTGGACAAGACAGACTAGATCCCAAGGGGTGGTGTGATGTGGCTGTTGCTGTTGCTGTGTATTTTTACCACGGGTTGTTTTCTGATCTGTGACAGTTGTGTTTAGATAAGGGTAATCGTTACCTGCTCCAGGGTCTTTGCATAAATCTGCTTAGAAATACTCTAGTTTATTTTGTGTTTGCTTTTATATCAATCATTGATGTTTTAGTGAGCGTTAGAAAACTTTGGTACAAAATGCAGTGTTGTTGCTGTTAAGTCACTCAGTCGTGTGTCCGACTCTTTGCGATCCCATGGACCCCCACCAGGCTCCTCTGTCCGTGGGATTCTCCAGGCTGGAATCCTGGAGTGCACTGCCGCCTCCTTCTCCAGAGGGTCTCCCCACCCAGGGATTGAACCCATGTCTCCTGCTTTGGCAGGCGGGTTCTTTACCACTGAGCCCCCTGGGAAGCCCCACAAAATGGAATGGCTAATAGTAATTACAGAAATAGCAGTAATAAAGCTGTAGAAATCAGAATGCCCACCATATATCAGAACGGTTTCTTCCAGTTGCTGTCTATACTTTCTTGTCCTTATTTCTACAGAAGCCTAAGGATTAAATCTTTCTACTCCTATTTTTGCAGGTAACCTTAAGATGACTTCAAGTTTAAATAAACCCCCCTAGAAAGTAGCAGCGTAGCTACAGGGGGTAGATGCTGCTTTAGGTCAGGTTGGGGGCCCCTGGAGCCCTTGCAGGCTTCACTGTGGCCCTCAAGCCTCGATGGCTAACCTTCCACAGCTAGAAGACACCTCAGGCCCCATGGTAACATATCCCCCTTCCCAGCAACTCTGCTCACCTTGGAGCCAAGGATCCCCCAGCAAGGAGGATAGAGAAATAACTTGAGGCCCCAAAACCAGACTCTCTGGTGTGGGTCATAGTTATGTCCCAAGTCATTCTATTCCTCGACAGTCACTGGAACTTTTCGTTTCACCTGGTATTTGGGGGTCAGTGTATTTGGATGATGTAGTCATTCCACACACCTGACAGTGCTCAAATCATGCAGGAATCTTCATTTATTAAAAAACTGTCTTTAACCTTCCTCAAAGAAGGTCAAAACTCTTTAGAGACATTTAGCCCAGCCTTCACCGTGCCAGGGCTAGCTCTGAGATGGACAGTCTTGTCCCTGCCCAGTCCCATCCTCACTGTCTGGACAGAACTAACACTTCACAGTTCAGTTCAGTTCAGTTCAGTTCAGTCGCTCAGTCGTGTCCGACTCTTTGCAACCCCATGGACTACAGCACGCCACGCCTCCCTGTCCATCACCAACTCCCGGAGTTGCTCAAACTCATGTCCATTCAGTCGGTGATGCCATCCAACCATCTCATCCTCTGTCGTCCCCTTCTCCTCCTGCCTTCAATCTTTCCCAGCATCAGGGCCTTTTCAAATGAGTCACTTCTTCATATCAGGTGGCCAAAATGTTGGAGTTTCAGCTTCAACATCAGTCCTTCCAATGAATATTCAGGGCTGATTTCCTTTAGGATGGACTGGTTGGATCTCCTTGCAGTCCAAGGGACTCTCAAGAGTCTTGTCCAACACCACAGTTCAAAGGCATCAATTCTTCAGTGCTCAGCTTTCTTTATGGTCCAACTGTCACATCCATACACGACCACTGGGAAAACATATCACAGCAGGTCTCAATTTATTTCTGTAGAATCTGTCTTACAGAATGGATGCAGTGTTCAAAGTGTTATGTCTCGAATGTTGTGTGGGAGACCATCCTGTGTCTAAGGTGAAGAAGCACCAGGGATTATTTCTTAATTCGTCTTCACAGCATCCCCATGTCCTAAGTGGAATCTCCCGGTTACCCAAGGTCCCACCAACCCAGACAGCAACAGGGCACCATTCAGTAGATCCGTTCATCTGTGCATGGTTGCCATGGCTGGGGGCAGAGAGCATGGCTCTGCTCAAAGGACGTGTTCTGCAGTGTCGTGCGCCTAACAGGAACCAAGCCCTGCAAAGCCGATGGAAATAGGACTGCGTGCTGCAATTCAACACGTATAAATCACACATGAAATGACCTTTCTAACTCAAACACGTCAAACTCCTACTGAACCAAACACCATAAATTTCCAGTTTTGGAAGATTTTGAACATCTTCGAAGTCACCACCCTAAATCTCTCCTGACCTTTTCTAAAAAAATTTATAATTGGAGTGTAATTGCTTTACAAGGTGGTGTTACTTTCTGCTGTACGAAGTGACTGCTAAATGTATACATATATCCCCTCCGTCTTGGACCTCCCTCCCACCACCCCCACCCCCACCCCACGTCATCGCAGAGCACCCAGCAAAGTTTGCGGAGCTGTACAGCTGCTTCCTGCTAGCGATCTGTTGTATTAATACATATGATAGTGTATACTGGCCCTTATTAAATGTTTTGTCAATTCACAAGGGACTCAGGGATCTGTAGAGCTCAGGGCCATCGATGTGCATGCCTTGTGGGTGAAAAATCACTCGAGGCAAAGTGTTTGGTTCTTTGGCCCCATGCTCATTTGAATTACAAATTGGAGCAGACCCCTGTGCTCTCCTTTCTTGGTGAGAGGCAGCTTTGTCCCGGGGACTGGGTTAACCCTGTTTTCTCTCTGCTGACTCTCGTTCTCTGTCTTTACCATCGTCTTGGACACAACAGTTCTGTGGAAGGAGATCATTCAGCGGCACGGTGGCGTCATCACGGACACCCTGAGTGTCAGTTGCCTGGCGAAGATCACGGACGGCTTCACGCAGGGACACATTGTCCAAGTGGTGAAGGAGGTGCTCACGGAGCGGAGACTCCGCCAGCAGTCCCACAAGCCACTCACTGCCCTCGAGTTCATCGCCTCTCTCACCAGCATGAATCCTGTCTACCAGGAGGAAGAAGACAGCTTTAAGGTAAATGCAACGCATGTCTCAGCAACAAAGGCTTGTCATACACGACACCGCCACCCTCCTCTATTCATGCATTTGGACTCTGCCATATCCAGTGAAATTTGGAAACATGAAATTTGGGGTCCACAGTGTCTTCTGGCCTTAGCAATAAAACATGTGTCTTCTAAATCTTAGGAAAATTGTGATCCGTAACCTTATAAGTGAAAGTGAAAGTCGCTCAGTCGTGTCCAACTCTTTGTGACCCCATGGACTATACAGTCCATGGAATTCTCCAGGCCAGAATACTGCAGTGGGTAGCCTTTCCCTGCTCCAGAGGATCTTCTCAACCCAGGGATTGAACCCAGGTCTTCCGCATTGCAGGCAGATTCTTTATCAGTTGAGCCATAAGAAAACCTTATAAGAGAACAGTCAAATTGCAGAATTGAGTAGCAGCTTCAGAACTATTGGATTTGCACACACACACACGCACACACACACACACCTGTTCTCATTGGTTTTTACTTTCACAATTCACATAACGGAACAGGTTTTGCCTGGAGAAAACCATCCCCTAAACAGTGTACTTCCAGCCAATGCTGGTTTGTCTCATATGTGCCTGGGTTCACTTGTGATAGGAAATCACGAGAAGATTCAGCTGGATTTAGTTTTCTAATTTTTGAACACATTCTGAGATGTTCACAGAATTGTTTTCTTCCAGGTCCCTCTGCTATAGGAGGAAAAGAACCATCCAAGAGTGATGTGCCTTCTCCAAGCACTGTCAGAATTACACCCCCTCACCCTCACCCACCAAGGCCCAGGCCAGCAGGCGCCCCTTCAAACCCTTTTCATAGCAATGAGCACTGTTGAGTCCTCTTTCTGGACCTGAAGGTAGTTTTCTTGGCCAACTAGGAATAAAAAGAAGGGAAACTGTATCCATGAAATTATATCCATCACCATCTTGGCCATTCAGTCACCAGAAAGAGAGTTGGAATTTTTGTTCAAACCTCTCATCTCTGATAGCCTGCCTGGGATTAGGGAAATTCCCTCTACAATGGGTCATGTTTCCACCAACTCTAGAAACTGTTCCCCTTCTGCTTTGCCACTGATGGGTCAATGAAGATGAAAATAGTCACCACGCTGATTCCAAAAATAATGGTCTGCACACGAGTTGACAGACTTTTTCCTTAAAGGGCCAGACAGTAAATGTTTTAGGCTTCAGAAACTACATGGTCTCTATCCCAACTGTTTAACTCTAGGTCCTGCCTCAAAAGTGTCCAGACACAGCAAATAAATGAATGGATGTGGCCAGGTGCCAATGAAACTTTATTTGCAAAAACAGACAACAGACCAACTTTGGCCCATCAGCCACAGTTCCCTGATCCTTGCTCTAGAAAAGTCAGAAGAAATATTTACGACTCCAAGTTGAAGTTTTGGCCAGCGTCTGAATTATACGCACTAACTATTTAAACCTTGTTAGTGTTGACTGCAAATATTAATCCTCTTCAAGCAATAATATTCTTGTTAGAAATCCCCAGGTTATTTCTCCTTTGTAAAATGACAATGTTCCTCCCTATTTTGAGGAACTAGGTTTGGGTGTTTTCTCTTAGCTGGGTTTTTTTTACTGTCTGAAATAATCTCTAGAAGCTTTCTACCTGTTTCAGGTACTTGAGATCCAGTGACTAGAATCCATCATATTAATCCAAAGAAGGAAGTGTTGCCATTTTATAACCTGGGGTGAGAACGCATATGTTTCTTGCATCTGCTTCTCATACTCGTTTTCGTTGGGGTTTTTTTAACCTCAAACTTTTTATTTCGTAGTGGGGTGTAGCCAATTAACAGTGTTCTGATAGTTTCAGGTGAGCAGCGAGGAGACTCGGCCATACAGATACGTGGATCTTTTCTCCCCCAAGCTCCCTTCCCATCCAGGCTGCCACATAACACTGAGCAGAGTCCCATCATGCTCGATTTTCAAAGGAACTAAATCATTTTACCACCATCATGACTCACCCACCCCGCCCATCCATTTCCGCTTCCTGTCTTTACTCCAGGATTCACACAGCACCTGGCCCCAGCTAGACGTTCAGTTAACTTGTTGAGTGGCAAATGGATTGAGCAGATGGACAGATGGAATGACACTGTCACTCTTCCAGATCATGAGATTGCATGGCTGTAGATGCTGGTAACCAGGTCTAGCATCGTCACCCTGAGAAGTTCCGCCTAACTCTGCTGCTGATAGTGTGTCAGACTGAGATCTTTCTTACAGGTTCTCCAGACACATGTACCTGCTCCGTGGATGTGATGGAGAACATACTGAATGATAAGAATGTAATAGTCATAACAATGTTAGCTAATACTGTTGTGACTATTAGCCAGGCACCCTATGGATTCAGACCTCACCGTTGCTCTATTTTGCAGATGAAGAAACTGGGTTATCGTCAGTTTCAAAGAGGTCTACACCCGAGTCCCTGGAACCTGGGAATTTGTCAGGTTGCATGGCAAAGGGGAATTCAGATAAAGTAAGGCTGCTAATCAGCGGGCGTGAAGACAGATCACCCTGAATTATCCTCGTGAGTCCAGTGTACTCATAAAAATTAGAAGAGGGCGTCAGAAAAGAAACAGAAAGACGGCAGCATGAGGAGTCACTGGACCGCCAGGTAGCCCAGCACTGCCGCCCAGAGGTGGAGACGAGGCCACCAGCCAGGAGAGCAGGTGGCCTCTGGAAGCTACAAGAGACAAGGGGACGGATTCTCCCCCGGAGCTCCAGAAAGGAATACAGCCTGCAGACACCTGGATTTTAGCCCCATGAGACCCATTTTGGGCTTCTGACCTACAGAACTTAAGATATTAAGTGCTTTGTTTTCAGCACTAAGTGTGCAGCAATGTGCTACAGCAGCCCAAATAAAACAGAACCAGAAAAAGAGAACCACAAGAGGCACATGACTTGTTCCAGGTGACACAGCTTAAAAGGAGCAGAGCTGACGTTCAGACCTTACTCCGAAGCCAGTGCCATTGAACGCAGTCCATCCTGTGTCTCAGTAAATTAGCAGTCTGTCACCTTAAGTGCTTGGCCACCTCACATTTGGTTGAAAGGTAAGCCAAAGCTAAAAGAAGAATGACAAAATCCCCAAGTGCCAGAAACAAAGATAAATCTCAAACACAGGGACAGCCAGATGCATGGCATGTAGCATAGAGAGAAATAGGAATAGAAAGCAAAAAGGGTTAGGAGTCGTGGCAGATACAATGACAAATCTGCTGCCTCCATGACTAGATCTTTGACATCCCAATATCACCAAGGAGCATCCTGTAAGACTTCTAAACATCCATCCGGGAAGACTTGGTTCTGAATGTGGGTTTAGAGAACACATGGAAGCAACTTCAGCACTGCTCAGGAATGGAGGCATAACGAGAGAAAGAGAGAGAGGCCAAGATAAATCTGAAAATCAAAATTCCAAAACATTTCAGAAAATCTAGTGCTGAGTACAGTCTTCAAACAGAAATGATTAAAAGACAATAATTTAAACAAAAATCTAATTACGTTAGATTTTAATCCATTATGTTAGATTATATTAATATAATTAGATTAGTATAATGAAACCGTAACTTCCATTAGAGAAACATACAAAGTTTTGAAACAAAGATGGGCAGAAATGGAGTAAAAACAGATAATTATATTAAAAAAAAAAACACAGAAAGCTTAGAAATGAAAAATATAGTCACTAACATAAAAAGTCAAAAAACAAAAGAGATGTGAATGCCAGGCTAGACATGGCCAAAGAACATATTAGTGGAATGGATGATGGTCCTAGGGACCTCCCTCAGAAAGCAGCACAAAAAAATAAACAGATAAAACCTATAAATGGCAAGTGACAGCCTTTGAAAACATTGGCACCCAGATAATAGTTTTGGAAGAAGAGAGGAAATACCAGAAGAACGATTATTTGAAGAAATACTTGCTAAGAACTTTCTTAACTTGAATACATGAATTCTTAGATTAAAAACAAATTCCACATGCCCAGCCAAATGAGTAAAACAGATCTATATCTACATACATTATTGTCAAACTGAGAACAAGATGACAAGCCAGTCTTATGATACCAGATTACCTGCAGAGAAGCAGTGGGGAAATTAGACGTCTCCTTGGCAACAATTAGCACCAGAAGAAAGTGAAAGCCTATCTTCAAAGTGCTGAGGAAAAATAACTGGCTGCCTAAAATCTATATCCAGCAAAACTAGCCTCCAGGGGATTCTCAGGAATCAGAGTGGTAAAGAATTCTGGCAATGCCAGAGACGCAAGAGACACAGGTTCAATCCCCGGGTCAGGAAGATCTGCTAGATGGGGAAATGACAACCTACTCCAGTATTCTTGTCTGGAGAATCCCATAGGCAGAGAAGCCTGATGGGCTACAGTCCGTGAGGTCACAGAGACATGACTGAGCACACAGCACACATACTTACACACAAACCAGCATCCAAGAGATGGGAGAAAATGCAGACATTTTAAGACACACAAAGACTGAGATAGTGTCCTACTCACACCCCTTCAGAGATAAAATTGAAGAGGCTCATTACCTACCTACAACCCCAGGAATTCTTTTTCTGGGTATATGCCCCAGAGAAACTTTCTAATATAAGCTTTCTCATATACATTAAACTTGTGAATTTCAACAGCATTCATAATGACAAAAAATTGAAAATCACCTCTAAGTCCATCAATAGGAGAATTGATAAACAATGTTTATTATAGTCATTTAAGGGCTTCCTGATGGTTCCTTGGGTAAAGAATCCACCTGCAGTGCAAGAGACACAGGTTCAATCCCTGGGTCGGAAAGATCCCCTGGAGGAGGAAATGGCTTTCTCCTTGGAAGAAAAGCTATAGAAAAGCCTAGACAACATATTAAAAAGCAGAGACATTACCTTGCCAACAAAGGTCCATCTAGTCAAAGCTATGGTTTTTCCAGTAGTCATGTATGAATGTGAGAGTTGTGTACCATAATGAAAGCTGAGTGCTGAAGAATTGATGCTTTTGAACTGCGGTGTTGGAGAAGACTCTTGAAAGTCCCTTGGACTGCAAGGAGATCCATCCAGTCCATCCTAAAGGGAGTCAGCCTGAATATTCATTGGAAAGACTGATGCTGAAGCCGAAACTCCAATACTTTGGCCACCTGATGTGAAGAACTGACTCATTGGAAAAGACCCTGATACTGGGAAAGATTGAAGGAAGGAGGAGAAGGGGCCGACAGAGGATGAGATGGTTGGATGGCATCACCGATGCGATGGACATGAGTTTGAGCAAGCTCTAGGGGTTGGTGATGGACATGCAGTCCTGGCATGCTGCAGTCCATGGGGTCACAGTCGGACACAGCTGAGCAACTAAGCATAAGCACAAACAATAGTCATTTACTGAAATACGACTACAGAGTTTGCAAGCCAAAGTGTTTCTCAGATTTCAAATAAAAGTGAAGGTTGAGAAACACGTCATTACAGGGCCAGTTGTGATTATTGAGTGCTTTCGGGATCTTTTGGCTCCAGTGTTTCTGTCTTGTTTCCAACAGTGTCCCTCAGAGTGTTTGAAGCCCTCCCAAGGTTCACAGTTGGCCATCGGTCCAGCTGGTGGTCTTGTCTGAACCACAGGGAGCTACTCACATTATCAAGGAAACCTTGGTTACTTGAGGTTAGAGCAAGACCCCCAGGAAGTCAGGTGACTTAGTGGGAAGGGCTCTTGGTTTGACCTGGCAAGTAGTCTCTCTGTTAACTCTTTAAGGTGAACGTTTCAAATAGTGTAGAAATATACAAAACCCACTAAGAAAGAACATACCTTAAAAGCCCAGCGTTTAATGGCTGCTTGCCCCCTTCCTTTCAGCAAGCTTGTCTGTATTTTTAAGGGCATACCAGTGAATTCATTGCATTTTCATATTTTCCTAAACATCTGTTTGATTTCAGGACTGGTATGCCAAGACCCCTATGGGTAAAAAGCGAGCCTTGGCATTAACAGGAGGTAACAAAGAAAATGAAAAGGACAAAGGAAAAAAGGAGAAGAAAGGGAAAAAGGAGAAAAAGAAAAAGTAATGCCTTTCTGAGGAGCCGGGCATGCGGGTGTCTCTGACTTGACAGAGGAGACTGACCATTGCCCATCTGAAGACCCGCATTGATGCCCCATGCCCATCAGCCCCGCTCCCACTCAGGTCTTCATAGGTTGACCACCAAGTTAGTTGTCCATAACAACCATTTCTACAGCTTGTAACTGTTTCTTAGCCTATGTAAAGTTTGTATATAACCCAAACTCACTCTTCACATACTCCACAATCTCTCCACAATCACTCCACAAGTTGAATACTTCATCCCAACAGTACTAGTTGCCAGATTTAAATGTTGATAGTTAGAAAATATTCTAATTTGACAACTAGTACGTTCAGTCTGTCATTGATACTACTAGGTCTGTATTAATTCACGTATACCATATATTATCTTGCACATATTTTAATAAATTAATTCTTTGCTCTATTCATATACTTTAAATAATGGAATAAAAACTTTTTCTTGAACTGACTCAGTAATTTGGTTGCTAAAGCTAAAAAAGGGTTTTTAAATTAATGATTTCAATCTTCTGACTTTAAAGATGGGGAGGCTGAGACCCAGGGCCACAGAACTAATATTTGGAACACGGAGGCTGAAGTCGTTGCCTCAGTTCCCAGGTGACTGATCTTTGGAAGCACTGGAGCACCGGCAGCCCAACAGCTAGATGAAAAGCACAGCATGAAAATGGAGTGGGCACTTCCCCAGCGATCCAGTGGCCCTGGGTTCAATCCCTGGTCGGGGACCTAAGAGCCCGTGAGGTGTAGCCAAAAATAAAATGGGATAAGAATTATAGAAGAGAAATGCTAAACAAAGGAGTAAAACAAATGCTAAGGAAAAAAAAGAATTAAAGACTAGAAAGATGAAGGTCAAAGATAAGTTTCAGTTTTGTAAGAACATGAATGGCTACTTGGTAGAAGACAGTAAGTGACCCACTTCTAAACTGTGAGAACACAGAGGAAGGAGACAAGCTGAGGTGGGGTAAACTTAATTAAATTTAATTCAAATTAACTGTTGCACCGTTTGGGGCTATGGCACAGAAAGTTCTACAATCTCCTTCTCTATAGACCCAGCTTCATCTCCAGGCTTTCCCGAGAGTTTCAATGGGTTAGATCTTTAATGCCCGAAACGAGCAGTGGTTCCCAGGCATCTTCTGGCCATCAGCATAGACCCCTCAGCCTGCGTCTGTACAGGACATGGACACAGATTAGGAGAGAAAGAAATAGCCCCGGGCCCACATGCACCAAATCTGCTCTCTACGTCTCTGAATCTGTTCTCTCGAGCAAACCACTTTTCCAAGTTCACCGCCATAGATTCGCCAAAGGAACCCCGACTTCAGCCTGTCAGCCTGCTGACCCCTTAACCACCCCAGACCATGTCTGGCCAAGGCTCCAAGAGGCCTGAGGGGTGGACAGACTCCCCACTCTGAGCCCAGAGAGCAGGGAAACCTTCATCTTTCCAGGGTGAGCCCCCTCTTTTCAAGTGTCATGGGAGCAAATCCTTGGTTTTGATCCCAGACAAGAACTTCAAGGCTCTGGGGTTTGGTGTTCATTGCAAATAATAGAATCTAGGTTATAAAGCCATGAGAATCACTACATCGTTGTCCACTGGCCAGCTCATCAAACCGTAAGGGATCCATGTTTAATTTATTTTTACTTACTTTTTGGCCACGCCATTCAGCATGCAGGATCTTAGTTCCCCAACCAGAAGTCAAACCTGTGCTCCACGCAATGGAAGTGCAGATTTTTAACCACTGGGCCACCAGAGAAGCCCCACAATCCATGTTTAATATCCGAGGTCTTCCTGGGAAAATGATGCAGCCATGTGCTACAACCCCTGTTCTGACCTGATGCAGAGAAATGACAGCCTTGACTGATGGGAGGAAAGGAAAATAAAAGCATGCAGAGAGGGGAAGAAGGAAGGGACTGCGGGAAGGAAGGACAAACAGACACTTCTGAGCTGGGGCCTGAGCTGCTCCTGGGCCTGATGTGACAATCCACCCCTCCTGAGCATGTTCTTAAGTGAAGGAGACAGTAATGAATGTCATTAACCCTCATTAAAGGAGCTTCTGTGCAATGAAATCTGACTAAAGTGGAATTAAAGCTCTCGGTGGCTCTGCCCTCAGCTTACCCTGTTTTTGGACCCAGAACGACTGCAGGCTAACGCAGCATTCTTTTGAGCATGTTCCTGAGACTGTCAGTCCTTAAACAGACACCTCCGTCCAGAACTAGATGGTTTAGGACACCCTAACGCTGAGGCTTCCCAGGTGGCAAAGATGCTAAAGAACTCACCTGCCAAACCAGGAGACACGAGTTCGATCCCTGGGTTGGGAAGATCCGCTAGCAGAGGGAATGGCAACCCACTCCAGTATTCTTGCCTGGGGAAGCCCGTGGACAGAGGAGCCTGGTGGGCTACAGTGCATGGGGCCTCAAAGAGCAGGATATGACTGAGCACGTCCGCAAAGTTCAAGTGCACAACGCTCCAGAAACTATTTTGAGGTTCTTCCTAATGCTCCGTCATGTGTGATATGAAGACAGTAACTGCGGGCGGTGCCACATGGTTATTTCAAAGAGTGACGCCAGCTTCAGCCACTAATGAATGACTTTAAGGGGCCCAAGCTACTTTTGGCTTCTGGTGCCCCTGCAGGTCTGAAGATTTTAAGAGAAGCGTAGATGATACTAACCCACTCCAGTGTTCTTGCCTGGAGAATCCCAGGGATGGGGGAGCCTGGTGGGCTGCCATCTATGGGGTCACACAGAGTCGGACACGACTGAAGCGACTTAGCAGCAGCAGCTGACGATACTAACAAGCACAGAGAAACCACAAAAGACCAATGGGTTTGAAACCAAGAGGGCAGCTACTTCAACAGTAAGGTTTGGAAAATCAAAGGGATCTTAACCCATAATATGTCTCCCTGCACCACTAGGCTTCCCAGGTGGTACTAGTGGGAAAGAACCCACCTGCCAACGCAGGAGGCAGACGAAGGTTTGATCCCTGAGTGGAGAAGATCCCCTGGAGAAAGAAATGGCAACCCACTCCAGTATTCTTGCCTGGAGAATCCCATGGACAGGGGAGCCTGGCGGGCTACAGTCCACAGGGTTGAGAAGAGTTGGACACGACTGAGCAACTTGGCACAATGCACTGTTAGAATCACTCATTCACTGATGGGTGGTCCCCTTATCCATCCCCAGCCATTAGAAGACACGGTTGCAGCATGCAGGGATGTGGGGTTCATTCTCCAAGTCTATTACTGAGCACCTTCTATGCGCCAAGATGCTCAAGGCAACTGCTTTGCAGTCTAGAGGGGGAGGGGCCATCAATAAAAGACTTATGTACCGGCTGCATGGAGCCAGATCCGAACAAGGGGTGTGGAGACCGGGGCACCCACCCTAAGACTTAGCCTAAGGGATCCAGCTTAGCAACGATTTCTGGATGGAGAATCTGAGATTCCGCGAGTATATGGCAGGTCTGTCTGATTGCTTAGCTCTTCAAAACGGCTGCACTTACTGTCCATATAACTACCTAAGACGGCGTATTTAGGGCCCCTGGCACATGGAATGCACTCCCTATGGGTTTATCGCCTCATAGACATTCACAGTGCACTTTGCATATTGGGCTTTGGGGCGATAACCCAGAGCCCAGGAGTCTGCCTCCAGGAGTCCTGGCCTCTGCCCCCCTACTCCGCCCTCACACCCACCCCCACCCTCCAACTCCCCCAACCCACACCCACTGAACTGTCCTCAGAAGTCTCTCTCTTCACACAGGGCAGCTCACCCAGGTCCTCCACATGGCAAACGGACTGGGTCTCTCTCTTTTGGCCTAGAGATTAAGCATCTTAGAAATTCTGTCTCCACTATCAATTCTAGAGGTTTAGAGCAGAGGCCTTGACTGACCCACCGCCCTTGCTGGCCCTGTACCCTCCGTGTCTTCATTGGGCAGGAGTTTGGTCTCTGCCTCGAGCTGCGGTGAGGAGCGATCCCAGCTCTGACCAGTGTACCCAGCAGAGCCGGGTACCTGGTGAGGTCTCTGTGAACACCACCTGCTCTTCCACGGCAGGTCCCCGGCTTCCTGAGACAACAGTGCAGTGTGGTGATGTGATGGAGGGTTGCCCTGGGACAGCCCTGCCTCCCCAGGGCAAGGGTGTACCTGCAGAAGCCTGGACCCTCTGCAGGGTCCCCCCACCACCACCATCCCCAGCCCTTCCCCTTGACCGTTTCCCTTGTGGGCCCATCTGGGGTCTGGGAGGCCTCTGTCGCCCCCTCGGGGACACCACGGGCTCATCTCTAGAGCCCCTGGGTAGAGAGACCACCGCTCCAGCCTGTTCGCAGGTCTCTCCCAGCCCATTTGGAAGGACATCAGCCAGCGTCTGGGAGGAGGGCTGTGGCTTCTTGGAAAGCCCCGTGGTCTGGGCCCGGCTGAGTCCAGACTCACAAGCAAGCTGGGTGACCTTGAGCCAGTCCAACCATACACATCCACACACACACAACACATAACACTGCACACAGAAACACACGAGCCACACACACACATGCACACACATGTAAACACACAGACATAAAACACACATGCACGGATACCCACATATGTACACATCCCACCCCTATAAACCCACGCACACCCACACACCCATGAACACGTGTTCACGTGCACACATGCATGCACACACCCCCGTGACCCCCACTTTCTCAGCAGGGCTGATGGCAGATGCCCCTGACGCCGGCATCCCTGAGCCTCAGGGCTCCCCCGGAGAGCAGCACAAAAGGGAGGCATCCCCGCAGGTGCTCCTGGGCCGCGCAGTGTGTTTACGAGCTGCACTGAGCGAGTGCATGGTGAAGACATCCGCCTCCTGATCCCCATGGGAGGGGGTTGAGGGCTTCCCGCTGCAGCAGAAAAGGTTGACTTGGCCCCCCTCCCATGGCTCCCCGCTGCACAGGGAGCAGGAAGGGCCGCTCAGAAGAATGCAGCCACAAAAAACCCAAACCAGACTCCCCGCTCTCCACACGGAGCTCAGAGAGGTTGTCAGCCTTCCCAAAGTCACAGAGTTGCTCCAGACACCACCAGACCACAGCACGACCCGGGGGACGGGGAGGGAAGCTGAACACCGGTGGTGCAGGGCCCTTCCTGGGGGTCCCCAGGGAGCCACGTGTGTTTCCTCATCTGTGAAAGACCTGGGGGTGAGCCTCATAAACATCCTTCTAGCTCTGAGTTCCTGTTGCCCTTGGGATGGAAGCACTCCAGAGAAGGAGGTCTTAAGCCTTAACCCACGACAGTCATCAGGGCCACTGGTGATAAGAAGACTGTGACCAGGCTCACCAGACTCCTGAACACCTGGGCTCGGACGCATCCCCGAGGGCAGCACCCGCAGCATCACGAGCCAGGGTCCTCTGCCTGCAGCCCAATATTCAGCATCTCTACAGTGAACAGAGCAGCGTGCCGGGGTCAGGGCGGGGGCTACCCCAACAGAAGCAGGCCCAGTGCTGATGAAGAAGATAAACAGCTGGAGTCAGGGCTGCCATGCTCTGCATGTGATTCTCTGAACATCCTGGCTGATTTTATGTCCCAGAATTACAGATTTAGGGCTGGAGCCCTGTCTGGTGAGAGGTCTTCCTCGCCCTGGAGAGCAGGGGCAATATTCGTCTGCCCCTGCAGAGTCAGACACGACTAAAGTGACTCAGCACAGATGCGCTCTCACCACCTGAAACTGCCTTTAGAGTCTTTCTTCTGAAGGAGAACTTTCCAATAGTCTTTTATCAAAACATGAACACTCGTGAGAGGGGATGTGCATTCGTGATTTTGTTGAGTTATGACACAAATACAATAAAGGCACTTTGCTCACCATCCAGGACTTGAAGGGGAGGTGGTGCCGGCACTTTAGAAGCCCACTTGCAGAGATGTCCAATCAACAGACAAACGGATAAAATAATGTATGGTACATATATACAATTAAATGTTGTTGTTCAGTCTGACTCTTTGTGACCCCATGGATTGCAGCACGCCAGGCTCCTCTGTCCTTCACCATCTCCTGGAGTTTGTTCAAACTTATGTCTGTTGAGCCACCAACTCATCACTGACTCAATGGAGTATTACTCAGTCATAAAAAAGAAGGAAATAATGCAATTTGAGGCAGATTATCATACTAAGTGAAGCAAGCCATACAGAGAAAGACAAATATCATATGATACTGCATATTTGTGAAATTAAAAAAAAAAGGTACAAATGAACTTATTGGCAAAACAAAAAGAGATTTACAGACATAGAAAACAAACTTATGGTTACCAAAGGGGAATGGGGGAGGAGAGGGATAAATTAGGAGCTTGGGATTAACACACACATACACTATATATATATATATAAAATAGATAACCAACAAGGACCTACTGTATAGCACAGGGAATTATATTAATATTGGTAATAAACTATGAGCAAAAAGAATCTGAAAAAGGATATATGTATATAAATAACTGAATTATATCAATATATGTATATATAGCTATGACCAATTTAGACAGCATACTAAAAAGCAGAGACATTACTTTGCCAACAAAGGTCCATCTAGTCAAAGCTATGGATTTTCCAGTCATCATGTATGGACATGAGAGTTGGACTGTGAAGAAAGCTGAGCGCCAAAGAATTGATGCTTTTGAACTGTGGTGTTGGAGAAGACTCTTGAGAGTTCCTTGGACTGCAAGGAGATCCGACCAGTCAATCCTAAAGGAAATCAGTCCTGAATATTCATTGGAAGAACTGTTGCTGAAGCTGAAACTCCAACACTTTGGCCACCTGATGCGAAGAACTGACTCCTTGGAAAACAACCTGATGCTGGGAAAGATTGAAGGCAGTAGGAGAAGGGGATGACAGAGGATGAGATGGTTGGATGGCATCACTGACTCAATGGGCAAGTTTGAGTATGCTCCAGGAGTTGGTGATGGATAGGGAGGCTTGGTGTGCTGCAGTCCATGGGGTTGCTGAGTCAAACACAACTGAGTGACTGAACTGAACTTATGTGTATAAATGGGGCTTCCCAGGTGGTTCTAGCCGTAAAGAACCCATCTGCAAATGCAGGAGACATGAGAGACTTGGGTTCGATCCCTGGGTCAGGAAGATCCCCTGGAGGAGGAAATGGCAACCTACTCCAATATTCTTGCCTGAAGAATCCCATGGACAGAGAAAACTGGCAGGCTACAGTCCATAGGGTTGCAAAGAATCAGACGCAACTGAAGCAATTTAGTGCATGTACATAAATAACTGAATTACCGTGCCATAAACCTGAAACTAACACAATACTCTAGATCAGCTATACTTCAATAAAAAAATAATAATAATAAATACAAGAGAAGAAAAAAAAAAAAGGAGAAGCCCACTTGCTGGGCTTCTGCTCTGGGTGTGGCACACACAGGCCACTTCCAACATCATCCACCAGTGAGATTTGAAACTTCCCTCACCAGCCAGGCTGCCAAGTTCATGGGGCTCAGTGGTGGGGAGGTCTTCTTGGGTGGTACCCTAGCAGGGCTGGGCCTAGCAGAAGCTAGTGCCAACCAGAAACCTCAGGCTCCCCACGGCACACAGCAGGGTGCAGGGCTCAGTGCCCAAACCCACACTGGGTCCTGGGGGCTCCCATGGCTCCCTGAGCACAGCAGGTCACCCCGCTAGGTGACCTGCAACAGCCAGAGTGGGGATGACAGCCTCCGTCCTAAAGGACAGAATTTACTCCAAGTGGAAACTAATTGATTCTGCCTCAGCAACTTTCCCAATTTGCGAGAATTCTACAACTGAAGGATGAGCTGATGGGGAACCTTAGCTTTATATAAAACAGTTAGCCACAGACTTCAAAGGGTTCTTGAAGGTAAATTTAATTACATCCGCCCCAACCAGACATCCAAAATACCCTCGCATAGCTTTTGTGTGTGTATTTATACTAAGTACAATGCCCACGTCCTGTGACATTAGTATGTCTCTCTACATCATTGAAAACAGGAGTCCTTTGGAACTGGTTAGAGCAAATTATAATGCCCCCAGCCAAGGGCCTTTTGTTACGCAGCTCATCAAAAGGGGTGTCTGCCTGGCCCTCTGAAAGCTGTGGGACCACTGGAGTTCATTTGAGAACCCTCTACCCCAAGTTGGTCTTGCAAATTATTTCTGCCCTATGCAGAGAGTCTCTTTACTGTCCTCCTGGCATCAAGTGACTTTGAATCTTGCATAATACATGCTCACACATACACAGGGAAGGGATTATTGTGCTGCCAGGATTTAATAGTGTTTATGGTAATGAGCTGAAGGGACGCAGGATGACAGAGGTTTTGTGTTCGTCCCCGGAGCACGATGGTGCCGTGTCCAGTGGCAGGAGAGCGTATGAGCTGTGTGGGCTCGGCCTGCATCTACAGACGGGCCTCTGCCGTCCTCCAAAGGCTCCAGATCTGGACACGGGTGGCGCCCGACCTTGGTGAAGCCCATTCCTGCCCTCTCTGCTGGTCCCGGGAAAAGGAGGCACGATCAGTCAGCCGACACTAAGATGACAACCTGACCACACAGGTTTCTATTGTGGCTTCGTGGGCTTGGCTCCCGAGGCTGGGCGGTGAGCTTGCTGCAGGCCAGCACCAAGGGGCGCTCCACCCCAGACCCTCAGCTCTGTGGAAGGTGGACCCAGCCTCTCTCCCACCAGTAAGGAACTGAACTGGGACAGGCACCCCTATGTGGACGGCAGCTGAGAGCTTGCCACACCTGCAGAGACTGGCATCACTTCTCCGATGGCCATGACAGCCAGGGCTCTGTGCAAAGCCAGCCCCAAAGAACCAGACACTCAGCTCAAGGCTTCTGTCCCCGATGAGGATGGAGACCGCTCCCATTCTTCAAGGAGTGCACTGAAAGTTTGATGAAGAGCTGGACCAGTCAGGCACCTGCCCAGGGATCCAGCTGAAGAGACACCAGAACAACCCTGGGACCACAGTGCCCTCAAGTGGAGCGTGGCCAGCACTGCTCTTGGTCAGTTTGGGACGGGGAACATGCTCTGTTAAGCCCCGGCCATGCTGGAAATCTCTTATTCTAAATGTAAAGGCATGTATCTTGAGTACATATGAATAAGTATCATACATATAAGTATCATACCTATGAATAAGTATCTTTGTTTATTAATAGAATGCAGGCTATTCTGCCATCTCCAATAAGCAAATGTACAAATATTCAAGGAATGCCCTTTTTTTTTTGCCTGCTTGGGTGACCTCCACTCCTCAGCCCATCCCTGCCATCTCATCTATTCTGCAAACATTCACAGGAAACGTCCATCATGTGGTGGTCCCTTCCTGGGGACTGTGGAACATTTCGGGGACAGAGAAGTATGTGTGGAAAAGGGAGGGAAGAATGACCATGAGTGAGAAGAGATGATTACTGAACCAGCAATTCCTTTGGAACTATTCCGTGCATGGCACAGGCTGCTACTGACCTCGTGATGAAAGTGGTTCTCAAGTGTGAGCTGACTGAGCACTGGATGGACTTGGGCCAGGGGCAGGTCCTGGCCACGGGGGACAACTCAGAGTGTGAGGTTGCTGTGCAACAGAGGGTCTCAGCTGACTGCCCAGTGCTGTGGTCCCAGCCGAGCCCTCACCTGTGCGATAGGAAACTGTGCAAGTAAGATTCTGAAGTCCTACCTGTGTGTTTCAGCGGGTCTTCAGTCACTAACTTCTTCTACTCAATCACTACTGTTGGCCAGACTCTGCCCAGGAGGACCATGCGTGCATGCTAAGTTGCTTCAGTCATGTCCGACTCTTTGCAACCCTATGGACTCTAGCCCACCAGGCTCCTCTGTCCATGGGATTCTCCAGGCAAGAATACTGACTGGAGTGTGTTGCCATGCCCTCCTCCAGGGGATCTTCCCAACCCAGGGATCAAACCCCTGTCTGTTATGTCTACCTGTATTGGCAAGCAAGTTCTTTACCACTTACCGCCACCTGGGAAGCCCCATGGGAGGACCATGACTTTGGCTTAAAAGATGGACCCAGAAGACCGCTACTGGCCATTCCCCCTGCAACCGAAGGACATGTTCTTTATCTCAGCTGTAGTAGCATCAGCTGGCCGCAGCTGACCATCTGGGCCACAACAATGCTGCCACGACAAATATCATCTCAAGCATAGCTTTGTTCGGTGCCTCGTCTGTTTCTGCTGGATGGATTCTCAAAAGTGGCCCAGCTGGGTCAACATTTCATGCACACAGAAAGTTGGAAGTATAAAGTAGCGGGGAGTGAAAATCATAGACTACGGGGCTGTGGCCTCCTGCCAGCCCTCCAGGGGTACCCTGGGTCATGGACTCCTCAGCAGAGGATACCGGTCCATCATTTCTGCCATCCTGGAAACTGGCCAAGGACAGGTGGGAGCAACATTGGGAGAGCCAGGCCCTGTTGGAGACATCTGAAGGATCCGTGTCTGCAGACGCCTTCGGAGGGGCCCTGGTTCCGCCCTGGCTCCACCCTCTCCAGGCTCACTCACCAATGGGCCCCAGTTCCTCCCTGGCTCCACCCTCTCCAGGCTCACTCACCAATGGGCCCCAGTTCCTCCCTGGCTCCACCCTCTCCAGGCTCACTCACCAATGGGCCCCAGTTCCTCCCTGGCTCCACCCTCTCTTGGGCCACTCACCAATGGGCCCCAGTTCTGCCCTGGCTCCACCCTCTCCGGGATCACTCACCAATGGGAAAGCAGGCAGGCCGCGATGCTTGTGCTGTGATGTGTAAAAAGGCCCCAGTCCCTCCTACCACACCCGACACAAAGGAAAAGAGGAAAGGGCAAGGAAGTCGTGGTCAGGAAAGGGTTGAAATAAACTCCCATTACCTTCATCAGAAGGACTGATGCTGAAGCTGAAGCTCCAATACTTTGGCCACCTGATGCGAAGAACTGACTCATTGGAAAAGACCCTGATGCTGGGAAAGATTGAGGGCAGGAGGAGAAGGAGACGACAGAGAATGAGATGGTTGGATGGCGTCACCGACTCAATGGACATGAGTTTGAGTAAAGTCCGGGAGACGGTGATGGACAGGGAGGCCTGGCGTGCTGTAGTTCATGGGGTCACAAACAGTCAAACGCAACTAAGCCACTGAACAACAACCACCTTGACAGCAAGGAAAGCGCTTCACTCAGACTCCCATTCCCTGCATTCTCTGGTGAGATGGACACCTCTGAGAGGCGGTTCCCTAGAAGTTGCCACAGGGCACTGGGTGTCCTGCTTGTGATGGTCACTGAGGACAGCATTGCCCCCCGCTGAGCGGGATCGCTGGCAAGCACCTGAATTTGCATCAAAATTAGGCACTGGGTGGGGAGGGGAAAGGGGAGCTGCTAATCAACAGATGTAAAGTTTCAATGAAGCAACATGAAACAGCTCTAGAGACCGGGTGCACAGCATCCTACCCACAGTCAACAAGACTCTGCGCACGTGAGCAGCATCAGTCCTGTCTGACTCTGTGCGACCCCATGGAGTGCAGCCCACCACGCTCTGTCTATGGGGCTCTCCAGTCTCGAATACTGGAGTGGGTTGCCATGCTCCCCTCCAGGGGATCTTCCCGACCCGGGGATTGAACCTGCATCTCTTATGTCTCCTGCATTGGCAGGAAGATTCTTTACCACTGAACCACCTGGGAAGCCCAATAAGACTATGCTGTCTGCTTAAAAAGGGTAGATGGCAAGTGTTCTTACAACAATGAAACAAATTTGTTTTAAAAAAATGAGGTGATGGTGGGAGGACTTTCAAACTATCAATACAAGAGGTAAGAAGTCACCATTTGACAATGCTCTGCGAGGTTTCAAAATATGTTCGAGGATAGCATTTTAGAGGGAGCCCCTCAAAAGCAGTGGGGCTGGTTGTACAGTGCAACCAGCTCAAGGGGCAGAGACCGGCAGTAGCCAGTCTCTGCCTGTACCCACTCCTGCCTCCCAGATGGTGCTCTCCCCTCCCACATGCTCCATAACTGGGGATCACAGGATGCAGAGGAGATGCTTGAAACAGGTGCTCTACTGGGGCCATCCCCATGCAAGACACAGAAGAGGCAGATCTTTGGCACAGAGAATCCAGGAATGGATGAATCAATCTAAATGTCTCCCCTTGAGTCCAGACACTCTAAGGACGGCCCTGCTTCCAGTGGGCAACATGGGGTGCACAAGGTGGGGAGAAAATAAGACCCATCTCTGAGGACAGAAGACTGACAATCAAGTGCAGACTCCACTGCAAGCCCACTCTCCTGTCCCCCCTAATGATGCCCCCACTTTACCACAGAGGCATGAGCTGTAATGGAGAAAAATGGAGTGCTGGATGGGAGGGGGTTATGCACTGAGGAAAGGGGCGTAACTGGTTTTAACCTCTCTGATCATTTATACACAGAGAAATAGTCGTGAGTGAAGGCTGCAAAGACCCAACATTTCAAGAAATGTGATATTAACCAGACAGGCTTAATAGTCAAACGGATTTGGCGAAAATGCAAACAAGTGGAAAACCTGACATGTCCTCCTTTTCCTTCTCTCCTTTTCAAAACTGAGGAGGACTTCCCCGGTGGTACAGTGGATGAGAACCCACCTGCCAATGCAGGTGACGCGCGTCCGATGCCTGATCCGGGACGATTCCGCTAAGCCCTCGCGCCACAGCTGCTGAAGCCGGCACACTCTAGAGCCTTCAGGCCACAACTGCTGAGTCCAAGCGCGGCCACCGCGGAAGCCCGTGCACCCTGGAGCCTGTGCTCCCCGACAAGAGATGCCGCGGCTGCCACGAGAAGCCCGTTCACCGCAACCAGAGAGAAGCCCCCGCTCTCCACAACTAGAGAAAGCCTGTGTGCAGCCACGAAGACCCAGCACCACCAAAAATAAATAAAGATAAAATAAATATTTTAAAAACTGTTTCTTTAAAACAAAAAAGAACTGAGGATTCAACAAGCCTTGCCCAAAACTAAATAAATCTGTGTTTGCCCAATGTTTTCTCCTTGCCTTGGCCAATTACATTAGAATATGAGTGTCATCTTATCAAACCATCATCACTGTCGTATCCAGATGTACGTGAACAAGCACACACGTCCCCGCTGACGTACTTAATTGGGAAATGCTAAATCCTAATGATTTCCATTGACCGTGGAGGAGAGAGCGAAGGTCCCTTGAATAGAATGCATCTTTCAAAGCCTTCCTTCCTGTTGCCTTGGTGAATCCATGTGGAATGGAGATTGTCCTGGTGATAAGAGGAAGCCAAACCAAGAGAATGGGTGAGATGGTATATTGGGGCCAATAAACTCTCCTTGAAAGTTGGTTTCTTGGAGACAAGCTGGGTACACTATGGTGCTTTCAGCCAGCTAGCTCTCCTGCTGGCATTATTAGGTCCATAAACTCTCCTAAGATTCTATGAGCCAAATGGCCTCTCTCCCCGCACAATACCCTCAAGCCCAGGCCCCGACTTCCGTGAAAGGGAGGGATGCTGGCAGCTGAAATACGATGCTGTGGTCACATGGCCACCTCTAGGATGCCTTAGTGCAGCTGGAGGTCAATAAAATGTCTTGGAATCCTGCCCGCCAGACCCCATCTGTGCCTGTGGTCCCTGGGACTTTAGTGAGAACACAGCTTGTAAGATGGGGAGAAGGCCCACTGCACAAAACAGATGCCTGTTAACTAGGAAGTGTTCACAGCGGACCACAGTGGAGTTGTGAGGTATTTATGCAGTCAGGAAACAGACCACCAGGGAGGGAAGGGAAGGAGGAGGAGCAGCGGTGGGTCCCCAAGGCGGCCTAAAAGGAAAAAAGCACGAATGACCCAGCTCGATCTTAAAGAGCCTGCCCGGGACGCCAGGACCCACCAGGGCTCCTGGCAGAACCTGGGTGCAGGTGCTGTCTGTGGATCTTCACCTGCAGCTCGGAGCTCCTGCCGTGACTGTACCGATACGCATCCCTGAGCAGCCCCTCTCCCTATCGGATGTGCCCTTGAATCTCCCGGGGATCTTGTTAATATGCAGATTCCTTATCCCTGGGTCAGGATTGGGGTCCAAGATTCTGCATTTCTGAGAAATGGCAACCCACTCCAGTACTCTTGCCTGGAAAAGTCCATGGACTGAGGAGCCTGGTAGGCTACAGTTCATGGGGTCGCAAAGAGTCGGACACGACTAAGCGGCTTTTTCTTTCTTTCTTTCTTCCTTCCTTCCTTCTCCTTCCTTCCTCCTCCTTACTTCCTTCCTTCCTCCTCCTTCTTTCCTCCTCCTTCCTTCCTCCCTTCCTCCCTTCCTCCCTCCCTCCCTCCCTCCCTCCTTCCTTCCTTCCTTTATTTCTTTCTTTCTCAGATGATATTGATGCCGCTGGTCCCTGAGCACTTTATTAGGAAGAGAGCATCTTGGGCCCCACCCCAGGCCTAGGGAATCAGAGTCTGCATCTCATCACATCCCCAGGGGACTCACATGCACATACAATTTCAGAAGTTCTGTTCTAGACACTACTTACACATCGGAAATCAGAACAAGGGCATCAGAGAACTTCACGCCCGAGAGCCATGCTTGGTACCCATGAAATGAGCCAAAGTAGGGAGCATGTGAAGCCATCACCTTTGAGTTTCTGCTGTCAGGGAGCAACTCCATCACAACGACAGATGCCGCCAGACTGAACACCTGGCAGGTATTGCTTGCATAAAGGAAAAGACAGAAAAGCATTTCAAAAGTTTACCCACTGATAGAAAAATGTATTACCAGCAAAAGGAGCCATTAAATGAGTAAGAAATGAAAGTTGATCTATGCTTTATCTAAAGAAAGAAAAACAAAAAGCAAAAAAAAAAGAAGAAGAAGAAGAAGAAAAAGAACACAGAACAGGGAAGAAGACCCCAGTACAAGCTCAGTTTTGCCACTAACGGGTCCGTACACACCTTCGGATTCCCAGTGGTTCAGTGGTAAAGAATTCACCTGCCAATGCAGGAGACACAGGAGACTCAAGTTTGATCCCTGTGTCGGGAAGCTCCCCTGGAGGAGGGCATGGCAACCCACTCCAGTGTTCTTGCCTGGAGCATCCCGTGGACAGAGGAGCCTGGTGGGCTGCAGTCTGCTGGGTCGCACCGAGTCCGTCGCGCCTGAGCGACTGCGCATGAGCACAGACCTTTGGTGCGACTCGATCTGCCCGAACTGCAGCCTGTTTGTCCCTAAAACTGGGCATCTGCGTCTACAACTCATTCCCAGTTCTAAGAATCTAAGCTTTCAAAATCGAAGCTTTACATTTTTGATGCTTTGCTGTGATTTTCAGGGTAGACTTAAACAGATGCATTTCAAATATCGTTTTTGGAAAAAGTGTGAACTGGATAGACAACCCAAAGAATGTAAGAAAATACTTGTAATGAGGTTTTTTTCAGTTGGGGCTTATCCAAAAAGAGTTGCTATGAATAGTTGTGTACAGGTTTTTTGTGTGAACGTAAATTTTCATTTCTCCGGAATAAATGCCCAGGAGTAAAATTTCTGGGTCTGTGAAAATCCCTTGTTTGGTTTCATAAGAAATTGCCCAGCTATTTTCTGGAGCAGCAGTACCCTGCTACGTTCAGCAGCGACTGGGGAGGGATCCAGTTTCTCCACGTCCACCTCAACACCTGGTGGTGTCGCTCTTTTACTGTAACCCTTCTGATAGATTCTGCAGAGATATCTCGTTGTCATTTTCATTTGCATTTCTCTGATGACTACTGATGCTGAACATTTTTTTGTGTGCTTACTTGTCATCTGGATTCAGAGAAATATCTCTTTGTGTCTTTTGCCCACTTTCCCTCCTTTTAACTGAATTTGACTACTAAAAAGCTCTGTGCTGCTCTTAGAAGAATAAGAAATGTGTATCCCTGCCAGAAAAAAAAAAAAAAAAAACAGGAGACATGCATCCTCAGACATTCACAGAAAGACCTGCAGAAACAACCATGAAAAGCAGTTGAACTTATTAAACAGTCATTGTCGAGAAGAGCATCCCGAAGGCGGAAGCCAAAGTCTCAGTGGTTCCTGCCAGATTTCAGAAGGCTCCAGAAGAATATTTCTGTACGACGCTCTTCAACAAGTTAGCATGTGTTCTTATTTGGGCGATGTGGGGGGGGCGGGGGGCGCGAGGGGGGGCGTGTTCATAATTAGGCTAACATGTCCTAGAGGCTCCATCAGAATTTCGACTACATTCTAATACCCAGTGCTGATTCTAATACCTGGTGCTGTGAGCAGCATGTTAAGATTCTATTTTGGTGGAAAACGGACATTAGGGAGCCCTGGTTTACCATTTTCCAGGCCACAATCGTTTCTTCTCTGTTCTGTATTGCAGCATTCTGGACGATGTCTGGGCATTCCAGAAAGGAAACAGGCTGGCATTGCTTTCTTTGAGAGAAACCCCAGGGCTGGGAGCAGGAACTCCTGCAGCCCCTCTGAGCAGGGGCAGGGGGCCCACAGTGAACGCAGGTCACGGGGCAGCTCATGGCATGGCACCCTCATCCTTAGCCTCACTCTTCAGAGTAGCCGCAGAGGTGGCAACCACCCAAGTGCCCAGCGGTGGATAGAGGGATAAACAAAATGCAGTCCGTACACAATTCAGGTTTGGAAAGGAAGGGGATCCTGACAGAGGCCGAAACACACATGAGCCTTGAAGACGTTAAGGTAAATGAAACAAGTCAGTCATCAAAGGGCAGATCGTGCATGATCCCACTTGTGTGAGGTCCCTGGAGGAGTCAAAGCCACAGAGACAGCAAGGAGGAGGGTGGTTGCCTAGGGCTGGGGGAAGGAGCATGGGAAGCTGGCGTTTGATGGGGACAGAGCTTCGGTTTGGGAAGAGGAAAAAATGCCCTCAAGAGGATGGTGGTGATGGTTGCCCAGTGATGTGCGTGTACTTAAAGCCACTGAACTACACGTCTGTGTGTGTTAGTCACTCAGTCATGTCCAACTCTTTGCAAACTACACGTTTAGAAATGGTTAAAATGGCAGATTTCATGTTATGTCTATATTCCCACAGAATTCCCTGGTGGTCCAGTGGTTAGGACTTAGTGCTTTCACTGCTCTGGGCCCAGGTTCAATCCCTGGTCAGGGAACCAGGATCTCACTTATTTATTTTTAGGGGGGCTCCAAAACCACTGCAGATAGTGACTGCAGCCATGAAATTAAAAGATGCTTGCTCCTTGGAAGAAAAGTTATGACCAACCTAGACAGGATATTAAAAAGCAGAGACATTACTTTGCCAACAAAGGTCTGTCTAGTCAAAGCTATGGTTTTTCCAGTAGTCATGTATGGATGTGAGAGTTGGACTATAAAGAAAGTTGAGTGCCAAAAAATTGATGTTTTTGAACTGTGGTATTGGAGAAGACTCTTGAGAGTCCCTTGGACTGCAACCAGTCCATCCTAAAGGAAATCAGTCCTGAATATGCATTGGAAGGACTGATGCTGAAGCTGAAACTCCAGTACTTTGGCCACTGATGTGAAGACCCTGATGCTGGGAAAGATTGAAGGTGGTAGGAGAAGGGGACAACAGAGGATGAGACGGTTGGATGGCATCACCGACTCAATGGACATGAGTTTGAGTAAGCTCTGGGAGTTGGTGATGGACAGGGAGGCCTGGCGTGCTGCAGTCCATGGGGTCGCAGAGTCAGACAAGACTGAGTGACTGAACTGAGCTGATATATTCCTACAATTTTTTTAGAAAAGAAAAGGTGGGTTCTTCACGTTCAGACTAACATTGATCTCATCTTCCAGGTGACTGTCCAGGTCTGCTCAGAAGCAGCCTGGTTCTGATTCCCCAGACCTCCAGGAAAGAATAAAGTGTAACAGCCTGGCAGCCGGTTCTCATTGCCTGAGGAAGCCAAGATGCTCTCCTGTTTGCCAGCAACGGGGGCCGGCTTGATCAGACCCACTGGCAACCCTCCTCTGCCCTTCGAAGCAGCAGGAAAAATCGGCTTTACAATAGGAATTTAATGGAAATTCAGGTCTTGTTGGCAGAGGAGAGATTTGATGAATTTTTCCTTATCTTCCCCATGCTTGATGGACTTAGCCTTGGGGGATTCTAAGCATTAACTTGGTTCAGATATCAAAAGCTTCAAAGCAGGAATGGACCCTAAAGATGGTTTAATCCAAGCCCAGCTGGGGAAAGAGACCTCACAAGACAGCAGGAAAGGACAGACCCAGGCCACTGCCCTCTGACCTCCATCCACATGTGGGCTTTTTGTGCTTCTTTTATCACACTGTGTAGACCCCCATTGAGGGTCTTTATTACAGTCAAAGACCCCTGGGAGGAAACACCTGACTTCTCACCTGTGTCAGGCATGAGCACGTGTGCTCAATCATGTCTGACTCCTTGCAACCCCATGGACTGTATCATGCCAGGCAAGAAACACTGAAGTGGGTTGCCATTTCCTCCTCCAGGGAATCCTCCCAACCCAGGGGTTGAACCTGAGTCTCCTGCATTGGAGGCGGATTTTTACCACGGAGCCACCTGGGAAGCCCCTATGTGCTGCTGCTGCTGCTGCTGCTGCTGCTAAGTCACTTCAGTCGTGTCCAACTCTGTGCGACCCCATAGACGGCAGCCCACCAGGCTCCCCCGTCCCTGGGATTCTCCAGGCAAGAACACTGGAGTGGGTTGCCATTTCCTTCTCCAATGCATGCAAGTGAAAAGTGAAAGTGAAGTTGCTCAGTCGTGTCCAGCGACCCCATGGACTGCAGCCCACCAGGCTCCTCCATCCATGGGATTTTCCAGGAACGAGTACTGGAGTGGGGTGCCATTGCCTTCTCCGGCCCCTATGTGAGCTGTCAGCAAATAGAGCCATCGTCCCCTGCAGGCAAGGGGGAGAAAGTCCTGCCCTCACAAAGGTCATGCCCACAGTCACAGGGTTCTGATACCGTGCCCTTGGCGTGCCACATTGACACCTCACCGGACGACCATCACTAATCACAACAGGAACACTGACTGCGTCCCTGCCACGGCCACACTGTTCACGTATCAGTGCTGTGCTCCTCCCATCTGACGGACTAGACAACTGAGGCCCAGAAAAATCAATGAACTCCTAAGGCATGCTGCTGGAAGGTGCTGACCCAGACCAGCTGCAAACTGAGACGGCAAGGGTTCTGCCCAAGCTCAAGGGTTCTGAATGTAAACCCCAGCTCTCGGTGGTCTCAGCTCTTCCTTTACAAATGGACATAGAGTGTGCTGCGGGCAGTGACCCATCACCATCTCAGGAGTCTATCCTATCCGCTCAGCTCCAAGTCCTCTGAGCCCCCGAGGGAGTGGACCAGGCTGCGGGTCAGCTGCTGCCCCCTGCTGGGCGGCCTGGGCTCAGCAGCCATTTGCTGTGGAAGGGGGGGGCGGGGCGGGGAGGAGGGTGCGTCCTGGGAGAGTAAGCCCCTGTGGGCAGTTCTGTGAGTGGCCAGTGCGGAGAGGTCACCTCTCTACCCCTCTCCCCTCCGCTGGTCCTCCTCCCGCCAGGAAATGGATGGAGGAGCTGTGAGCTGGTTTCTCAGCATCCCTAAGACAGCCTCAACCAGCTCCCCTGGGGTGGCCTGTGCTGGTCAAGGAGCCCTAGCTCTCTCTTTCGTCCAGAGGAGGGCTTCCAACTTCGCCCCAAGTCCGGTGGGGGCCGAGGGGGCAGCCCTACCACCCCCGCAGCCCCGACACACACACACCTCCCTTTAAGTTTGTGGCCCGAAGTGTATGCAGTTCAAAGGGGACAAGCCTGTCCATTGACCAAGGCGGTCGACCTCTTGGGACTCCCCGTGGGGGGCTGTCCTGAGCCAGACCTGGGAAGCGAGGCACTCCATGTGAGCTTTAGATGATGAAACCAGCCACTTGCTTCCGCCTTATTGAGACGCAGAATTGTGGTGAGCTGCCAAGCTGTCTTCAAGCTGGTTTCAGACTCCGTGGCCTTTAAGCTACTCCGGGTTGCCAGTACATCATGCAAAGCTAGTCTGCAGCAGCGGGTCGGGGCTGGTGAGGAAGTGTTTGTTTGTTTGTTTGATTTGTTTTTAAATTAAAAATTAATTTTTAATTCATATTTGGGGGGAAGTGAAAACGTTCCACATCTCAGTGGTGGTCAGGGACATGACTGAATACATCTGTCAAAACTTAGTGATAGGGCCTTCCCTGGTGGCTCAGTGATGAGGAATCCACCTGCTAATGCAGGGGACACAGGTTCCACCTCTGGTTGGGGAAGATCCCACATGCTGCAGAGGAACTAAGCCTGTGCCCCTCAACTACTGAGCCTGTGCTCTAGGGCCCGAGAGCCACAACTCCTGAGCCCGAGAGCTGCAACTCCTGAAGCCCACACACCCTAGAGCCCACACCCTGCAACAGGAGAAGCCGCAGCAATGAGAAGACCATGTACTGCAACTAGAGAAAAACCCACGCAGCGACAAAGACCCAGCAGAGCCCAAAATAAATGTATAAATTATTTTTTAAAACTTAACTATACCTAAAGAAAAATTGAGTTTAAAAAAAAAAAATCTCCTGGAGGGTTAGTTTCCTCTTTAGTGGGAGGTTGACCGATTCATGCTCCCTGGTTCTGTGTGAATCCCCAGATGGAAACCTGGTTACCTGGCAACACCTTTTGCAATTCACTCCGGGGCTGATTTAGCAAACTTTGTGGGCTGTGTGGGCTTCCCTTGTGGCTCAGCTGGTAAAGAATCCGCTTTACCATTTAAATCCATTTACCATTTAAAGAATTGCTGTGTGCTCATTGCCAGCTCATTGTGTGCTCATGGCTCCCTCTTCCTCTCCCTGGCCATCAGGAAATCCTGACTCTTCGGTCTTCAAAATATACCCAGAGTCCACCTTCCTCTCATCTCATCCATGGCTACTGCCCTGGACCAATGCATCAGTGTTCACCTGAACTGCTGTGATAGCTTTCTGGTTCTACCCTTGTCCTCTGAAGCCCGCCCTGAGCACCGCAGCTTAGGCAGGTTGGTCCCGCTGCTCCAATAACTTCCCACCTCCCTGAGCAGAAGGTCCAGGGTCCTGACAATGACCATTAGACCCTTGTATGACTTAGCCCCAGTCTGTACCCGGTTCTTCTCCAGCCTGGTGGCAGCCTGGCTGTTTCCAGACACACCTCGCATATTCTTCGCTCAGGGGCTTTGCACCTGCTGTTCTGTTCGCCTGGGATGCTCTGTGCTCTGATATTTCCCTTCCCTCCGTGTTTGCTGACCCTCATCTTGGACCCAGTGCCTAGATGTGTAACTAGTTGTCTTATAAAGCCTTGTAAACCATCATGTAAAGCCTAGAGAGGCGAGATTAGGTGGTTTTACTGTCTCCACTCTCCACCCACCGATGGTGTCAGAGAAGAGAAAAGACACAGAACACAGGCTTGTCCAATGTGAGAAGTCTGTTTCACCTGACCCCCACAGGTGGATGGCCCCAAACTCAGGAGCGATGGACTCCTACTCAGGGAGAGTTGCCCTCAGGGACGGGTGATGGGGGTCCCTGTAACCCCAGGCCATCTGGCAAGGTCCCGGGAGAGTGAGCCCTCCCTCTCTCCTTCTTCCCAGCCACACGTTCTTCCCCCGAGTGACGATGCTGTCTGCTGCCAGGGCAGGCGAGGCGATGGCATGACCCAGGCTTATGGATCCGCCCCACAGCCCATCCGTCTGAGGGGAGACGACAGCGCTGCAGAGCCACGTGTTCTCACACACACGGGCTGCTCGGCCACGTCTGTGTGTAACCAACATCCCCTGTTTTCTGTGTCCCTCTCTGGATTCCCCCCAACTTTCCCCTCAGGACGGTCTGAACCCCCCGCAGAGGCTCAACACCGCTGCTCACGTCGTCTGCCAGGTCATACGTGGACATCCACCTCCCTGAATGTCCTGGACAACCTTGCTGGATGCCTGGAAATTCTTCCCAGTGATTCTGGGCTTCTCTGTTAACTCTAGACTCAGAGGTCACCGAACCCTTCCAGACTCTACTCCAGCTAGACCCTGGGGAGGGCTGAGGGTGCCAAACCAAGAAGCAATCACTGCCGGAGAATGTAGTCTGCGTCCAGGACCAGCGAGCTCCGGGATGGCAAATGCGGGTACGGGAGGCCCGGGGAATGGCCTGCTCCTCTTGAGTAGCTGCTGCTGCTAAGTCGCTTCAGTCGTGTCGGACTCTGTGCGACCCCATAGACGGTAGCCCACCAGGGTCCTGTCCCTGGGATTCTCCAGGCAAGAACACTGGAGTGGGTTGCCATTTCCTTCTCCAATGCATGAAAGTGAAAAGTGAAAGTGAAGTCGCTTAGTCGTGTCTGACTCTTTGAGACCCCATGGACTGTAGCC
Organism: Bubalus kerabau; assembly: GCF_029407905.1. Lineage (NCBI taxonomy): Eukaryota > Metazoa > Chordata > Mammalia > Artiodactyla > Bovidae > Bubalus > Bubalus kerabau. The sequence continues at coordinate 116,392,724 of NC_073629.1, read as the reverse complement.
CACCAGGCTCCTCCGTCCATGACAAGAGTGCTGGAGTGGGTTGCCATTGCCTTCTCCACTCCTACTCTTGAGTAGAAACGACAGCTAATGCTGATTGTTGACTTACGGTTGCTTCCCCACCTCCCTCCTCCCCTCTTGCCACCAACGGAGAGGGAGCTTCAAGCCAGAATACATTTGAATGGCAAAATAATTTATGCCTCATTAGGGTGCTGGATTTAAAATTAGAAGTTTCTATGCATAATCACATGGACGGTTTAATCTCATTGTTTTGCCCCTCATTAGCGACTCTTCTTAGATGTCTGTGACACTAGAGCCTTCAACCTATTTCTAGGCCACCCCTTCCTCCCCTTTCTATAAACTACACCGAATTCATCTTCCTAAAATGCCACCCTGGTCGTTTCGTAAGGCGACTCTAACACACGTTGAAGAGTTGGGCACCAAGTGGCATTGAAGACCTTGTATGCTGACCCATGACCTTGTCATCACGTCCGCTGCTGCTGGCCGAGCCCATGTACCTGGTAGTCACTCCAGATCCCTTTGCTCACTCTCTTCTCTCCATCTGGGAGGGAACTTTTCTACCTACCAAAACTCTGCCCACGCTTAAGACTCAACTCAAAAGCCACCTGCCCGTGAATTCTCTGGTTACTACAACAAGAAGTCTTCTCCCTGCTGCTATCACTGATGCCCAAGCTGATCAAGTCTCTTATTGAATATTCTTATCTAATTGTCCCTGGCACCAGAGATTTTATTCTACAAGCCTTTGTAGCCTATAACAGGGTTCTACGTCATAGATTCTTTTGGATTAAGGGTAAATAAAAGACAGGCCATGTCTCTCCTTAACCCTTTGTGATAGATCAGGGAACAGTAAGACATGTGATACGCTCAAAGCACAAAGCTTCCCCTACTGTAGGTGCCTCTAAAATTCTCAGATTCTCGATGCTATCCATAAACTTTCTCTCTGCTCCTAGTCAGCTTCCTTGCCCATCAAACCACACCAGATATTTCTGTTATAGTTTTCACTGCTGTATTCAAGCTCTGAACCCTAACCATCTCTCCTAGCCCTCAGCAAATGCCTTTGACTCATATTTCAAAGAAAAGACACCAGAAGCCCTCCTCCCTTGCTTTTCTGGACCTGGGCACAGCCTCACCTCTGTCTCTGGGGCATCTGTTCCTTTCTCTTTCCTCCAGCATCGGGTGTGTTCCTGCTTCCGCTGGAGGCCAGGGCCCCCACCTCACCCTGGTGACCAGCCCGTCTGAGCCATCATTTATTCCCCTTTCTGCAATGCTTACGACAGTTCTCTATAGCCTTATACCTCATTGAGAATACCCAGGTTCAAACCTCTGCTGCCTCACACAGTCACAGGAACGGGATGGTTAAGACGAAGTGTCAGCTTGACTGGGCCACAGAGGCCTCAGGTTCTTGCTTAAACTTTATTTCTAGGCATGTCTGTCAGCGTGTGTCCAGACAAGATTGGCATTTGAATCAGAAGACTGAGTAAAGCCAGTGGCCCTTTCCAATGTGGGGGGGGGGGCCTCATCCAATCCATTGAGGACCCAAATATTGGGTTGACCAAAAAGCTCTTTCCCATATTCTGCAGCATTTTATGGAAAAGCCTGAATGAACCTTTAGGCCAACCCAACAGAACAAGAGGGCAGGGGAAGGGATAATTTGTCCTCTCTGCCTGTTTGGTCCTGGGCTTCAGCCTTTTCCTTCACTTGGACTAGAACTTAAACCACGGGCTCTCCCAGTTCTCAGGCCTTTGGACTCAGACTAGAGCTGGACCCCCGGCTGCCCTGGGTCTCCTGCTTACAGAGACAGTAGGACTTCTCAACCTGCACAATCAGGCGAGCCAATTCCCGATAATGACTCTAGAGAGCCAGTGTGTGTGTGTCAGTCGCTCAGTCGTGTCTGACTCTTTGTGACCCCATGGCCTGTAGCCCGCCAGGCTCCTCTGTCCATAGCATTCTCCAGCAAGAATACTGGAGTGGGTTGCCATTTCCTTCTCCAGGGGATTTTCCCCACCCAGGGATCAAACCCTTGTCTTCTGCATTGTGGGCATATTCTTTACCATCCGAGCCACCAGGGAAGCCCACAGAGCTATTAAAACAATTCAAGTATTTCATGGCAACTGGCCAGGGTAACCTCAGCTTCCTTCTCACAAAACAGATGGTTTTGCCTATGGGTCTTTGCTGTTTGCAGTCCAGAGCCCAGAGGTCCTCTCCTTTTAACAGGAGGCCCCTGTTAGTGTTTTTGCCTAATTGACTTTGTTTTGGATGTATTGGTTCATTTAGTCCTTTTATAGTTGAATCTTGCTGACTGGAAAACTATTCTCTCCCTTTTTATATTTCTATATAAACTGTATATAAACTACATCTATTATGTGCTCTCTTATAAAAGAAATAGATGCTCATTACAGAGAAAATATAATGCAGATGAGTGAACAGAGTAAAATAAAATACATCCTTCAAATCTTTAAATAAATAAATAGGTTTCTTTTTTTTACAAATATTGGATCACAGCATGCATCCAGTTTTGAAACCAGATTTTCACTTAACACTAAACTGTAAACAAATCTCCATGCCATGAAATATCGTGTCATCACAGATTTGCATAGCTCTGTAGAACTCCACTGAATCCATGTACCATAATTCATTCAGCCAATTTCCTATTAATCGGATATTTGGGTTATTTCCAACTTGTAGGGTTCCTCAAGTGATCCCTCCGAAAGAAAAATTCCACCACAGAAATGGCTCCCAATCCTCCAAATGATAGTTTTTCAGCTTTAGCAATTTTTAAATCCAGTAGCCACTGAGCACGTGTTCTGGTCGTCTCCTCTGCTCCACGGTCTTGTGTTCCCCACACTCGTGCGTGCATGCTAAGTCCCTTCAGTCATGTCCAACTCTGTGCGACCCTGTGAACTGTAGCCCCACAGGCTCCTCTGTTCATGGCATTCTCCAGGCGAGAATGCTGGAGTGGATTGCCAAGTTCTCCAGGGGCTCTTCCTGACTCAGGGATCAAACCCGAGTCTCTGCTGCCTTGGGCATCAGCAGGTGGCCTCTTTGCCGCTTGGAAAGCGCCAATTGGGGAGGCCCTCTGCGCCTGCACCACACTGCTGATCATTGTCACTCTGTATCATTACCTGCCAGGGAAGGTCTGTCTTTTACATCTTCCTCAAAGCTTTTTAAAGTATTCTCATATATGTACAGTATTGGTTGGGGAGGTGATACTTCAGCACGATTACAAAAGTATCATTTCTACTGAATAAAAATGAGAAAATACAGATTTTTTAAATAATCGTTTAGAGAGAACCACTGTTAACATTTGGAATCTGTCCTTCCAATCTTTCTCCATGGATAATTTCATAAGTACTTCACCAAAAGTAAAGCCTGTAAGATTATATGCTATAAGATTCTGCCTTCTGGTAGGTTTATTTCCAGCAGAAATGTACGTAAATACTCCTTTCCCTAAAGTCACCTCGACACCCAAACATACATTTTTATAATTAATTTATTTATTTTAATTGGAAGCTAATTACTTTACAATATTGTGGTGCTTTTTGCCATACATTGACATGAATCAGCCACGGGTGTATGTGTTCCCCATCCTGAACCCCTCCCAACACCCTCCCCATTCCATTCCTCAGGGTCATCCCAGTGCACCAGCCATGAGCACCCTGTCTCATCATGCATTGAACTTGGACTGGCGATCTGTTTCACATATGGTAATATACATGTTTCAATGCTATTCTCTCAAATCATCCCACCCTTGCCTTCTCCCACAGACTCCAAAACACTGTTCTTTACATCTGTGTCTCTTTTCCTGTCTCGTATACAGGGTCATTGTTACCATCCTTCTAAATTCCATATATATGCGTTAGTATACTGTATTGGTGTTTTTCTTTCTTGCTTACTTCACTCTGTATAATAGGCTCCAGTTTCATTCACCTCATTAGAACTGATTCAAATGTATTCTTTTTAATGGCTGAGTAATACTCCATTGTGTATATGTACCACAGCTTTCTTTTCCATTCATCTGCTGATGGACATCTAGGTTGCTTCCATGTCCTGGCTATTATAAACAGTGCTGTGATGAACATTGGGGTACACGTGTCTCTTTCAATTCTGGTTTCCTCAGTGTGTATGCCCAGCAGTGGGATTGCTGTGTTGTATGGCAGTTCTATTTCCAGTTTTTTAAGGAATCTCCACACTGTTCTCCATAGTGGCTGTACTAGTTTGCATTCCCACCAACAGTGTAAGAGGGTTCCCTTTTCTGTGAACCCTCTCCAGCATTTATTGTTTGTAGACTTTTGGATAGCAACCATTCTGACTGGTGTGAGATGGTACCTCATTGTGGTTTTGATTTGCATTTCTCTGATAACGAGTGATGCTGAGCATCTTTTCATGTGACAAACATACATTTTTGAAGCTTTGTCAATTTAATACCTGGTTTTAATTTGTAGTTCTCTGAAGACTAGTGAAGTTTAACATCAATTTAAGAGATTTATTGGCATTTTTTACTCCTTTGCATGAGATGGCTTAAATATCTGTGGCTCCTGTTGTCATTTGAGAGTTGGAGATGTGCTCATTGAATAATAAAAAGCTCTTTACATGTGAAAGTTCAATCCTCTGAAATATTTCACACAATTGCTCTTACCATTTGTTTTTAGGACTTTTTTATATTTAGAAGTTTAAAATTGCTTGTTTGAGCAAATATGTCTTTTTCTAGATTCTGTCCTTGTTTTAATGCTTAGAGAGCTCTTCTTCAGCCCTTCTCCACCTTGAGCAGTGATATGATTTTACTTTCATTATTTTACTTTTTTTTAATCCTCTGGAACTTCTTTTGCTACTTAACATGACAGATATCACTTTTCATTTTTCCAGCCACCTCACTCCATTTATAGAAAATACTTGCCTTCCTGGTGAATTACATGCCAGTTTGATCATCTAAGGGCTTCCCAGGTGGCTCAATGGTAAAGAATCCACCTGTCAAGCAGGAGACGCAGGTTTCAATCCCTGGTCCAGCTAGATCCCTTGGAGAAGGAAATGGCCACCCACTCCAGTATTCTTGCCTGGGAAATCCATGGACAGAGACTGGTGGGCTGCAGCCCACAGGGGTCGCAAGAGAGCCGGACACGACTAAGCTACTGAACAACAGCAACAACTTCATAGTCTAACCCTGTTTGTGGTTTCTGTCTCTGAGTCGCCTACTCTCTTCCTTTTAACTTCCACCGAACCTTTTGTCACTGCCACACTGAAGAATCGTTGATGCTCTAACCTGTCTTTTGCAATCTGATAAGGCAGATACTCCGGAGAAGGCAATGACACCCCACTCCAGCACTCTTGCCTGGAAAATCCCATGGACGGAGGAGCCTGGTGGGCTGCAGTCCATGGGGTCACTAAGAGTCGGACACGACTGAGCGACTTCACTTTCACTTTTCACTTTCACGCATTGGAGAATGAAATGGCAACCCACTCCAGTGTTCTTGCCTGGAGAATCCCAGGGACAGGGGAGCCTGGTGTGCTGCTGTCTATGGGGTCGCACAGTCAAATACAACTGAAGCGACTTAGCAGCAAGGCAGATATTCTCTCAACATTCTTCTTGTATTGAATTTCCTGAACATTGATGTGAATTTATTTTTCCAGAATTCTCTCCTCTACACCTTGCCCAATTTCCTACTTTGCTGGTATAGATAAAAGCTATTAACTAATTTTTTTATTGGAGGAGAGCCATAGGCTAGCTTACTAAACATTTTTATAAATTCTAACTAATATTTGGGGAAAGGGCTTCCCTGCTGGCTCAATGGTAAAGAATCTGCCTGCAATGCAGGAGACACGGGTTCGATCCCTGGCTTGAGAAAATCCCCTGGAGAAGGAAATGGCAACCCACTCCAGTATTCTTGCCTAGAAAATCCCGTGGACAGAGGAGCCTGGTGGGCTACAGTCCATGGGCTCCCAAACAGTTGGACAAGACTGAAGCGATTGAGCATGAACACGGTATTTTTTCAATTGATTCACTTGGATTTTCCAAATAACTGTATCATCTGCAAGTAATGGTTGCTCATTTTGATTTCTTTAATATGTATTGTTCGTTCTTTTCCCTAGTTATCACATTGGCTAAGCTTCCCAAGGGGTGTAGAATACTGCTAGACCTCCCCTTGGCCTCAGGCTTCCATACACCAAAACTTGTACTTATGTGATGCTTCTGGCCTCCTTCTAATCTTGTATCTTTCACTCTGGGAGCACTTTATTGGTATCTTTGGAGAAAGAATTTGCTTGCCTGGCTTAGGCCCCTCTGGATTCACTTGGGATCTGCCCATCTGAGAATAAGGGACTCTGTGGTCTCTCTGACTCTCTGGAACAGTCAGTCCTCGTTGGGTGAGGGTGGGAAAAGGAGTGTCAGGGACTGTGTAGCTTGCCTGATTCAGGGCCTGCTAGCACGTTCCTCTGGTTTCAGATCTAAAGCCACCTACTTCAGTTGGCTTTCTCAGCAGTGACGCTAACACTCTGAGTGCCATCTGTCTGATGCCTCCTCTCAGTTGATTCCAAAGTGAGACAAGGAAGATGTAATAACATGATATTGGCTTGCTGTTTTGTTCTTAATGGTAGTAAAAACTAATCTCTGTTTTAGCATAAATATGAGGTAGGTTGGCACTTTTAGAAAGATGATCTCTATCATGTAAGAAAGTATTCTTTGATCTAGTCTACTACAAGTTTTGATAAGAAATAGACATTGCATGTTATAAAATACTGTTTTCATGTCTATTGAGATGATGTATGGTTTTCTCCTTTGACATATTATGAGATAAAATTTACTAGTGTGAAAAGTCATTCAGTCATGTATGACTCTTTGTGACTCCATGGACTATACAGTCCATGGAATTCTGTAGGCCACAATACTGGAGTGGGTAGCCTCTCCCTTCTCCAGGGGATCTTCCCAACCCAGGAATCAAACCAGGGTCTCCTGCATTGCAGGCAGATTCTTTACCAGCTGAGCCAAAAGGGAAGCCTAAGAATACTGGAGTGGGTAGCCTATCCCTTCTCCAGCGGATCTTCCCAACCCAGGAATCAAACTAGGATCTCCTGCATTGCAGGTGAATCTTTACCAATTGAGCTATCAGTTCAGTTCAGTTCAGTTTATTCGCTCAGTCGTGTCCGACTCTTTGCGACCCCATGAATCACAGCACGCCAGGCCTCCCTGTCCATCACCATCTCCCGGAGTTGACTCAAACTCACGTCCATCGAGTCAGTGATGCCATCCAGCCATCTCATCTCTGTCGTCCCCTTTTCCTCCTGCCCCCAATCCCCCCAGCATCAGAGTCTTTTCCAATGAGTCAACTCTTCGCATGAGGTGGCCAAAGTACTGGAGTTTCAGCTTTAGCATCATTCCTTCCAAAGAAATCCCAGGGTTCATCTCCTTCAGAATGGACTGGTTGGATCTCCTTGCAGTCCAAGGGACTCTCAAGACTCTTCTCCAACGCCACAGTTCAAAAGCATCAATTCTTCGGTGCTCAGCTTTCTTCACAGTCCAACTCTCACATCCATACATGACCACTGGAAAAACCATAGCCTTGACTAGACGGACCTTTGTTGGCAAAGTAATGTCTCTGCTTTTCAATATGCTATCTAGGTTGGTCATAACTTTTCTTCCAAGGAGTAAGTGTCTTTTAATTTCAGGGCTGCAATCACCATCTGCAGTGATGTTGGAGCCCAAAAAGATAAAGTCTGACACTGTTTCCACTGTTTCCCCATCTATTTCCCATGAAATGATGGGACCAGATGCCTATCAGGGAAGCCTAAAACTTATCAGTAGATTTTTTTTTAAGTAAATTTGGCAATCTACAACAAACTCTACTTGGTCATATAAATTCTTTCAACACATTGCTGGATTTGATTTGCTGATGTTTTACATAGAATTTTTGCAGTTATATTTGTAATTGAAATTGGTCTAGCTTTGTTATTATTGCTATGATTGCTATCATGTTTTTCGTGTTTCACTTTGGCTTTTCTGTGAATATTTCCTTGATTATTTTTAAACTTTTGTTGACAAAATTGATGTGCTGTGGTTTTCTGTTCCTGCCTTATTTAGTTTTTGTTTCTTTCTACCTTATTAAAAGTTACCCATTTCATTGAGGCTTTCAGACAAACTAAAATATATTTTCTTGAAGATTTAAAATTCTATTCTTTACCTAGTTATAGCCTCTTTTCTCCCAAGGTTACATATTTTGCCTTCCTTTTGCTTTTTACTGATCTTACTAGAGATTTTTTCATATCTTTTTTCAAAATAACATTGAATTTTTAAATCACCTTCAGTTCAGTTCAGTCACTCAGTCATGTCCAACTCTTTGCAGCCCCATCAACTGCAGCACACCAGGCTTCTTGACTTAAATTCTTAAATTCTGAACTTAAACCATCTTAACTATTTAAGTTAACTAAGTTATTCTATTTCATTATTTTCTAAATTTATTATCTCTACTTGGTTTCTTGCTTTCTTGGCTTTATTTTTATATTACTTCTCTGTTGCTGAGATGAATGCTTAATTCCTTTATCTTCCTTCTTTCTTGATAGATAATAAAAGCATCAAAGGCTATGAATTTTTCTGAGAACAATATTAGCTGTCTCACACAAATGTTGTCATACAATGCCCTCATTGTCATTCATCTGAAACAATTTCTTACACTGATTTGAGTTATCCTATAACCTTTGAGTTGTTCATAAAAAGTACATATGTTTGTTTTAAATATCCAAGTGCTTTGATGATTTTGCCTATCGAAGACTATTGTTACCTTTTCATTTTTTTCACTTGCAACCAGAGAACATAAATACAGTCACTGGAAATGTATTCATATTTCCTTTATGTTCTAGGGTATGAACACATGTCCATGTGACACACACATATGAAAAGTCTGTGTTGTTGATTAACATTCTATGAAATAAAATATGTATCTACTGCATCTGTGTGTTTATCATATAAAAATAGAAACCATATCTGCCCTGCCCAAGACACTGGGCAGTTTCCTACTGATTTCTGTCCAGTTATTATCTTGGTTAAGAAGAGTTTTTCTTTATCTCACACCATTATCCAGTTGCAAGTCACTTGCTCATTTTTCTACTGGGCTGCGTGCCTTTTTAAAATAGATTTGTAAGCATTTTCTTTTCAGTGGGCTTGTGGGCACCCAGACCACTAAGAGTGAGCTTCTCAGCAGTGGTAGGTCACTGAGGGGAAGAGCAGAAGGACTGGACCATCCTGGAGACACCAACAGCATCCGCACAAGGTCCTCTTGGGCTGGCAGGCTGACCTTTGACACACGGGGTCTGGAAGGTGAGCTAAGGGACCCTTGTGCCCTGGGTCAGTCCCCATGGAGCCTCCTGGGGTTCACAGGGGAGTCTTACTCCTGTCTGTCTGGGGGATTTCTCCACTCATCCTCCACCTCCCCCAAATCAGATCATTTTCTGGTTTCAGAGTATGAAGGAACTCTCAACAAAAGCTGCCCTGAATATTTCTGCCTGGTATCTGTTTCAGTTGTTTTTTTCTTTGCAATAGCCTATCATTATCTTTTTATATTATGAAGTATGATATATACACAGAAAGTAAAATTGAAGTCGCTCAGTCGTGTCCGACTGTTTGAGATCCCATGGACTGTAGCCTACCAGGCTCCTCCGTCCATGGAATTTTCCAGGCAAGAGTACTGGGGTGGGGTGCCATTGCCTTCTCCAGAGGATCTTCCTGACCCAGGGAAGATCCCAGGTCTTCTGCATTGCAGGCAGACGCTTTACTGTCTGAGCCACCAGGGAAGCTCCTATACATATCTGAAGTATATACAGAGAACTTCACACTTAACACACATGCACTCATCTGCTCCATGGATCATCAGTAACACCCCTGTAACCACCAACCAGATCAAGAAGTAAAACTTTACCTGAAATTTCCCACCTTCTCCCTCTTCTCTCTCCTGAAAGGTCGATCATATCTTGATTTAGACTCCTTTCCTTTCTCCCGTTTTCTAATCTTTATGTAAACAGTGTCACATGGAATTCACTCTTTGGTGTCAGGCAACTTTCATCTGTTCAACACTGTTTGTGAGAGTCAAGCTCTGTTGCAGGTGACTGTGGTAAACTCCCCTTCATCGCTGAATCCTTCCTGTTGTAGGAACGCCATTTATTTACCCATTCTACTGTTAATGTGCAATCGAATTGTTTCCAGTCTGAGGCATTAGGAGTGATGCTGCTATGACCATTCCTGAACATGCCTTTTATGGGGATGTGCAAACATTTCTGTTGGGCATTTATCTGGAAGACAGGTTTGTACCTAGATGTGCATGCTTCAACTTGAGTAAATAATCCCAGTTTTCTAAAGTGGTTGCACCAGCTTATGCCCTAGTAGTTTTGGGAAATTGCTTCAAATCATCAAAATTAAATTGCAGGCACTCTGGATGCAGTGCAGAGGTATTTCAGTGGGGCTTTAAGTTTCATTTCTTGGGTAACTAATGAAAGTAAACAGCAAATAGATGGGGAGACAATGGAAACAGTGAGAGACTTCATTTTGGGGGCTCCAAAATCACTGCAGATGGTGACTGCAGCCATGAAATTAAAAGACGCTTACTCCTTGGAAGAAAAGCTATGACCCACCTAGACAGCATATTAAAAAGCAGAGACTTAAAAAGCAGAGACATTACTTTACCAACAAAGGTTCATATAACCAAGGCTATGGTTTCTCCAGTAGTCACGTATGGATGCGAGAGTTGGACTATAAAGAAAGCTGAGTGCTAAAAGAATTGGTGCTTTTGAGCTGTGGTGTTGGAGAAGACTCTTGAGAATCCCTTGGACTGCAAGGAGATCAAACCAGTCCATCCTAAAGGAAATCAGTCCTGAATATTCACTGGAAGGACTGATGCTGAAGCTGAAACTACAATACTTTGACCAACTGATGTGAAGAGCTGACTCACTGGAAAGGCCCCTGATCCTGGAAAAGATTGAAGGTGGGAGAAGAGGACGACAGAGGATGAGATGGCTGGATGGCATCACTGACTCAATGGACGTGAGTTTGAGTAAACTCTGGGAGTTGGTGATGGACAGGGAGGCCTGGCGTGCTGTGGTCCATGGGGTTGCAAAGAGTCAGACATGACTGAGAGACTGAACTGAACTGACCGAAAGTAAGCCCCTCAACATTTGTGTATTGCTACTTGGATACCCTGTTTGAGGATGTATCCATGCAAGTCTCTGGTATATATTTATACTTGGTGGTCTCCCTTTTTCTGATTTGCAGGAATTCTTTATGTAATCTGAAAGTGAGCACTTTGTCTGTTTGACATTTTGCAGGTATCTTTCCCCATTTTTTCCTCACGAGATGATGCTTATGAAATATTTTCCAAATCCTTTAATGACTGAAGATCTCTTTCTGATTTCTCATACATGAACTTTAGATTGGCTGAAAATGGAGTTCTTTGAGACAGTATTTTCCCCCCAAAACTTTGGGGAGGTTATTCTGTTGCTTTGTACCTCTTTATTATTACACAAAGAGAACTGCTACCAATTAGATAGTGTGGCTTTTCTACTGTAAACCCTGTAAGAGTTGTTCCTTTTTCCTTGAAATACCAAAATGCCATCGGAATATGTTAGGCATATTTCTAAATATCTTTTCAAAAATTCTCTTGAAGGCTACTTTAAAGACAATTAAATCTTTTATTTTTAAAGATGCTTGAAGAGAATTTTAATTTGGAGAAAAGATATTCTTCAGCTCAGGAAACTTATCATAGCCAATTTTTTTTTGTTGTGGTCTACCATAATATTGAGTTGGCCAAAAGATTCATTCTGGTTTTTTAAAAAATTGTATGCAAATATCAAACAAACTTTTTGGTCAACCCAATAAACCAGAACAGATGGGGGGCTTAAAAAACAAACTTATTTCTCACAGTTCTGGAGGCTGGGAAGTCCAGGATCAAGATGTTGACAAAGTAGGTATCATTCTGAAGCCTCTGCTCTTGTTCAGAGGTGGCCACCACCTCACCATATGCTTACATGGCCTTCCCTCTGTGTGCCCAGGGAGAGGGGTCCTTAGCGGTTCTTCTATAAGGACACCAGTTTTATCAGATCAGCCCTGCCCCACACTCAGCACCTCATTGAATCTAAGCCACCTGTTTAAAAGCCCTGTCCCCACCAGAGTCACATAAGAGATTAGGGCTTCAACATATGGGTTTGGCTGGGGACACAATTCAGTCCACAGCATAACTTACTTTGCATTATTTCTTGTTTACATGTTATATTCTTTCTGCTCCTATTCTCCTAAGATATAATGAAATTCCTGAATTTGTCTTCAATGTTACTTCTCTTTATATGCTCTTTTTGTCCCCCTTATAGTCTGAGCATGAGAAATTTTCTCTGTCTGGTCTTTTAAATCACTGATCTGATTTTCTGCAATCTCCAATCACTGTGTCCATTTCATTTTAAGACTTAAAGTAATGGTTTTCATCTCAGAGCAATCTTCCTTCATCTCCTTTTCCGTATACACAATGTTCATCTAGATTCTCAGTGGCACCATGAATCAGAGATTTTCTCAAATTTTCTCTATGCAGCAACTGTTTCATAAAGAGACATTTGCTCTGATGATTCAAAATAACCTATCCTTTTGCTCTTCTGAATCAGAGTTCGTGTTGGTTTATCCTTGGGTGGGGAAGGAGAGAGGAAAGAATGAGATTCGTGGCTTTCTAAAAACAGTGGTTCAGGTGGAGGAATAATTATGTATTATTTCATAGAAAATTACCCCCAAAACCTAACTGCATAAAGCAACAAGCACTTATGATTTTTCAGTTTCTGTGGATCAGGAATCCAGGCATGACTCATTGGAGGAGGCTCAGCTCAAAGCTTTTCATGAGGTTGTTGTCATGTCAAGATCCAACTAGGCTGATGACTCCTGTGCCAGGCCCCCTCAATGACAATTGGCAACCTCAGAATATCCACTTTCAAGTTCACTCACCTGGGACCCTCCACGATGCTGCCTCAACACATGGAAGCCGGCTTCCTCCAGCACCAGCAGTTTGAGAGGGAGAGAAAGAGCATCCAGAACAGAAGTTGCAGTCCCTCTGTGACCTAACCTCCAAAGCGAAGCCATCCCTTCTGCTGTGCCATGTCAATTAGGACCAGGTCACCGAGTCCACACTCGAGGGGAGGGGATGATGCAGCATGCAGAGATCTGAGATGGGTCAGCAGGGCCATCTCCCAAGTTGCCCACTACAGTTGGGTAGATCATGGACCGTGTGTGTCCCTGAGGTCAAAGATTTTCAGACCCAGACTAGAAAACTGAGTATGTGCTAAGTCGCTTCAGTCATGTCCAGCCCTTTGCAACCCCTTGGACTGCAGCCCGCCAGGCTCCTCTGTCCATGGGATTCTCCAGGCAAGAATACTGGAGTGGGTAACCATGCCCTCCTCCAGGGGATCGTCCTGATCCAGGGCTTGAACTTCTGTCTCCCGCATTGCCGGCAGAGCCTTTACCACCGGAGCCGCCAGGGAAGCCGCTTTTAGCATATAACCCTCTGGAATGGCTGGCGCGATGCTCCCTTCTGAAACATGCATGACTGAAACTGGAAGGTCTTCAGGAGCAGAATGCAACTGAGATGCTGATGTTCTTGGGGCACCCGGAGGGGCTCGGGGCCCTTCCCCAACCTGCGGAAGAGGCAAGACCCACCCCAGGGCTCCTCTCCCACTCATGCCTGTGGTGAGCTGGCCCAGCCTTCCTCAGTCTTGCCTGTCCTGTTTCTCACAGAGATTCCTCAACACTTTTGTCATAGCGAGGCAGTTCGCCCTTAACTTCAACCGGATACACATCTTCTGCCCTTTTCTCCCCTTTCTTTGTTTCCAAGACTATCTTAGATGGGAGGGCTTCACACCTGAAAGCAGATTACAAACTTTGCCTCTGCATCCTTGAATTGGTCAAGGTCAGACCAGGGTACACAGACTGCTTTGCTCCATCAGGTTGATTTGCTATTTCTTTCTTTTTGGCCGCGTCAGTTCTTAAGTTGCAGAACTCAGGATCTTCGCTGCATCATGCAGGATCTTTCACTGTGGTGCACGGACTCTCTAGATGTGGCTCACGGGCTCCAGGGCACGTGGGTTCAGCAGTTGTAGCATGTGGGGTCTCGGTTCCTGACCAGGAATTGAACCTGCCACCTTTGCATTGCAAGGCGGATTTTCAACCCCTGGACCACCAGGGAAGTCCCTATCAGATTGATTTTACCTTTTAACCCTCAGAAGTCAAGCTTTCCACCTTACAATATTGTGGCTCAATAGGTGATGCCCTGTCTCCCCAACCGACGTCAGTGACACCCACAATTAGTTGGATCACTCTTGGAAAGCCATGACCCTGGTGGTCTTGGCTCAGCAAGGTTTCTCTTGATCAGGAGAACACCCTCTATCCACTCGAGATTATTTCAAAGCACTTGCCGTTCTTTATTTATCCAGTTCCTACCTACGTCACAGCCACTCCTGGGCCTTTGCTTGCTAAGTCCTTTTAATGTTCCTGGTCCGTGCCTCAGTCCTTGGTCCTCTTTACTTCCCTCCCATCCCTTCCCCATCTTTTTTCACAAGACCACATCTCAAAAGAAAGAGCAAAATAGAAAAGAAGGAAAAGGAAGAAACTCAGAGAGGGCAGATTTGGGCGTAGTGTGGGTCTGAATGCAAAGAACGGCCACACAGTTCTGAAAAGCATGGTGAACTCTGAGTAAATTCTATGGATTGTATCAAAGTCAAAACATAAAGAGCACATCCCAAAGATGCATTTGCATCTTAGCTCTGCCGCTTAGCTGTGTGACCCCCAGGAAGTTGCTTCACTGCTCCGTGATGATGAGAGCTCCTGCCTCGCAGGATGGTTGAGAGAAGAGGTGTTCATATATGTCGCATCTTTAGAAGACTGCCTGGCGTACAACAGGACTGTATAAGAAGTACACAGTATATAGTATATTATATACATACGCTACAGTTTTAGTACATTCTATACCATATACCACAGTATATAGTATATTACATACTGCAGTATATAGTGGGTATATTCTATACCACATACTACAGTATATAGCATATTCTGTACCACATACCACAGTATATAGCATATTCTATACCACATACTACAGTACTTAGTGGGCTTCCCTGAGAGCTCAGTTGGTAAAGAATCTGCCTGCAATGCAGGATACCTGGTTTAATTCCTGGGTCGGGAAGATCCACTGGAGAAGGGACAGGCTACCCACTCCTGTATTCTTGGGCTTCCCTTGTGACTCAGCTGGTAAAGAATCTGCCTGCAATGCGGGAGACCTGGGTTCGATTCTATTAACTAGTTGTGTCAATAGAAATAGAAATTAATATTTCTTGAAAGTTAGGTAGAACTCCTCAGAGGAACTATCTGGAGCTGGGTTCGGGGCAGAGGCTCAGATGGTAAAGAATCTGCCTGCATTGCAGGAGACCTGGGTTCAATCCCTGGGTCGGGAAGATTTCCTGGCGAAGGGAAAGGCTACCCACTCCAGTACTCTGGCCTGGCGAATTCCATGGACCAAACAGACACGGACTATACAAGAGTCGGACATGACTGAGTGACCTTCACTTCACAGTATATAGTATACTATATTCTCAGCATATCAAGAAATGCCTGGCATATATGAGAGGTCAAAAAGTGTTTATTGATGGGGGGAATAAATTAGGAATTTGGAATAAACAAATATACTATACATAAAATAGATAAACAACACTCCAGGGAATCTTCCTAACCCAGGGATCCAACCCAGGTCTCCCGCATTGTAGACAGATGCTTTACCATCTGAGCCACCAGGGAAGTCCAGATAAACAACAAGGACCTACTCTATAGCATAGGGAACTATATTCAACATCTTGTAATAACTTAGAATGCAAAAGAATCTGAAAAAGAATAGGTATAGATATTTTGTTGCTATTGTTCAACACTAAGTTGTGTCCAGTTGCTTGCAACCCCATGGACTGCAGCACACCAGGCTCCTCTGTCCTTCATTATCTCCCAGAGTTTGCTCAAACTCACGTTCATTGAATCAGTGATGCTATCTAACCATCTCATCTTCTGCTGCTGTCCCCTTCTCCTTCTGCCCTCAATTTTTCCCAGCATCAGGGTCTTTTCCAATGAGTTGGCCCTTTGCATCAGGCGGTCAAAGTATTGGAGTTTCAGCTTCAGCATCAGTCCTTCCAAAGAATACTGAGGGTTGATTTCCTTTATGATTGACTGGTTTGATCTCCTTGCAGTCCAAGGAACTCTCAAGAGTCTCCTCCAGCACCACAGTTTGAAAGCATCAGTTCTTTAGCACTCAGCCTTCTTTACGGTCCAGGTCAGCCCCAGGCTGGTGAGTCCACTGGGTTAGACAGTGAGAAGGAGTTCTCCAGGACCTAAGAGTTTAACAAGGGCCTTTCAAGCTCAAAGGAGCACTCAGTCTCAGAAGTGGACCCATTTCGCAGTGGAATTATGCCACAGTCACCTTGAGTTAACCTGGATATGCCTGGCGCTTGTTCCTGACCTGAGGTCACAATGGAGTTTGCATATATGTGACTGACCATTTTTCCAAACCATGACCCTCCGCTGGCAACCAACTTATTGATTCTCCTCCTAAGCGGGCCTGAGGCTAAATTAGACCCACACTGTTTCCATTTATTCATCAGGCATTGTTGTCTTGCTGCACAATGTCTTGCTGTTCAAGACCAGGAGTATTGATAGAGAAAAACTCCAAGGCTGGTGGTCTCCAAGGCATGCTATTCATCTCTCTGCACAGTTATACCGAGCTCATCAGATGCAAAATGCGTGATGCAAAAAATTTTAGATAGCGTTTATGTTCTTCTATGAGGATCTGTGTTATTAGTCTTCATTTAACCAGACTTGTACACATAACTTGATGTAAGTCGCATACAATATATCACTGAAACCCATGAATCATGGTTGTTCAGTTCCTCAGTCGTGTTCGACTCTTTGCAACCCCATGGACTGCAGCACACCAGGCTTTCCTGTCCTTCATCATCTCCTGGACTTTGCTCAAACTCATGTCCATTGAGATGGTGATGCCATCCAACCATCTCACCCTCTGTCATCCCCTTCTCCTCCAGCCTTCAATCTTTCCCAGCAGCAGGGTCTTTTCTTGATACTGGGAAAGATCATGAATCATGGTACCCTCTGATGATTATTTAAACCTCCAAATGGAACAATGAAGCGACCTTTATCTGATCCAGAGAAAGCCAGGATCTCTCTACCATTGATTGCTTAAATATATTCTGTACCTTTCAAGGACAGTTGGTGAAGGAGAAAGTCAAATACAAGATTTCCAAGAAGTTCAAGGAGAAATATTGTTACCTGGTCCCTTCCTCCTCAAATGATGGCTCGACTTGTAGGGGACTGAGGCATGGTGGGCAGTTGGGGATCCCATGAACAAATCAAAAAAAGGAAAGACAAAGAAACAGAAATCAAAAGATTTCACAATGAAATAAGGAAATTCATGTTGCCTTAAATATAATTTGTGTTAGTTACATTTCAATTCCTAATTTATACATAGCAGGGTTGATAAAGAATTACATTATAACAAAATTAGCCAGAATAATTAGCATAGTATATGTGCTACTGATTAAACACCCAGCAGATAGCTTGATAATTAAGATCAGTGAGTGCCATATTTTGAGGCTTTGTCACCTTATTATCTGCCTAACAAGTGCTTCATCTTTACCTCCCTTCTGATTTGAAGTTTGATAGCAATCTCTAATAATCTTCATTTTATTTCTTTAAGTCAACTTACCCAAATTCCGATCATTTTCCTGTGATCACTACACTTCGTCTCTTTGTGTTGACACAAATGAGCTGGTGTTAAATTTTTTGCAAATGTAAGGCATCTGATGCTACAAGGCATTTGTGTTTGGAAACTCAGAGTTAAAATCTCTTTCAAAACCCATCATTCTTTGGTTGGAGAAAGAACCAGAGGCCAACCACAGACTCTGCAAGTTAGTCAGATGTCTGCATACAGATTCCCAGAGTTCATTTCTCCTTTCTAGGCGGAGCCCCATTGCCAGAGATTCCAGCAATGTCTCCATCAAGGTCCATCAGCAGCCCCTCAAGTGGTCCTGGCTGGCTTCTCTGATGACCCTAACCCATGATGCCACTGTTCCTCTACTCGAGGAGGCTGGGGTCAGCTGTTTTCCTTTTAACATTCAGGGAGATTTTCTCATAGAAAGCCAGAGTTCAATTACAGAAGAATGGAAGGCTTAGAGAGTTGACTCACATTCTTTGTCATGTGTCTGCTGCATCTCTTTAAACCAAAACCAGGATGTGTTCATGATTTTAAAGGCAGAGTGAACACACTACCTACATCAACCAGGAATACTTTCAGCTGCAAGTCACAGAAGACACATGAAGAGTCCTTAAGGAATAAAGACAAGAAGTCTGGCAATTGGCAGCCTGAAGCTGGGACAAAGGTTCAGAAATGTCATCAAGGGACCATCTGTCCCGCCCCCTCTTTCTGTTCCACCCACCTGAGTATGTTGAGACTTCATCTCATGTCTGTCTCCTCATGGCTGTAAAATGGCTGCCACAGCTCCACACATCATGTCCATGTTCAAGGAGAGAAGAAAGAGAAATGAAAGAAGTGCCAGCCACTACCTCCCCTTTCAATCAAGAAGGCCAAAAACTTCCCAGATGCACCAGAGCAGATCATGCCTGCTCTCACTGGCCACAACTGTGTTACAAGGGAGGCTAAGAAGTCTGGTAACTAGCAAAGGAAACTAGGGCAGATATTGCTGACTAAGATCAACATAATTCATCACCAGGGGCCAGGCACATTGTCACAACAAAGAAAACCCAGGCTCTGTTAAGTAGGAGGAAGGAGAACAAATATTAGATAGGAAGTCCAGGGCTGGACTTTCAGCTGCAAGTCACAGAAAACACATGAAGAGTCCTTAAGGAATAAAGACAAGAAGTCTGGCAATTGTCTACATCAAATGCAGATGTAGACGTGTCAGGGAAAAGCATTAGCATATGGAAGAGAAGCTGCAAAGTCATGCAGAGAAGCTGAGAGGAGAAGGGTGTTTTATTCAAGGTTCTCCAGAGAAACAGAACCAAGAGGATGGGGGTGTGTGTGTGTGTGTGTGTGTGTGTGTATAGTCTTAAAATAAAGACACATATGATTTATTTTTTAAGAAATCAATGCACATAACTGTAGCAACCAGTGAGTCCAAACCCTGAAGTGTAGGTCAGCAGGCTGGAGAC
This sequence comes from Bubalus kerabau, assembly GCF_029407905.1. Lineage (NCBI taxonomy): Eukaryota > Metazoa > Chordata > Mammalia > Artiodactyla > Bovidae > Bubalus > Bubalus kerabau. The sequence goes on along the minus strand of NC_073629.1, from coordinate 116,373,484 downwards.
CCAGGAGGAGCTGCAGGTCTAGTCCAAACTGTATCTGCTAGCAGAATACCTTCTTGCTTGGGGGCATCAGTGTTTATTCTTTGAAGGTCTGTGACTGATTGGATGAAGCCCACTCAGATTACGAAGGGTCATCTGCTTTACTCAAAGTCCGCCAACTTAAGCATTAATCTCGTCAAAAAACCTCACAGGAACATCCAGAATATGTTTGACCAAGTATCTGGGGTAGCATGGCCCAGCCAGGTTCACACATAAGATTAACCATCACATGGGGAGACAGTGAGGAAAGGAAGAGGTGGCAAGACTGAGACACAAGTTGAAGGGGACTCTATAAAAGCCATATGAATACATACATACATATTGGGTTGGCCAAAAATTCATTCAGATTTTTCTGCAAAATTTTATGTATGGGCTTCCCAAGTGGCGCAGTGGTAAAAAACCCACCTGCCAATGCAGGAGACACAGGAGATGCGGGTTCAATCCCTGGGTCAGGAAGAGCCCCTGGAGGAGGAAATGGCAACCCACTCCAGTATTCTTGCCTGGAGAATCCCATGGACAGAGGAGCCCAGCGGGCTGCAGCCCATGGGGTCAGCACAGAGTTGGACACGACTGATCACAACACCAATATGTGTATAACTGAATCACTCTGTGTGCACCAGAATCTACCACCACATTATAAACCAACTATGCTTCAATTGAAAAACTGTGCTTAATTGTTTAAATTTTAAATATAGAAAAAAAAAACTAGGTGAGGGCAGTGAAGAAACAGCATGGAAGGGCACAAACTTGCAACCACTGGATAAGTAAGTCCTGGAGATCCAGCGCACAGGAAGGTGACGATAGACAACAGTGCTGTTGAAGACAACGTCAAACTAAGAGACTCAAAAACTGAAGTATCCATACCACAAGAAAAGAAAAAAACTTGCAATTCTGTAACATGATAGAGGTGTCAGCTAACACTGCGATGACAATCATGTCACAATATGTAAATGCATCAAATCAACGTGACCTACACCTTGAACTTGCACAGTGTTATATATTTCAATTTTTAATGTATCCAAAAACTAACTTTTAAGCTAAATGGCCCAGCCTGGGCCCCTCAAATTGTCAGAGCACCCAGGTGCCACTGGACCCACTGCGTTTTGTGCCCACGTTGATGGAGGAGATACAGGACCACTAGAGACAGAGGTTATGGGGGGGAAAGCCGCCTACCCCCAAGGAATGCACAGAAACCAGCATCAGGGCCTTGCACGTCCATCGGGCATGGAATTGGATGCTTTACGCCGAGGTTCGCATCCTTAAGAAATACAGAGGCTGCCGCTCACACTTAGGATGCTTGTCTGTGTTCACTTACGTGATGATCTTGTCTTCTCGGGACCAGCCAGTCCATCTCTGAATTTAGAAACCAAAGATGTTCCTGCACTCTCCTCGGTTTCAAGTCAGGTCCAACTTGTAGTCAACCAGACTCTCTATTTAGATGAAGCCAAGAGGTACAGTGGTGTATTAATAGAACGTTACAAAATGTTCCTTTCAACAGCACAGAGATTTGCAAGCCCAATCTTGGGGAAAAGGATCTTAGACATTCAGGACAGAGTCTCACTTTGACAAAAGAAGACGTTGGTCAGCGGTGCCAAGGACAGCCTGACTTTTTACAACCCCGTGCTCTTTGCTTCTCCCACTCACAGACGCGTTTACTGGCCCCCTCTCTAGGATCCTAACGGAGGCCTTGGAGATTAATTCCCATCTCCGTGAGGAAGGGAGCGGGGAGGGCTGCTGGCAGGGGGCCCGTCCCCGGGGCTGTAACTGACCACGTTTCTTCTATTTATAGGCTTGCCGCAGCCCTGTCCACACAGCTGCTGACTCTGGACTCAGCTGAGAAGAGCGATTTGGTTTTAACACACAGGCGACAGCACAATGTCGGTCTCTGATCGCCTTCCCGATTACCCGGTCAACTCAGATTTTGTAAAGAAATTAAAGTCAGCCCTGGAAGGCAGGGATGAGGCGAGACTGAAGGACTTGATCTGCGCTGACGTTCGGCACGTGGACGCCGTGATAGAACTGGCCAACGATGACTGGATGAAGGACCCCTCTGCCCAGCTGCCCCCCGGGGTGCTCGTAGGTAACCGCCACGAACCTGCTGGGTTCCCCACTGTGCACACGCGAGGGGTGGGCTCTTGAGTGTGGAGGGCAGATGGTTGAAACAGGAGAATGATACATGCCCAGCTCTGCGATTATTATTTATAAGCATACATACGTGCTGCCTATATTGTGTATATGTATATGTACATAGCATATACCTGTGTGTATATACAGTATGTATCATAGTATATATCTGTATGTCTTAGTATGTATACACATATTTACTACGTATATACACAGTATTCATATACATATACTACATTGGCCAAAAAGTTCTTTCAAGTTTCTCCATAGCATCTTAGGGAATACATAATATACATAGGTGCCATGTATATAAATATATATAGTATACATATAGATAGATATACATATAGTGTGTAGTATATGTACACACTATAAGTATACATATGTATATAATATGTATATTGATATATGCTATGTATACTTATGCATGTGTGTGTTAGCCACTCAGTAGAGTCCAACTCTTTTCAACCCCAAGGACTGCAGCCCACCAGACTCCTCTGTCCTTGGAATTCTCTAGGCAAGAATACTGGAGCCAGTTGCCATTCCCTTCTCTAGCAGATCTTCCCAACCCAGTGTTCAAACCCAGGTCTCTCACATTGCAGACAAATTCATTAACATCTGAGCCACCAGGGAAGTCCTTATACATATGCACACACACACAGTATATATCTGTGTGTTACACAGGCCGTAATTAAAGTAATACCAAAAATTTAAAAAGAGAAAAATTAAACAGTGGCATCCGCATCCCAGCACAGCGTCTCCTTTCATTTCTCCACTCTTTCTCCGAGCTGGCCTGTTTGCATGTGTGAGTTTCCTCGACTTACAATCATGGGGGAGATATAATTTTGTGCTCTGCTCTATTGAGTTAATATACCTAAAGTGTTTTCCATGTTGCTACCTGGTCTTCTTAATTTCAATCACCTATTGAGGTGATTAACCACGAAATACTTACACCAAATTCCTACAAGAAGGGACTGTGCGTTTACATTTTTACCATCAATAATGCTGCAATTACTGTCTTTATTAGCATTCATATGCTTTTTTTCTTATTCAGGGTTGTGTCCTTAGGATAAATCCTTAGGAGCAGTATTCCTGGGACAAGAATAAATTTTCCACATTGTTCTCTGAAAGGATTTCTATTCCATCAGTGAGTGTGTGTGTCACGTCCCACCCTGAACATTACGGGTGATTAATACTCACATTTAAATCTCCAATTTAGTCAGCGTGCCCTGGCCCTTCTCTAATGCCTGCTCACCCGCCCTCTCTTTACTGCTCAGGACCAAGTCTTATGCACAGGATTGGGTTTTCCTTGCAGACCTGTTCCCATGTGACTTGTCTAGTCAGGTCCTTGGGCAATATCTCCTTATGTCTTTATATCTTTTTTTGACATCTTGTAGGTCTGCTTCACATAACATAGATACAACACCATTGTCACACTTGCTGAAAATATTTTCCCTGACCTGAGATTAACTTTTAATTGTACCAGGCTGCTTCCCAGCTCGTCAAATGTGCCCTCCGCAAGCCTGTCTTGACTCCTAAGGGATATGCATGGCTCCCCTCCCCATGCAAGGCAGATTCGTTCCCAACATACATGTGTGAGTACACACACATGTGTACTATCGCACATATGTATACCATTGCACACACATGTACCTTCACACACACACACAAACATGTGCTCACTCATGTAGGCAGGTCACCAAAAAGGAACACACTGGGCCCTTGGAGTTGGCGAGTAGAGATGTAATGTGATGAAGGGCAAGATGAGAGCCCCTGGTACTTCCAGGCAAGATCAGAACCAGGCACTTCTGGGCAAGATCAGAGTTTGGCACTTCCAGGCAAGACCAGAGCTTGGCACTTCCGAGGGAGTGGTTATCCCTCTGCTCCTCCCTCCTCTAGCCCTCCTCACCCCTCCACCACCTCCGTGTTCCTTGTGCTGCCTTTCACTGGGGGTGTAAGCAACCTGCAGAAGGCTTTAGGGAGAAACCAGCTCCTGCTTCTTCTTTTCCTTGGTGTTTCTGATACCTGGGCCCCAGTCAGAGTAAGGGCCCAGCAACCATGCGCCCAGAGAGCACGCTGCATCTGTTCGGACCTAGCTCTGCCTGGATGGGCCGGGTCCTCACTGAGAACACACACTGTACAGGTATCAACCCAGGAGCCTGCACGGGGGCATGGAGGGGACTCTGAACTCCTCCCCTGCACCTCCCCCAGGAGTGCTGAGCTCTAGGTTCTGTATATGCCCTCCTGAGCCAGCCTGCCCACTGCCCAATGACCGCTCCTGGGGTGACTTGGTGAATCGCGTCCTCCTGGCCCCATGCTCTCTAGGTGCAGCTAAGGCCGGGCACTGCGAGGAGTGGGGAGGGCAGAGTATTTGCTCCAGGGACCCGTTCCTGCCAGATGGCCCCTGTGATCTGGCTTCAACGTTGGGTTGAAGGCTCAGCTGTAGGGTGTCAGCTCTTACCTCCCTGCTTGCCCCTTGAGACACAGGGAGTGGGGCTCTCCCAGTGCCTCCGGAGACCCCATCGCTTCCCTGAGCCCTGCATGCCTACTAGATACCCTGGATCCCCGGCACCTGCTTTCTGCTGGGATTCTGGCTGGAGCGAGTACCTGCTCCTCTTTCACAAACCTATCCCAGTGGGTTAGGGCTTTGTATATTTGAAGTCCCTGAGTTAAAATATCATTTCTTATTCTTTAACAACAGCTCTGTGTGTGTGTGTGTGAGTCACTCAGTCGTGTCCAACTATTGGCGGCCCCATGGACCCCACCAGGCTCCTCTGTCCATAGAATTCTCCAGGCAAGAACACTGCAGTGGGTAGCCATTCCCTTCTCCAGGGGATCTTCCCAACTCAAGGATCGAACCCGGGTCTCCTACCTGACAGGCAGATTCTTTTTGCCATCTGCATTACCAGGGAAGCCCAACAGCAACCTTGATTTGTTCTTTCTTTATTCACTTTATTCCGGGGTGCGCTGGGTCTTCATTGCTGACCACTGGGTTTCTCCAGTCTCGGCACACAGGCTTCTCACCGCGGTGGCTCCTGTGGTTGTACAGGGCGGGCTCGAGGGCTCTGGCTTCAGGAGTTGCTCTAGGACGGCTCTGGAGCGCAGGCTCAGCAGCTGTGGTGGACGGGCTTCTTTGCCCCTTGGCCTCTTGTCATTCCCTTGGAATCTCCCCTGACCAGGGATCAAACCTGTGTCCCCTGTATTGGCAGGCAGATTTGTAACCACTAGACCACCAGGGAAGTCCAGTCTGTTCCTTTGATTCATTTATTAAACAGCATAACTGTTTTCACAATAGGACACACGGTCAGTGCCACACGTTAATATAAATTACAGGTAACATCGTACTATTTTAAATAGCTAAATCTCTCAGTATTAATAACATGTTTTTATTAATCCAAGATAAAAATCTAGCCTCTCCAACAAAAAGTAAAATATCATTTATTTTCACATTGCTGATTTCCTGCGCCATCTTCATTGTCCCCACCTTTTTACTGCACACTTGAAACCAGTGAACTTTGTGTGGAGGGGGTCCTGTTCCGCCCCACGATGGGCCTTTAGGTTCTAAATCGCATCCATACATACCTGTCCCCACCTGACGGCACAATTCAAAAGGGCAGGGACAGGTCAGTGCTGCTGCCAGGCTGTCAGGACCTGGGCTTGCTCCGGGCTGTTTTCGGTTCAGGATGCTGGTAACTGAATGATTAAGCGTGTGGCCTCAGGGCACATCTTGTTACCCGTGATTTTATTGCAGGGGAAGCAGGCTGGGCTTGAACCGGGGGTGGAGATGCACGAGGCGGCTGCTGCTCCAGCTGACGTGTGAGAGTGGGGTTTGAAGGGAACGTGACAGGTCAGGAAACAAGATCTGGTTAGGAGGTGATGGAAGGCGGGTGCCCAGGGAAGAGATGGCAGGGTCTAAATCCAGGCAGTGGGCTAGATGAGTGACTGACAGAGATAAGTGACACGCTGAGAAACACTGGGAAGTTAGGGGGGAGCAGAGGACAGGGACACCAAGCCAGACAGAAATCAGAGGGATCTGGGATTGCGACGAAGTTTGAGCTTTTGCTGTGAGCCTAGGAGAATGAGGGGAGACTAGAAACGAGAATAGCACGCAGGGCGGCCCCAGGAGTGCAGAGCCCAGCCGCTGTCATTTCAGGTAGCCTGTCAGGCGCCTCAAGGAGCCCTGCAGTGAAAGGCTCCAGCGGGAAACTTGGGTTCGGCCACCAATGAGCTGTGTGGCCTCAGAGAAGTCACATTCCCTCTCTGAGTCAGCGCCTTTACTTGTAACTAGTGCGTGAGGTTTGATTAGCGCTTCCCGAGCAGAGGCCCCTGAGCAAAACTCCATGGAGGAGCTCACCTGGGATGCGGTCCCTGGAGACCCACGCTGATGCTGGAGGGCAGGGTACAGGCTCGCGTGGCTTCACCGCCGGCAGGGGGTTGGGGTGGGAGTCGTCAGGTGTGGGGGAGGGATTGGAGGTTTGCAGACACTCTTTGGGAAGTATGGTTTGGATCACTGTTGAGGCCCCATCCAGTCCCATGCTTCTCTCAAGCCATGATCCCCAAATCTCACTGTCTCCGTCTAAAATTGAATGAGGTTGCCTGTTTCCTGAGTATGGGAGTAAACAGGCTCTTTCCCGGGGGAGGGGTGATTGTGAGTCCTCGGGCAACACACCTCAGAGGAACAAGAGCCGTCTGCATTAAGACGTACGCGTGGGGGCTTTAGAATGTGTAGGTGAGTGGTTGGAACTTGGGGCGACACCTTGAAATGCCGCACGCATTGGGAATGGATACAGGAAAGAATTTCAGTTCTCCCAAGGAGGAAGGTGAAAATGAAGGGATGATGAGCAAGAAGACGGGCAAGGACCCAGCAAGGGGCGGGCTCTGAAGATGCCCCCAGACCAGGAGACACAGGGCCAAAGATCAGGCTGAAAGGCGTTTCAGGGAAAGCAGAGGCTCAATCATCCATCCCAAGGACAGCCCTGGTTGAAAGAACTCCGAGTACTGTTTACAGGACGATAATTTGCAGCAGTAAGATAAGTAGCCGTTCTTTCTGCTTGTCAACATAAATATCCAGGGACCATGTTTTGCTCAGTGAGATCCCCATGCTCGTGTGTGAGCTTATTACTCTTGCAAAATAGGGCAGAAAAAAATAATTATTATTTATTTCTGCAGATCCATGTCAGCATCCCAGTAAAAGCATAGGGAAAAGAGGAACCAGCTGGGAAAATGGTGGGAATGACGTGTTCTGGACAACCCTTCAGGTGTACATGGGGCCCCTTACAGAGGGCAGAGGGCAAAGGAACTTCAGAATTCAGCCTCGGCAGATAACAGGGCCAAGTGCCAAACGTACCTGCCCTGCCTGGCCATGGGGCAAAAGAGGGGTCCTCAGTCAGGTTTTCCCTTAAAGATGCAACTCACCTGTGCCCTTGGGAAGCCACCTGCTGTCCTGCAAAGATGTACCTGGGATGCCCCGTAGGGTGCTGGGAAGTGCATGGAGGTCTCTAGTGGGCCTTCAACCCCAGTTAGACCCAGACTGGTCTGCTATGAGGAACCAAGGAGGCTGTCCTGGAGCTGGGCTCTGTGTGTGTTTGTGTGTGTGTGTGTGTGTGTGTGTGTGTGATGAGGGGAACAAGCCTGAGCTCCAGTTCATCCACAATCTGCTCCCTCATCTTTCCCACCTACCCCCTCCCAACAAAAACATCCCCACCAGGACAAAACCCAGGCTCACCTAGACCTCCCCTTCTTCTAGATCCTGTAGAAGTCCACTTCTCCAGAAAGCCCACCCTGCCCACCCAACACACAGACCCACCTCCCCCCGCCACGAGAGCACAAAGCCCTCAGTCTCCATCTGTTACTGAAACACAAAACCTTGCTGAGCTAATCTTTATACCCACTGAATGTTTCATTCTCAAATATGACCTCCTTAAGATCAAGACCTTTGCCTGGTATCCAGAGCCTGGCAGAAGGCCTTAGCCCTGTGTGCGTGCTCAGTCATTCAGGCGTGTCCAACTCTTTGAGACCCCGTGGACTGTAGCCCGCCAGGCTCCTCTGTCCATGAGATTCTCCAGGCAAGAATACTGGAGTGGGTTGCCATTTCCTTCTCCAGGTAATCTTCCTGACCGAAGGATCGAACTTTCGTCTCTTACAGCTTCTGCATTGGCAGGCGGATTCTTTACCACTAAGCTATCTGGGAAACCTATGAAAGTGAAAGTGAAATCGCTCAGTCGTGTCCGACTCTTTGTGACCCCATGGACTGTAGCCCACCAGGCTCCTCCATTCATGGGATTCTCCAGGCAAGAATACTGGAGTGGGTTGCCATTTCCTTCTCCAGGGGATCTTCCTGACCCAGGGATCAAACCCAGGTCTCCCGCATTGCAGGCAGACGCTTTAACCTCTGAGCCACCAGGGAAACCTATAGAAAGGCTTCAACTCTGGGTGGCCCGCCTGCATGGGCAGGCCAAATTCCTTTGCTAACATTTACCCAGGTGGACAGTCTGTGTTTTCACAGACATACTTGGAGTGAGTCTTTCAGCAAAGAAATATTTGATTCTACTTTCTGCTAAAGCCAAGTCTGTGCTGTTCAGTATTGGCAACAGTGGAATTATTCAACCTCACCTCTTTGGAACACCTATCAGCTCACTGACTTGAGAGAGCACAGCAAGGGAGAAAGGATGGCGGGGGAGGGGCGGAGAGACCCTGCTTGCCCCCCAAAGGCATCAACTGTACAATTTGGTAACTGGCGTAATCAAACTACTTAAGAAACAACTGATTACTAATTGCTATTATTAAGGATGTCAGCATTCCATGATTTTGCTGCTGATGTATTATATACAAGTCAAGATGCTACTTGAATTCTTGATTGAAATAGAAAAACTAGAGGCATTATGTTGTGTTTGGGGTAATGGTATTTAAGCATCTGGAGGCAAGTTAAAGAAATACTAATTGGGTTTTTATTAAGAGAGCTCATGCCGCCGCACATATAGGTGCAGAATGAGTGCGGGTGAGCGTGGGATGGACAAGGGCCCAGTGGAGTCTGCCGTGGAATTCGACTGCTCACTCCATCAGCACGATGTTTAGCATGCCATGCGGTCAGGGCTACACCCACCTCCTTCTGCATGGAGGGGAAGGTCCCCCACAGAAAGCTCAACAGTTGATTGTCAGTTAAATAAGCACAACTCCCGCCTTGGAGGACTCACATTTGAACGAATGGCAAGTGCATGGGCATTGACAATGTAATAGACACGACAAGAGACTAGCAACGACATGACCTGGCTTCAAGCCTGGTGCTCCCACTATCTGTGTGGTACTTAACCTGTATAGTCTCTTCTTCTATCTGAATACTAATTTCCTCATTTGAAACTATTGGACTGTTGGGAATTCCCATGCAGTCCAGTGGTTAGGACTCAGCGATTTCACTGCTGAGACCCAGGACTCAATTTCTGGTCAAGGAATTAATCCCACAAACCACACAGTACAGCCAAAAAGAAAAAGAAAAAAAAACGGGATTAGTGGGGTCATCTCTCAGGGTGCTTCCAAATGGGACGAACTGGAGCTCCAAGACCAACATGTAGTGTTTTTGGAGATGGATGAAAACCCTGTTGCCTTCATGGGTGTGTAGAACGGGCCCCACTTTCATTGGAACCGTCGGCTCCAGGTCAGATGGGCAGGGAAAGTGTCTCCTGGTGAGAGGTGGGTTTATCAGCTTGACTCACCAAAGAGCAGCAGCCTTGCCCAGAGATGGCCTTGTTCTGATTGTTAGGAGAACAAGTCTGCAGACCAGAGCCTGTCTGTGCTATAACGAGCCCCAAGTGGAGACAATGACAGAGGAATCACGTGCAGTGAGGACTCTAGTTGGTCTGTGTTTTCCAAGGACTCCCACTTCCCCAGCAGAGAAAAATGAGGCTCAGAGAGGTTGAGTTCCACATCTCAGGTCCCACAGCTGCAGGAAGGGGAAACCCAGAGCTCTTCCCACTACCCCATCATGCCTATAATTGTCCTATGGCTGCATTTACAGACCGGGACACCAGGGTTCTCGTGTATTCCCTTACTGGGCAACAGTCAGTTAGGAGCAGCACACAAACCAGGTATGTCCCCTGACTTACAGTCGAGGGCTCTTGACACAGACCCACCCCAAGACATGTAGCCAGAAGATCCATGGAACACGTCCCCATGGAGGCCGTGACAGTTCTGAGAATTTACATCACATACAGGCATGCAGACACGACATCAAGAACACGGAGTCCATCACTTCAAATAACTCAGAGTATAAGAAACACTTTTCAAATAGTATTAAGAAATACTCTAAAAATAATAAGAATATTAAGAAAAAAAAACCTGGGTGAATGAGCGGGGTGTCTCAGCTGCAGAACAAAAACAAAAATGGGCAGCAGGAGATCAGTGATGGCGGCAAAGGATGGGGAGACACGGGCTCTGCTGTCTTGGCTGAAGCCCTGATCAGAGTGTGTGGGGGCAGGGAGACCCTGCTCGAAGCAAAATGAAATTAAACCTTTCTAAGTACTTATAAATCAGCACCTAATGACACTATCCCACCACCAGCCGGAGCATTGCTCTTATTACTTTGATTCACAAGCCAGGAAAAGATCCGGAATTATGCACAAATTATTGTCCCATCTTCTTAATTAACGCTGATTGCAAAATTCTTGCTAAAGTCCTTGCTAACAGACTCAATTATGCGCTGCCTGAATTGATTCACCCAGATCAAGTGGAATTTATTAGAAATACACTTTCCTACAATAACATCAGATTATCTTTGAATATAGTTAAATTATTTAGGAATAAAATAGTTCCAGCAGCAGCCCTTGCTTTAGCTTCAGAAAAATATCTCCCACCACCTAGAATGAAGATATTCCTTTGCTTTCTGCCAGACACACACCCTAAGCTCTTTTTTTCCCCAGAAGCAGGTTGAATCGCTGTGATGAGATGAGATGTATGCCTTCGAGCTAATGGTCCAGCTTCAAAGCATATGGGCAGGAAGAAAAATCCTGCAGGGTCACGTCTCAGCTTCCCCCAGTATGAACCGTCACTGCCTGTGGAACATGGCGAAATTGCAATTAGACTAAATCAAGATATTTTCAGAATCAAAATTGGGAAACAGACTAATAAAGACATAATGTATGCTGATGATGCACTTCTATCAGCATCGTTCCGCAGCACACTGGAGGGGTTTGAAAGAACAAAAAGAAAGGAAGCTACGAGGGAAGGTGCTTTTCTGCCTTTCCAGGAGGGCAATGGTTCCTGCAGTGGTACACCCTGTTCAGGAGAAACATTCCAGAGAAACCAATTGGAAATAGCAAATGCATTACCTGAAGCCTGGTACCAAATACTAAGCCCAGCAGCTGGGCATTGAACAGGGTCTGGGCTTGTCCTAGAGGCCATATCTGGGCACAGAGCAGGTGCGTAATAAATATTAACAGACAAAACAACATATGGAAGACAGTAAAAATCAGTTGGACTGTCCCTTGAAAGATGAATGTGTACTGATGGGCTGTGATGGAAAGGAAGGGACGGAGACAGAGGGAATGGAGTGAGCAGATGTGGAGCGCACAGCCCACCTCACGCAGGGAAATGGGGCCCGGCTGGAAACAAGGAGCGTAAGTCAGAGGAGAAGGAGGAATATCCGAGCGAGCAAGTTGGGATTGTATTGTGTGAGGCCACAAATTCTAGACATAGGTGTTTACATGTATTCGGAAACACAGTGAGGAGCCATTCAGCAATGGAATGAGATCATCTAATCTGGAAAAAGTTAAGTCTTGCATAGGTAGGAAGGATAGAGGTGGAGAGACTGGTGCCCTGAGACCAGCTGCAGACACCCACTTCCCTCCTCCTTTACCAACAGAGTCCCTGTGGCAACACAAGGTGTCCGGCTGGAGAAAGAACACCACCACTCCTCCCTTGAAGCCAGGGGTGGCCTCGTTCTCATCAATAAGGGGCCAAACGGAAGATCCAAGATGACAGAAGAAAGAGTCAGTGAATTTGAAAACAGATTAAAAGAAAGTATCCAGTCTGAAGATCAAAAAGGAAAATGATTGAAAATAAAATTAACAGGGGCTGTGGAACAACACAGATCTGATACGTTCGAGCAGAATCCAAGAAAGAGACGAGAAAGAGAATGGAGCAGAAAAAGGATTTATAGAAATAATTGCCAAACATTTCCCAAGTTGGATGAAAGATATAAATTTACAGATTCAAGAAGGTTAGCAAGGGCTCCCCTGGTGGCCGTAAAGACCCCTGCTTGCCAATGCAAGAGACACAAGTTCCATCTCTGACCTGGGAAGATCCCACACACTGTGGAGCAACTAACTCCATGGGCCACAGCTGTTGAGCCTGTGCTCTAGAGCCAGGGAACCACAACCACAGAGTCCATGTGTTGTAGCTACTGAAGCCCTCGTGCCCTAGAGACCGTGCTCCACAACAAGGGGAGCCACCGCAATGAGAAGCCCTCAGCTCAGTTCAGTTCAGTCGATCAGTCGTGTCTGACTCTTTGCAACCCCGTGGACTGCACCAAGCCAGGCCTCCCTGTCCATCACCACATCCTGGAGTTCACTCAAACTCATGTCCATCGAGTCGGTGATGCCATCCAGCCATCTCATCCTCTGTCATCCCCTTCTCCTCCTGCCCTCAATCTTTCCCAGCATCAGGGTCTTTTCAAATGAGTCAGTTCTTCGCATCAGGTGGCCAAAGTATTAGAGTTTCAGCTTCAACGTCAGTCCTTCCAATGAACACCCAGGACTGATCTCCTTTAGGATGGACTGGTTGGAGCTCCTTGCAGTCCAAGGGACTCTCAAGAGTCCTCTCCAACACCACAGTTCAAAAGCATCAATTCTATGGCGGCTGGCTTTCTTCACAGTCCAACTCACATCCATACATGACCACTGGAAAAACCATAGCTTTGACTAGATGGACCTTTGTTGGCAAAGTAATGTCTCTGCTTTTTAATATGCTGTCTAGATTGGTCATAACTTTTCTTCCAAGTAGCAAGCGTCTTTGAATTTCATGGCTGAAGTCACCATCTGCAGTGATTTAGGAGAAGCCCTCACACTGCAACAAAGAGTAGCCCCCAGTTACCAAAACTAGAGAGAAGCCCATACAGCAGTGAAGACCCAGCACAGCCAAAAATGAATAAATAACTTTTTAAATAAAGAAGTTTAGCAAACCCAAAGCAGGATAGACATAAAAGAGACAGGTGTGTGCCTGGTACCCAGATGCTCCACTGACTGTTGTTGAGTCAAATTTGCCATGAGAATTAAGAGCACATTTCACTGAGGTGAAGGGTCGAAAAGGTATGCAGAGAAAGAGATGCAATAACTTTCCTATTTGAGGTGCATGTGACTCTCCTGCCTATAAGCCTGCGATCGTTCCTTACTGAGTACAGCAAAGGCATGCAAACTGTCACCTGAGGGCCAGCTACCTGTTTTTATAAATAAAGTTTTATTAGAACATGGCCCTGCCCGTTTATTTACATATTGTCCATGCTGGCTCTCATGCTACAATGGCAGAGCTGAGTAGTTGCCACAGAGACTATAAGAGGCACAAAACCTAAAATATTTATTATCTTACACTTTACAAAAAAGGTCCAGCAGCCCCTGTCCAACAATGAACAGTCCCAATTTTATAGCTTGTGTCCGAGGACTTAAAATAAAATATGTACTGTGAACTAACCCACCCCACCATCTCTCCCAGCATCTCTTCACCCACCCTGTACTCCAGTAACTGGTCAATAAAGGTGCTACTCACAGCCCACTGCAGGTAGGGGGTGCTCCATAAAGGGCTTGCTGTGAAAATCGTCAGTAAACATTTAGAAACGTCTACAGCAACTTGACAGTTAACATAACACCCACATGTGTGATTACTGGACTTGGAATTCTGCCTTTTCTCCATTTGGGTTTTTTTTTTTTTTTGGTAATAAATTTTAATTGTATCCTGAAAAAGAATCACTCTATGACAAATTGGGACCAAAAAAAAAAAAAAATCCTTGGACTTCCCTGGTGGTCCAGTGGTTAAAATTCCGAGCTCCCAATGTCCAGGGTGGGAGTTTGAGCATCTCTGGTCAGGGAAGATCCTGTATGCCACATGGCCAAAAAATTTAAAAATCATTAAAAATTTTTACATCCCTAGTCCTTCAGCTGAGGTGGTTGAGAAACTCTGGTCTGCACCAGCCTCAGTGACACCGCCCAACCCCTCCCACCCCTCCTGGCCTTGGGACAGGCCGTCTCTGCTCCCCGTCTTCACCTGCTCTGACCACACGCCCACCCGTCCTTCCAGGTGGCCCAGTTCACAGTCAGGTGCTGTGGCCTTGCAGGGTGTTTGCTGGGCATCCACACCTGTGACAGGGAGGGGAGAGGGCAGGATGGGCAGAGGGGAGGTTGACCTGCGACCCAGGCCCCCCCCCCACATCTCAGCCAGACCCCAGGGGAGTGTTAGAGCTGACCCATGTCATGGTTGCCCCACATGAAGTCACCATGGCAACACCAGTCTCCCGGCTCCCTCGGTCTCTAGATCTGCCCCACTGGGAGCCGTCCCTTCTAGAAGGAGGTGGCTCTCTCCCCAGAAGGAGCTCTCAGCAGAGAAACAAGTCCTCCCTAACAGCAGCATCTGGGCAGCACACCTCTGTGTCCACCAAGGTCTAAGCCCTCAACTCTGATCCCCAGACCTGCTGCCAGTGGCTCGCTTTCTCCCAGGTCTCCACTCTGCCTGCCTGGTCTCCTAAGCGCCCACCCTCCAGACTGTACCTTGGGCCCCAGCAACACAGCGCTGAGGCCAAGGATGCTTGCCTCTTGCTCAGCCCAAGATAACAGGACCAGGTCCCCCAGCACAGGCCAAGAGAGGGAAACACACCCTCGGGGATCATAAGTCATCTTCTCCTTCAATTCCCTCTGTGCTTTGCTCTGATGCCACCTTCAGAAAAAGCCTGTCCCACCCCTACTTCTTGTCATTCTCATAACTTCCCTGATCCATTCTCATCTTCACACCTGGACCCCTATCCATCAGTGATCTCACTCCACTTGCCAGCTAACGGCTGTCTAGTCTTTCTCTCTCTTGCTAAGTGTAACCCTCCTTAAAGGCAAGGATTTCTACTCTGAATCTCTGAAGGCCTCTGGTACCTGAAAAATGCCCCGTACATGTACACTCAATATAGAATATTTCCAAATGGTGTAGAAATTCACCCTTCCACCTGCAAACTCTGAAATATCCGTTTCACTAAACTCTTCCAAAACTTGATTTTTAAAAAAACCATTCAGGAGACTTTCCTGGTGGGCCAGTGATTAAGAATCTACCTTCCAGTGCAGGGGACTCAGGTTCGATCCCTAGTTGGGGAACTAAGATCTCACACCACAGGCAACTGAGCCCACGCACCCCAACTACTGGGCCAGCATGCTCTGCAGCGAGCTCTCCGAAGCAAGAGAAGCCTGACTCCACAGCTAAAGAAGCCCCTTTGGGCCACAACTAGAGAAGGCCCATGTGCCGCAACAAAGACCCAGCACAGCCAAAAATTTCAAAAAATTAAAAAACCTTTCACAACTGGATAGATGAAAAAGATCTCTTTTTCTAACTTGCATTTCACATTGGTAAAATTGGATGTTGTGTACATGTTTAGCAGTCATTTCTATTCCTTATCATGCCTTTTATTTTTCTGTTGGAAATTCAAAGTTCTTTCTCTTTTTTTTTTTTTTTTTTTTTTTTTTTTGCAAACAGAAAAATAAGGTCAATGAACATTCAACCCATCAGACATCACTGGGCTGGCTTTGCTCTGTGCAGAGTTGCAAAACAACCAAGAGACCACCGGGCGCACCCCCCCTCCTCAACTGCAGGATCAGTAAGCTTCTCATTTCCAGGAGGGAGGTAAAGGATGATGAGGTATAACCATCAGACCAAGCCAACTTCAGGAGAGAAGCATTTTGCTCCCTGTGTGAGATTCATAAAAAACAATCAGTCTGAACAGGCAATTTGTCTCAAGAGGCAGGAGCTGCAATTTTATCATGTAATTAAATCCCCATGACAGTTGTAAAGAAACGCCATCACCTTTATCAGGGAGAGCTTCAATGGGCTGCTCTCCTGCACGGTTCCCCAGAGTCTGTAAATGTCCTTCCAGGGCTGTTTACCCGTGGTTGTGCCCGCCAAGGACCAGGCTACTCCATCCCCCCTCGGCCACCGTGGATGGCAGTGCTCAAGGGCACCTTCGCTTCTGAGCATCCAGAAGAGCCCTCCTGGACTCTGGATGAGAGCAGCTCTTGACCTTTGGATGAGACAGCATTCGTGATGAGAAGTGACGGTGTGTCTTGGCAGGATCTGCCCCGAGCTGGGTTGTGCTCTTTGGACATAAGTTAGCAAGTTGTCCCCACCCCCCACCCCCTGCCCCTGTTGTATTCTTCCACATGATGGGAATGAGGTTTCTTAATAATGTGAAATCAGTACAGACAATTTAAGTCATTATTAATAGATACACTTGATCTGAGGGAGTATGATGCTTTAATGTTTTGTTAAATGAGGTGTGCTGTGCTAACATTGTTATTTGGAGAGAAGGTTAGGCTACGTCCATGTTTTGGATTCTGATGTCTGTGTGACTGGCTTCAGTGGATGTGGATATGTCCTGGGCTCTTAAAAGCAGAGTCTTACAGGACTTCTCTGGCAGTCCAGTGGTGAAGGCTTCACGTTAAGATGCAGGGGGTGAGGGTTCAACCCCCAGGCTGAGAACTAAGATCCCACATACCTCATACCAAAAAACAAAAAATTAAAACATAAAACAGATTCAATAAATACTTTTTAAAAAATGGTCCACAAAAAAAGCAGAGCCTTACATACCTGCCCAGCTTATTATTTTTAAGAAATGTTTTTCATTTTTTTGTGACTTGCTTCTTTCCCTTACATATTTTTTAACTGATGTATAGTTGGTTTGCAATGGTGTGTTAGTTTCACATGTACAGCAAAGAGATTCAGTTATACACCCACATATACATTCTTTTTCAGATTCTTTTCCCTTTTAGGTTATTACAAAATATTGAGTAGATAGACTTCCCTGTGCTGTACAGTAGGTTCTTATTTATCTATTTTATAGATAGCAGTGTGTATGTTAATCCCAAATTCCTAATTTATTCTACATGGTAACCCTTGGTAACCCTAAGGGGAAATTGCTGTCATTTTAAAAAGCTTTAGGGACGGGGGATGAAGGAGGAGTGGCCTTTAGAAATTAAAAAAAGGAGAGTGAGGATCAAAAGATGTGTGAAAGTAAATCCATAGTAAGACTTGGGGTACTGTGCCCGGCAGTGTGTGTGCTCAGCCGCTCACTCATGTCTGCCTCGCTTTGACCTCATAAATTGTAGCCCACCAGGCTCCTCTGTCCATGGGACTCTCCAGGAAAGAACACTGGAGTGCTTGCCATTTCCTCCTCCAGGGGACCTTCCTGACCCAGGGATCAAACCTTCCTCTCCCTCACTGGCAGGCAAATTCTTTACCTCTGTGCCACCTGGGAAGCCCAAGCCAGGTGGTACAAACGTTGGATTTAGTCCCTGGACTTTACAGAAACGATTCATGTAGGAAGCAGGAAACCGACCAGGATAACGGGATGATACATTGGCATATGTGAGAAAGTGCTCAGACTTTCATGATGTCCCCAAAGGGGAATGACTTCTTGCCCCATTGTGTCCATTTACTCGGACACTTGACCCCAGAAGGAAGCCAGACTTTGGCCTAATGGTCTAGGAAAAAATCCACACAGTAGTCCTTTTCCAAGAGCACGTGCCTTGTGGCCCAAACATATGGAGTGTCGAGGCCCCAAATAAGCAGGCTGACCCTGTAACAAACCCACTAGCTTCACATTTCAGGCTCAGCTGGGTTTTCCACAGAATGTCATCAGAGCTCATCCTCTGATGCTTCTGATGAAAAGAAAATCAATCATTCATCAATTCAATGGCAGGATGTAAAGATCCTGATATCACGTGAAAATAATAATTACCATTTGAACACTAGCTTTTGTTTATCTCATTATCATTACAAGCTGGATTTTTTTTCATCTCATTTGATTGAGAAGCAAAAATCCCCTCTTGTTAGCTACCAAGCTACAGGCCTTGGTAGGGAGAACAGTTTTTGTGTCTCTCATGGACAAAACATTACACTTGTAATCCCTTACATATTCTTTACAAAGCCATATTCACATCCGGTGAACTACCTGGCCAGCTCCTAGAAAGATTTAGTCTGTTCGGGTTGTGGGCTTCCCGTTCGAGCAATGGCTGCATGTTAGAGGCATCTGAAAAGTTTCTTACTTCCCTGATGCTCAAGCTGTACTCTCCGACCAGTTACATCAGAATCTCTCAGGCTGGGATCCAGGCATCAGTGTTTCTAAAGCTCCAGTGATTCTGGAATTCAGCAGTGCTTTACATGTACCATTATTTCTCCAGTTCGAGTTTTTTAGCAAAATTTTCCTAAAGAATGACCCATATGTTTTCCATGTTCTCTGAAAGATTTTCAACCTTATCTATGCCTACTATATCTATACCCACATCTCACTGCATTTTAAAGAGATAGCCATGTCACAAAATAAAATTCTCTGAGTCCACCCTGACCTCTTCCTAGTGACCCCAGAGCTCCAAGTGCCCCCACTTATTTTCTAAATGCTCCCAATCCAACCTTCTCGTGAGCCATTTAAGGACCTTGCCCAAGACTGATGTCAGTTCAGGCTTTGAGGAATCAAGTTCTCTTCCTCTTTGAAAACTGAAATTCTCATCTCCTGGTGCTTCTTCTGTTTTAGTCGGTTCCTCAAAGATTTTGACAGCTGCTAAGCAACTTTGTACGTAAATTCACTCTTGAAAGAAACTGAGTTTTCATATCAACTGAAGCAGGCAGAGAAGATTAGTGGTGAGTCCCATCTTGAAGGCTATATGTTGCCTTTAAAGGAAGCCGAGGAGGGTGAGGATGATGAAAATGAGATACAAACAGTCCTCTGCCTATAATTTAATAGAATTACTTCTTTTTTTGATATTGAGTTGTATGAATTCCTTATATATTTTGGGTGTCTTGCCGGACATATCTTTTGCAAATATCTTCTTTCAACCAGCAGGTTGCCTTTCTGATTTGTTGATGGTTTGATGTGCAAACGTTTTCTAGTTTGAATAGGTCCCATTTGTGTGTTTTTGCTTTTGTTGCCCTTGCCATAGGAGACATATCCAAAGACATATTGGTTAGACTGATGTCAAAGAAGTTACTGCCTATATTTTCTTCTAGACATTTTATGGCTTAAGCTCTTACATTTAAGAGTTTAATTCATTTTGAGCTTATTTTTATATATGGTATAAGAGAGTGGTCCAGTTTCATCCTTCTCCATGTAGCCATTCAGTTTTCCCAAAGCCATTTACTGGAGAGACGTTTTCACATCACACGCGCTTGCATCCCTCGTTGTAGATTCACTGACCACACGTGCGTGGGTTTACTTCTGGGCTCTCTATCCTTTCCATTGATCTACATGCCTGCCACTGTGCCGGTACCATACTCTTTTAATTACTGTAGCTTTGTCGCTAAAGCTGTAGCAATTAAAGTCTGAGAGTATAATAGCTCCAGCTTTATCCTTCCTCCTCGAGATTGCTTTGGCTGGGAATTCCCACATGTCCAGTGGTTAGGATTTGGTGCTGGCACTGGGGCCAGGGTTCAATCCTGGGTTGGGGAAGGAAGACCCTGTGAACCTCTAGGCACAGGCAAGAAAATAAAATTTAGAAAAATTAAAAGATTACTTTGGTTCTTTGAGGTCTTTTGTGGTTCTATACACATTTTCAGATTATTTTTTCTAGTTATGTGGAAAATGCCATTGATATTTTGATAGGGATTGCATTGAGTCTGTATATTGCTTTGGGTAGTATGAACATTTTAACAATATTGATTCTTCCAATCCGTGAGCACCAAAAATCTTTCTATTTTTTTGTGTCACCTTCAATTTCTTTCCTCAATGCCTTTCCATTTTCTGAGTACTGATCTTTTACCTCCTTAGGTAAGCTTATCCCTAGGTATTTCATTCTTTTTGACACAGTTGTAAATGGGATTGTTTTCTTCATTTCTCCTTCTGATAGTTCATTATTAGTGAATAGAGATGCAACAAGATTTCTGTATATTAATTTTGCATCCTGCAACTTTACTGAATTCATTTACTGGTTCTAGTACTTTTTGGTAAAATATTTGGAGTTTCCTATATGTAATCTTATGTCATCTGCCAATAGTACCAGTTTGACTTCTTTCTTTCAATTTAAATGCCTTTTATTTCTTTTTCTTGCCTAAGTGGTGCAGCCAGGACTCTATGTGTTCCTTGAGGATAAATGTGTTATGCCTTTTTGTCTCTGAATCCCCCAAACCCAGCAACACATCCTAGAACATAATATTACACAAATGATTACTGAATGAATAGGTGAATGAATGGGTGGACTTTGGGCCATTGGTGGGAGCTTTTTTTGTTTGTTTACTTTGACTTTTTTGACGTCATAGTTACACATACAGCTCTTTTTCTTTAAACAACAACAACCCTGCTATGCTCCTGATAATCTCCATGTCCTACTTGTGAAACCAATTCCGTCTACCATGAGCTATTTTTAAAAAGCTCTCACAAAGAACAAAGTCTGTTTCTGGACTACTACTCCCTACCCACCGAAATCAAGCTTGGGTATTTAGGGCACTGTTGACAAATATAACACTTGGAAAGCTAAATTTAGCATAGAACACAGGGTAGAATGGCTCTTATCACTGGACTCACCTCCAGGCTTCCACCCCTTTTAAAAATAACCCATGACAACATGCATCAGGTACAAAAGAATGCTCCAGTTTAAAGCACAGGCTCAGCTGGATCCTGGATTATAGTTGCACATGAAAAGTCTTTCAGAAATGTATCTATTTACAAACTATCAGTCTGAGAATATAACAGGGCAAAATGGCTATATTTAAAGAAATGGGATATTCGAAGAATTAATATCGCTATTGAAATGAAGAGAGCAATGACGTAATCGGGAAATGAAAAGGGAAGAGTCAAAGATTTTATTTAGTGAACATTCTAGAAGGGAAATGGTCTTCAGTGATGCTGTGTACCATTCTCTGTATACTCTTGTCTCTTGTGTCCAAAGAAGCCTGTATGTTCCTTGCAAACACGATCTGTATCCTTTACCATTGCGTTTTCCACAGTACGAGCAGTGTTCTCAGTCACCCCCATTCCCTACACTGTCTGCCATCCACATGAGCTCTTCAGCCTTCAAGACACAGTCAACTCAACCTATATGCCTGCACAAAGCCAACACAGATGAGCAGCCAGACAGCCACACCTCTCCTATCCAGCACCCTGCAGTCCCCTTCTGCAAAGGAGATGTGGGTTTTACCGTTGGAAGAAGCTCTAGGCCTTGGGTCAGCCTGTGGAATACATTTATGCCTGGAAGTCAGGTCTATGATGAGGGTAAAACACATCTTTATTAAGTCATGCTGTTGTTTAGTTGCTAAGTCATGTCCAACTCTTTGTGACTCCAGGGACTGTAAACTGCCAGACCTCTCTGTCCATGTCATACTAAGATATTCTGGCCTGGCCCAGGCAAGAATATTGTAGTAGGTTGCCATTTCTTTCTCCAGTGGATCTTCCCTACCCAGGGATCAAACCTATGTCTCCTGCATTGTAGGTGGATTCTTTACCACAGAGCCATCAGGGAAGTCCCCTTATTAAATCACGAAAGTGTTAGTTGCTGAGTCATGTCCGACTCTTTGTGACCCTATGGACTGTAGCCCGCCAGGCTCTTCTGTCCATGGGATTCTCCAGGCAAGAATACTGTGGTGGGTTGCCATGCTCTCCTCCAGGGGATCTTCCTGACCCAAGGATCAAACCCGGGTCTTGCACATCGTGGGCAGATTCTTTACTATCTGAGCCACCGTAAGAGCATCCAGTTTCCCCTCCACCCTTTACTGCAAGTTCCACTAAGAAAGACCAAGGGTATTCTGCTGGGTCCCCCTTTTCATGGAAAATCTTGATGAAAGGAGCATCCCAGGGAATATAGGACCAAAATAAAGGCCCAACACAGAGATCCTGCTCAGGCTTCAGAAGGGCTTAAAGAGAGTAGGGAAGGTCAGTGGGCTGCTCTGGGGAGTGGAGGAGACTGAGAGAGAGGCACGTGAGGAAAGAGGGTGCTTAGGAAGCCCAGATGTGACTAAGGAACTGCTGCCTCTTGAGCCCTGCCCCTGATGTCAGAGCTTTCTTCCTGCTGTCTCTCTACTGGTTGCTTGTCTGCAGCACCACATAGCGACAGGTCCCTAGGCTACCGCTGGTACCAAGAGGATGGCGGCTACTGATATCTCCACTCCCTCCCCCGAGTGTCTGTGCCCAACTCTCCTGGGCACCAGCTCCACGACTTCCCCTCCCAGGACCAGGCAGCGCCCTCCGACCTGCCTTCCTCCCTGCAGCCTCTGGGCACGTGCTTTGTTACAGCTCAGCTTCAGGGAGCCCCACCGCACTGGCCCTTCCCAACTTTCCAGCAGGGGAAAACCAAGAACTAGAAAAATATATGAGAACTGGGTTTTATCTATGCTACAAGAAAAAATAACCTCATTACTCTTTTTTTTAATTTTTTATTGAAGTATAGTTTATTTACAATGATTCAGAGTTACAGCAAAGAGATTCTGTTTTATTATATATATACGTGTATGTGTGTGTGTGTGTATATATATATATATTCCTTTTCGGATTCTTTTCCATTATAGGTTAATACAAGATATTGAATATAGTTTCCCATGCTTACAGATATATGTCTTATATATAGTAGTGTGTATCTGTTAATCCCCAATTCCTACATGCATACATGCCAAGTCACTTAAGTTGTGTCTGACTCTTTGCGACCCCATGAACTGTAGCCCGCCAGTCCCCTCTGTCCTTGGAATTCTCCAGGCAAGAATACTGCACTGGGTTGCCATGCCCTGCTCCAGGGGATCTTCCCCACCCAGGGATCAAACCCATGTCTCCTGTGACTCCTGCATTGCAGGTGTATTCTTTACTGCTGAGCCATTAATCCCAAATTCCTAGTTTATTCCTAATTTATCCCTGTCCCTACTTTCACCTTTGGTAACCATAAGCTTGTTTTTTAAGTCTGTGAGTCTACTTCTTTTTTTATAAATAAGTCAATTTGTATCATTTTTTTGGATTCCACATATGGTGATATCATATTTCGCTTTCTCTGTTTGACCACTTCACTTAGTATAATAATCTCTAGTTCTACCCATGTTGCCACAAATGGCATTCATTCTTTTTTATGGCTAATATTCTTATTATATACGTATGTGTGTGTGTGTGTACACACATCATCTTCTTTATCCATTCATCTGTTAATGAACATTTAGGTTGCTTCCACGTCTTGGCTATTGTATGTAAATAGTGCTGCTCTGAACGCTGCAGTGCATGTATCTTTTTTAATTAAGAGCTTTCATCTTTTCTGAATAAATGCCCAGGAGTGGAATTGCTGGGTCATATGGTAACTCCATTTTAAAAGCTTATTAATGTTTAGACAATAAAATAATCCCTGAACTAGTAGCCAGTAACTAGTAAGTTACTAATAAAGAGCTGTTACCATTCATTAAAAAAAAATTGTGGCCTCTCTCATCTTCAGCAAGGGATGCACATTTTGGGATCAGTTCTCAACAGCTGGAAGAAACCCCCAGGCCCCAGATGACGATGCCTTTGGGAATCCCTGGTCTGTCCTACTATGGGGCCTTCGCCCGGGACACTTGTGCAGAGCCTTGCCATTTTTAGTGTCTGTCTGGATCTCCTTGACACAGCCTCGGGGCCGACACAGCCCTCAGAACACACATCCGCTCACCACTGGCCACAGCAGCTAAGGGAGAGGATGAAATGAAAGCAGCCATCCTACACAGCAGGAAAAAGAAGCCTGCCTATTTCAGGCCGTCTGCCCGCATGGTGTGGCGAGCTGGTTGGGAGACACACAGATGGGCCTGGCTCTAGAGTTTACATGTATACAATCGCAAGGGGGTGGCCGAGCTCTTTGGCGTCTCGGTGGTCACATGATGCTGGTCATACCGAGTGACGGTTATCACATCAGAGCCCACAGGAGTTATAAATACACCACCACCCAGCCCCGGCTGGATGACAATTGAGTAATGACAATAGAAATAGCCCACACTCCAGAAGACCATCTTTCCCCTTCCTGGAGAGCCTTTCTGAGATCATCAGCCTTGCGATGGACAGACGGCCAGAGCCAGTTAGAGGGAGACTTCAGATCTTTCAGAAAATGGAAAAAGAGCCTCAAGCAAGAGATGGGTCACCAGTCCTCGAGTACCACGCTGCCTTGGTCACAGGAGACCTGGAGCATCTGAAGCCCCTCATGGACAAGTTCTTCCAGGATGCCAATGTGGTGTTTGAAATCAAGAAGGATGAGATGGTGTGGCAGGTGAAATCCCCAGCCACGTTTGGACTGTCAGGTACCTTTGCTCTTTTAAAGTCCCGTTATTTTTAAGGAGCTACTAACACATGTCTGAACATATAGCTGCAGCGTGTAGACTGCTCATGGCGGTGCTGCATTTAACAAGCTCGAGCCAAAGACATTGACAAGCCAAACTGCGTGCACGATTTTTCAGACATAGTTTTTAGGTGATCGGATATGAGCGATCACATTGGAAAAGCCAAACAGTGGGTGAGGAGTGCCCATGTGATGCTAGAAGTGGCCTCTTGTCTTTAAAAAGAGACCTGGTTTGGGTGTTGATCTGCCAGAGCCTGGATCTGGCAGCCAGGGGGTTGGGAGATAAAGCACACCTCTCCTTCGAGTATTCCTGGAGCGGGCCCCCCGGCAGGCAGCGCTGCGCATTTCCTCTCTGAATCTGTGAACTCCAGGGCTCCAGGGCAGAAGCGGGCACAGAACCAGCACTGGGCAGGGCGAGCCCTCAGGAGACACTCCTCCTGGATCCCAGGGCAGCCTGGGAAGAGGGAGGAGAGGGGAGAAACCGGAGGTCCTTAGGTCGTATATGCCTGCATTCTTGTTGCCGGGACACTGTCGCTACGTGCCGGGCAGGCAAACATGCTCCCAAGTAGAGAGAAGCCCCCTTGCCCCAATCTGGGATGCACGGACTAGCTGACCACCAGGCTGTGGTGCGGCTTCCTCGGCTGGAGCTCTGCACTGGGCACCCTTCTGCCCCTGCCTCCCAGTGCTACCCGTTTACCGAGAGGGTTCACATGTTGCAATAGTGAGGATGCAAGGCTCTGTGATCAGCGAGTCAAGGGCCAGAGCCCGGTGCTCCTGACTCGTGAGCTCTGGCAGACCAAGAATGAGGAAGGGTGGTTTCCAGAGCACTGACACAGTCTGCCTACACCTCACATGGGAAGAAGGGAATAAACCCAGACCCTGCCAAAGGGCTAAGCAGCTCAGAGCAGCCAGGGAGGCAGCAGGGGCTGTGGGGAAGCGAGCACAGGTCATCTGGGCCAAAATCCCTCCCAGCCAAAGGCACTGCAATGCCTTTCCAGGTCTCCTCTCCCTCACCTGTCCCAGACGGGGAGTGCATCTTCCTCCAAAGGGCTGTGGGACGATCCAATCAAGAATGCCAACTGCCTGAATATCTGATTAATGTATTTTTTAATCACATGCCTCACAGCCCTGGACACACTCGCAACATGCTGAAATGATGTAATTTCAAATAGATATTAATGTCAGCTCGTGGTCTGAATCAGTTTCCTTCCTCTTTACCACCTTAATCTTTCCACCCCTAAGAGTGCTGTTTTTCTGTGGCACAACTGTACGACAGGAAATCAGAGCACCCTGGCAGGGAAGGGATGTTGAGTTATTACCGAGCAAAGGGCAGCCCTGAGCGTTGGTGCTTGCCTGTGGCCTCAGCGCAAGCTGGGAAGACAGGATGGATGCTGCTGGCCTCCACGCTCTTACAGCTCAGCCACTTGACTGCTCCACGCTGGTCCAGTAGCAGAGATGACCCAGCCCAGGCTGAGAACAGGGGCCCCCATGCTTCCTGCAGCCAATTCAGCACCTCGTGAAGGGAGCCATGGGGAAGGGAAGACACAGGTTCACGGTGACCAGCCCCTGGGTGCCACACCCACGATGGAATGCTGGCCCCCTGGAGCTTGCGGTCCCAGGAAACCATTCCCACAGAGGATGATGCTAAGGGGTAGCTCAGATGGTAAACAATCTGCCTGCAATGAAGAAGGCCCAGGTTCTATCCCTGGGTGTGGAAGATCCCCTGGAGAAGGAAATGGCAACCCACTCCAGTACTCTTGCCTGGAGAATCCCGTGGACAGAGGAGCCTGGTGGGCTACAGTCCATGGGTCCCAAAGAATCAGACACGACTGAGAGTCTAACACTTTCACGCACACATTTTTCACACACCACAGGGAGAGAAGCCTGCAGGGACCTGGAGAAGGGGGCTGGCCCTAAGCTATGGCAGAGCTAAATGGCCCTCCACTGCCTCTTCCTGTGAGTCCAGGGGAAGACTTTGGCATCTTGGCTGGGTGAACAGAGCTGCTGATGGTGGGTAGAGTAGAGCTGGGAACTTAGCATGCCCTAGAAAACGGAGTACCTGCTTCCTGGCCCCTCAGTACGTAAACTTCCTATCTAGGGAAAATGAGTAGAATCAAGAAGGAGGAGCTGGGCCCTACAAGAATGTATTCTCACTTGGAGAATTCCATGGACAGAGGAGCCTGGCAGCCTATAGTCCATGGGGTCGCAGAGAGTCGGACGCAAATGTAGGTCACTGTTATCATCAAGGGCCAGATCAATGCCTCCATCAAATCAGACCCAGTGAAGAAAGGGGTACATGTAGGACCACATCCCCGGGGCCTCCAGCCACCATCACCCACCACCAGGACGACAGGCCCCTCTTCTCCCAGCAGTGCACAACCTCCAGGCTGGGCCCTGGGGACCCGGGGTCAGGCTAGAACCCTGTGCTACATCGCGTTAGGTTAATTATGAGTGGTCTTTCAAAACCGCTCAGCATGGGTCCCATGAAGGAGGTGGCCTGTGAAAAGGGTCTCCTCCACAGCTCATTACAGCCACGGTATCGATTCTTCCATCATTATCAGAAGGCATCCCTGCCATGTGAAATCCTGTCCCTTGAAGTGTATTCACCAGGGACAGCTCTCCCCATTTCCAGGAGCGCTCGTGGCCGCTAACAACCTTCCACCGGCCTTTTGAAAGCCCAAAGTTTTCAGAGAAGTGAAATGTATAGCTCCTGCTCCATTCATCCTTCAAGAAAGAGCAACCTTGCACACACACAGACACACACATGCGTGCACACACAAAACCCTAAAAAGCGCAAAGAAACAAACCAGGATTGTGCTCAATGCAGACCACCACATCAAAGGGTGCTTCTGAAAACCTGCCACTTCCAAGACAACTAAACTTTCCGAGTCCTTTTCTTGAGCAGCCTTGGTGATGTGGGTCAGTTTGTTTTGTCTGTTGTTTTCTCCTCTTAATGATAAAGGGGGTAAAATCAGGGACTCAAAAAGAGAGGGCTTGGATTCCAGAAAAATCCACAGCTCACGTTCCGCCCTCCGGCTGCCCTAATTCAGAGCCTGGAAAGTGTGAATTCCACCTTAAATGCTCCTGTTTGTTCAGCTTTTAACTCCTCACATCTTACCTGAGTCCCCAGTCACCCTCATATTTGGCAAAACCCTCTTGCTTCTCAGTAACACCCCTCTCCCCGCCACCGCCCCAATCTCTCGGTCTAGGTTTCAGCCTCTCCTTTCTGTTGCTTCTCTCCCCCAGGTCTCCATCTCTGCCCTCTCCAGGTCGCTCTCTGTTCTGTTTCGCCCTCTCTTTCCCCCCTCACACGGCCTTCCCTCGCTGTCTCTCTACCCTTCTCCGTCAGGGTTCTTTCACCTCTACCCCCAAGACCTCCCTCCATCCCTCCTCTGTGGTCCAGTCGGATCTCACCCGTTTCTCTGTCCCTAAGGCCAGAGCATCTTCGAGTAGCTCCCCACATGCCCACCTGGCCCCTTCTCCTAACAGATGGTTTCCCCCATTTCAGTCTTAACGGACACCGTCCCCCACGAGCGCCCCCCTCTCACCTACCCTCTCCCCACCCGCTCCCCAGGCCTCTGGACCCTGGAGTACAAGCGCGAGCTCACCACGCCCCTGTGCATCGCCGCGGCCCAGGGCCACACGGCCTGCGTGCGCCACCTGCTCGGCCGCGGCGCCGACCCCGACGCCAGCCCGGGCGGCCGCGGCGCCCTGCACGAGGCCTGCCTGGGGAGCCACACGGCCTGCGCCCGGCTGCTACTGCAGCACCGCGCCGATCCCGACCTGCTCAGCGCCGAGGGCCTGGCACCCCTGCACCTCTGCCGCACTGCCGCCTCGCTCGGGTAAGGACCCAGGGCCCCGACCCCAACCCCAACCCCGACCCCCGACCCGGCCCCCGGACGCCCTGCCCCGCAAGGCCTGGCTGTGAGCCCCAGGCCCGCCCCCTGTTGGGCCCACCCACGGGCCCATGGCCCCGCCCCCAGACCCGGGCCCCGCCCACCGACACCGACCCCCCCCCCCTCCCCCCCCCCCCGCCCCCGGACGCCCTGCCCTGCACGGCCTCCCTAAGCGCCCCCAGGCCCCGCCCCATAGGCCCCGCCCCCAGATCCGGGTCCCGCCCACCGCCGGCCCCGTCCCCGAGCCCGGAGCCCGCGGCCAGCGCCACGATCCCCGCCGTCCGTCTCAGCCCCGCGGCGGCCACCAGGCCGGCTCCGCCCGCGCCCCCCGCCCAGCCTCGGGCCCCAGCCCGGCCCGCGCCGGTTTAATTAGTGCTTGATTGCGAGCGCGGGGGGGGCGGCGCCACACGGAGGTAATGAGCCGGTGATCACCGGCCCGCAGACGCCCGCGCTGGAGAATGCTAAAAGGCCACTGGCGGGGTTGGAGCCTGAAAAATTAGGGTTTTTAATGGTAATTTTATGCAGAATAATTGTCACAGTGTGACATAAATGGTTAGCTCCTCGGGCGGGGCTTCGGAGCCCCGCAAGCCGGTCGAGCTGTGCCCGTATATTCTAGGACCACCCCCACCCCGACCCCAGGCCCAGGTGCCCGGCTTCTAGAAGTTCTGCCGATTCCGGGTCCAGCCCCGCGGCTGTCCTTGCGGAGGTCTGTCCACTTGGGGTCCAGTAGGTCCTGGGAGACGCCGCGGGGGCCCCATGTCATCGCATGGGCCTTCTCTTCCCGGGTTCCCAGCTTGCCTTGTTTCCATCTTGACGTTTCTTTTAGTCAAAATGTTCTAGTCTCTGTTCTTGGGTTTCAGTTTTCATGGCCTTCTGTCTCTATTCTGCTGCTGCTGCTGCTGCTAAGTCGCTTCAGTCGTGTCCGACTCTGTGCGACCCCATAGACGGCAGCCCACCAGGCTCCCCTGTCCCTGGGATTCTCCAGGCAAGAATACTGGAGTGGGCTGCCATTTCTGTCTCTATGGTGAGGATTAAATAAAAGCATCATGTTAAGTGCAGGCAGGTAGGACTGCTGGGCTCTCAGGGATCAAGATGGGGGCACCACCTACCAATGTCACCTGTGTTCAGAGCAGGGACTCAGAAAGCCACATGGACCCCACCAGGAGGCTTGAAAGTGACTGAAGAATGGTGACTGAAAACAATGTAATATCTAAAAGCAGCATTGCTGCTGTTGCTGCTAGGTCGCTTCAGTCGTGTCCGACTCTGTGCGACCCCATAGATGGCAGCCCACCAGGCTCCCCGGTCCCTGGGATTCTCCAGGCAAGAGTACTGGAGTGGGGTGCCATTGCCTTCTCCAAAAAGCAGCATTACTGAGCTGTAATTGCATGTAGTAAGGTGCACATGCTTAAAGTATGCAATCTGATTAATTTGGACACAGGAATGCAGGTGAAACCATCCCTATAAGCAAGATTGTGAACCCAGCCATCACCAGCAAAATGTTCCCTTGTCCCACTGGAACCTCTCCCTCCCCCTTCTCCAATTTCCCACTGACCTGTTTTTTTGTCACTGTAGTTTAGTCTGAATTTGCTAGAATTCTGTGTAAATGGAATGTAGTCTCTTTTGCCTGACATCTTTCATGCAAAAATATTACTTTCAGATTTTTTTCTTGAATCATTTATTTTTTATTTTTATATTGGAGTATAGTTTGATCAACAATGTTGTCTTAGTCTCAGGTGTACAGTGAAGTGATTCAGTTATACAAGTATCTTTCTGTGGTTCAGTCACCAAGTTATGTTGGACTCTTTGGGACCCCATGAGTAGGTAGATACATATATCTATTATTTTTCAAATTCTTTTCCCATTTAGGTTAGAGCAGAGTTCCCTGTGCTGTACACTAGGTCCTTGTTGGTCTATTATAAATATAACTGTGTACATGTCAATCCCCATACTTTTGATATTTATCATACTGTTTTGTATATCCATAATTCACTCCTTTTCATTGGTGAATGGTATTCCTTGGTACAGAATAACGCAATGTGTCTATCCACTCATATGTTAAAAGACACTTGATCATTTCCGACTTGAGGCTATTGCAAGTAAAGCTGCTGTGAACATTCATGTACCAGCCTTTGTCTGAGTATATGCTTTCATTCCTCCTGGGTAAATACCTAGGCATAGTGGTGTCACGTGATACGATTAGGAAATGACCAAGCTGCGTCCCAGTTGGAACTACCGTTTCGCATTCCCACCAGTTACGTAGGATTGTTCCCGCTGCTTCCCATCCCCACTAACACTTGGTACAGTCGCTCTTTAGCTGTTAGACATTCTGTGGGGATTTGGAACTATTCCACTGCAGTTCTGATTTGCATCTTCCTAATAACAAGTGATGTTGGGCGTCTTCTCATGTACTTATTTAGCATACATTTATTTTCTTTGGTGAAGTGCTTGTTCGAATCTTGTGCCTTTTAAAAATACTGGGTTGTTTGTTTTTTTCTTAAATTTTGAGATTTCTTTATACATTCTGGGTAAAAGTCCCTTATCAGGTATGTGGTTAATAAATACTATCTTCCAGTCTCTGGGTTATAGTATCTTTCCTTAAAAGTGTCCTTTGGAGAACAGAAGTTCTTACTTTTGGTGGAATCTAACTGGTGGTTCAGATGGTGAAGAATCTGCCTGCAATGCAAGAGACCCAGGTTCGAGCCCCGGGTTGGGAAGATCCCCTGGAGAAGGGAATGGCAACCCACTCCAGTATTCTTGCCTGGAAAATTCCATGGACAGAGGAGCCTGGGGATTACAGTTACAGTCCATGGGATTGCAAAGAGTCAGATACGACTGAGCGATTAACCCTTACAACTGATCAATTTTTTTATTTTAGGAATCATGTTGGGTTATTTTCTCTAAAATAAAACAACTTTGCCCAACCATGACCACAACATTTCCTCCTATGTTTCCCTCTAAAAATTTTAATAACTTTATATGTTACATTTAAGTCTATGACCCATTTTGAGTTAATGTCTGAATATGGTGTGAGGTAGGAATTAAGGCTTTCTTTTTTTTCTCTACATGTGGTTATGCAATAGTTCCAGCACTATTTGTCAAGGAGCCTTTTCTTTCTCCATGGGTTTGCCTTTGCACTTTAGTTGAAAGTCAACTTAAGGACATATGCTGCTGCTTCTGCTGCTGCTGCTACTAAGTCGTTTCAATTGTGTCCAACTCTGTGCGACCCCATAGACAGCAGCCCACCAGGCTCCCCCATCCCTGGAATTCTCCAGGCAAGAACACTGGAGTGGGTTGCCATTTCCTTCTCCAACGCATGAAAGTGAAAAGTGAAAGTGAAGTCGCTCAGTCGTGTCCGACCCTTAGCGACCCCTTGGACTGCAGCCTACCAGGCTCCTCCGTCCATGGGATTTTCCAGGCAAGAGTACTGGAGTGGGGTGCCATTGCCTTCTCCATAAGGACGTATGTATGGGTTTATTTCTGGCTCTCTTGTCAAGTACACACAAGACAGGGCAAGGCCTGACTGATTCAATAAAGACCCAAGGAGCCACTCCTAGATTCAGAGACTTTTAACACTTACATACACAGTGAGAAGAAAAACAGCCAAAGGTTCCAATTCTGCATGGTCCTGCCCTACACACCACAAAAGACAACACCCATACGGAAGGAGATACCTATGGCAGTGTGACTTGCAGGATACCCGTTGTAGCACACCTGAATCTAGATGTCAGGTGAGCAGCTTTATAGTCCACAGCTCTACTCTGAGGGGGGCAGGCAGGAAGTCCCAAACCTCACCAGAACCCAGGAAGGGATAAGAAACAGCTCAGGACAGCCTCCCAGGGGACACAGGGAGGCGAGTGGACAAGGGTCTTATAGCAGCCCCTTAACAAGTTCTGGAGGATCGCAGGGTGCTCTACCAAGACTTAGGCCAGCAGTGGTTCAAACTTTTGTTTGTGTGGCCAGGGTGGGTACACGCAAGGCCACCAGGGCGCCCTGCAGAGCCGTTGCTCTATGCCTCTGTTCCGTTAGTCCTTGCTCTATTGGTCTTTTCTGACACCAGTACCACCTTGTACTGAATGCTGTAGCTCCGTAAGAAATCTTGAAGTCAGGTCGCATAAATTCTCCAGCATCGTTCAAAGTTGTTTTGGCTTTTCTAGCCTCTTCACATTTCCACATAAATTTTAAAATCAGTTTATCAGTTTCTACAAAAAAGAAAAAAAAAAAAAGACTGCTGTGTTTTGACTGAGGTTGATGTGAATCTATAGATCAACCTGGGGAGACTTGACATAAAAATATTGAATCTTTCAACCCATGAACACAATAAATCTCTCCATTTATTTAGCTCCTAGTTTCTTTTAACTTCATTTGATAGTTTTTAGTGTACAATGGTTGCATACATTTTTCAGGTTTATCCCTAAGTTTTTAATTTCTGATGCTTTTGTAAGTGGTATTTTTATTTAAATTTCTGTGGGGGTAGCTACTATATAAATTAATAAGAATTTATTTTTGTGGATTGATTTGCAACCTGCAACCTTGCTAAGCTTAGTATTTGTTCTAGTAGCCTATCATAAATTCCAAAAGATTTCTATGACAATCATGTCATCTTCAAATAAACAGTTTTACTTCCTTTCCAGTCTGGATGCCTTGTTCTTGCTTTATTGCACTAGATAGAACATTCAGTGCTATGTTGAATAGAAGCAGTGAGCGAAAACAACTTTCCTTTTTTCTAATCTTAGAGGACTTAAATCTTTCACCATTGGGTATGATATTGGATGTAGGTATTTTGTAGATGATTTTTTTTCAGATTGAGAGAATGCCCTTCTATCCCTGGTTTGCGGAGAGTTTTTTCTATGAATGGATGTTGGATTTTCTCAGATGCTTTCTCTGCATATATTGAGTTGTTCCCGAGGCTTCCTAGGTGGCACTAGCGGTTAAGACCCTCCCTGCCAATGCAGGAGATGTAAGAGATCCCCCGGAGAAGGCAGTGGCAACCCACTCCAGTATTCTTGCTGGGAAATCCCATGGACAGAGGAAATCCCATGGACATAGGAGTTGATCCTGTGTGTGTATTTTTAGTCTGTTAATATAATTATTTACACTGGTTGACTTTCAGATGTTAAACCAACCTTGCATTCTTCAGACCACAATTTATAAATTTCTGGGTTTGATTTGCTGGAATTCTTAAAACATCTGGATCTATGTTTGTGAGAGGTATTGATCTGCAGTTTTTTCTTGTAATGTTTTTGTCTGGTTTTGATATCTGAGTTAATGCTGGCCTCAAAAATGAGCTGAGAAATGCTCATGTAAAATTATTTTTATTTCTTCCTTAAGTGTTTGGTAGAAATCATCAGTGAAGCTGTTTTGGCCTGGAGTTTTGTTTTTGAGCAGGTTTTCAGCTATGAATTCAATTTCTTTAATGGCTGTAGTGGCGTTCAGGTTATTTCTTTCCTGAGTCAGCTTTGATAGCTTGTATCTTTCAAGAGATTTACCTCTTTCATCTAAGTTGTTAAATTTATTGTCATAAAGTTGTTTTTTATTGTCCTTTTAATAGCTGCAGAATCTGTAGTCACCACTTTCATTCACAATAATGGAATTTGTGGTTTTTATTCTTTCTCCCCTGATCAGTCTATTTTGGGTTTTACTGATTTTCTTTTTTGTTTTACTGTTTTATTTTCCATTGATTTCTGATATGATCCTCATTTCCTCTTTCCTTTGCTTACATTGAATTTCATTTGCTCTTGTCTTTCTGATTTGTAAGATGGCAGCTAATGTCTTTGATTTGATGGGTTTTTATTTTCTAATATGACTTCCCGGTGGCTCAGTTGATAAAGAATCTGTCTGTGATGCAGGAGACCTGGGTTCAATCCCTGGGTAGGGAACATCCCCTGGAGAAGGAAATGGCAGCCCACTCCAGTGTTCTTGCTGGGAAATCCAATGGGCAGAGGAGTCTGATGGGCCACAGTCCACGGTATTTCAGTGTTACACATGTACCCACTATGCACTACTTTAGCTGAATCCTACATGCTTTACGGAGAAGGCAATGGCAACCTACTCCAGTACTCTTGCCTGGAAAATCCCATGAACAGAGGAGCCTGGTAGGCTGCAGTCCATGGGGTCGCTAGGAGTCGGACACGACTGAGCGACTTCACTCTCACTTTTCACTTTCATGCATTGGAGAAGGAAATGGCAACCCACTCCAGTGTTCTTGCCTGGAGAATCCCAGGGACAGGGGAGCCTGGTGGACTGCCATCTATGGGGTCGCACAGAGTCGGACACGACTGAGGTGACTTAGCAGCACATGCTTTAATAGGTTAACATTTCATTCTCAATCAGTTTAAAATATTTTCTGAGTTGTCTTTTCATTTGTTTCTTTTAAGTTTTTTCTTTGAAAGATAGGCTATATAAAAGTGACTTAGTTTCCAAATATGTGGGTATTTTTTGAGTATCTTTCCATTATTTATTTCTAATGTAATTCCATTATAGTTAGAGAATTTACTTTGTATCACTTTGTTCCTTTTAAATTTACTGAGTCTATTTTTATGATCCAAAATATATTCTATCTTGGTAAAAATTTCTGTGCTTACCAGAAAAGAATACATGTTCTACAGTTGTTGGGTGGAGTGTTCTATAAATGTCAATTAAGTCAAGTTGTCTATATCCTCCCATATCCTTCCTGATTTTCTGCCTACTTGTTTTACATGTTCTTGAAGGAGGGGTGTTGAAATCTTTGACTGTAATCATGGATTTGTCTATTTCTCTTTGGAGTTGTATAATATTTCAAAGCTCTATTATTGGTTATCAGTACATAGCTGTTTAGCATCATCATGGCCTCTTGAAGAACTGGCATCATCATTTAAAGATATTCTTTATGGGTAATATTCTTTGCTCTAAAGTCTACTTTGTCTGATATTAAAATATCTAGTCTGACATTAATACATATTTCTTTTGACTGGTGTTAGCATAGTATTGGAGAAGGCAATGGCACCCCACTCCAGTACTCTTGCCTGGAAAATCCCATGGATGGAGGAGCCTGGAAGGCTGCAGTCCATGGGGTCGCTGAGGGTCAGACACGACTGAGCGACTTCACTTTCACTTTTCACTTTCATGCACTGGAGAAGGAAATGGCAACCCACTCCAGTGTTCTTGCCTGGAGAATCCCGGGGATGGGGGAGCCTGGTGGGCTGCAATCTATGGGGTCACACAGAGTTGGACACGACTGAAGTGACTTAGCAGCAGTAGCAGCAGCAGCAGCATAGTATACTCTTTTCCATCTGCAATAGTAATCTATTGCTGTGTAACAAATTACGACAAACTTAGAGACTTACTACAGCACACATTCATTGTTTCACAGTTTCTATGAGTAGAGTTTGGGCATGGCTTCACTGAGCCCTCAACTGCAGAATCTCTCACAAGACTGCAATCAAGGTGTCAACAAGGGTTAGGGTCTCACTTGAAGGGTCAGCTAGGGAAGAATCTGCTACTGGATTCATACAGTTATAGGCAGAATTCAGTTCTCTGGGACTAAAGGACTGAGGGTCTCAGTTCCTGGTTGACTGTTGATTAAAGGCGGCGCTCAGTTTGTATCTTTATTTTTCAAGTGGATCTCTTGCAGTCAGGGTATACCTGAGTCTTTTATAATCCAATCTGGTAGTCTTTGCCTTTTAATTGAGTGTTTAGATCATTTATGTTTAATAAGATTTTAATATGTTTATGTTCAAATCAAACAGCTTGTTATTTTTTTCTATTCACTTCATCCATTCTTTGTTCCCTTTTCCTCTTTTTCTACCTTCTTCTGAATCAAGTATTTTTCATGATCCCACTTTATCTCCTTTTTTGATTTGTTACATATAACTTTTTGTTCCATTATTTTAGCAGTTGGTTTAGGGTTCATAGTCTACATCTTTGTTTTATCACAGTCTGCCCTCAAGTAATGTTATACTATTTTATGTATAATATAAAAAAACCATATGACTATTCTTCGATTTCTCTCCTCCTGACCTTTCCGCTATTGGTATCATATATTTTACTTCTGTATGTAAGTCCCAGAATACATTGTTAATATTTTTGTTCAAACAGTCAATTATCTTTTATTGAAATAATGAGAAAAAAGCTTGTATGTTTACCCATGTAGTTCCCATTTTCAGCTCCCTTCATTCCTCTGTATTGATTGGAAATTCCATCTGGGACCATCCTCCTCCTTCTTAGAGAACTTTCTTTAATATTGCTTACAGTGAAGGTCTGCTAGAGATAAATCCTTTCAGTGCGTGTATGTTTGGGAAAGTCTTTGTTTCACTGAGTATTTGCAAGGCACTTTTGTTGGGTAGGGAATTCTGGGTTGACAGGCTCTGTTTTCCTTTCAGTGTTTTAGACACAGGACTCCACTTTCTTCTAACTTGCATTTGTAATGGGAAGTCTTCTATCCATCTGTTCTTTGTTCTTTTGGATATATAGTATCCTTTTTTCTGGCTTTAATATTTTCTCCTTATTACTGGATTTAAGCAACTTGATCATGATGTATTTTAATGTTGTTTTCTTCATCATTCTTGTCCTTGAGAGTCATCAATTTCTTGAATCTGTAGGCTTATACTTTTCATCAAATTGGAAAAATTGTTGGCAATTATCTCTTCACATTTTTTCTATATGATCCCTCCTCTGCCTCATGGAGTCCAGTATGTATGTTATACCACTTCAAGTTGTCCCACAGTTCATTAATACTCTGTTCACTTTTCTCTTATATAATTGATTTATCATTTGTTCTGAAATCCCTGATCTGCCATTAATCCCATGTAGTGTATTTTTCATCTCAGACACTATAATTTTCAACTATAGAAGCCCAACCTTAGGTCTTTTTAAATATCTTTCTTGTCTTTACTTAACATGTTTAGTCTTAATTTCTCGAATATACAGAATATAAATAAAATAGCTATTTTAATGTTTCCATCTATCAATCCTATCATCTGGGTATGAATAACATTTTCTTTATTTTAACTCTGTTCCTTTTGTAAATTTCAGATTCACCTAGGCATAATTTGTGAGAGATAAGATATACAGATATAAAATTCAAAAGTAGAAATGCTTATGAATACATTTCTCAATGATTTTTTAAAAGCTATAAGTAGATAGCCATTCTGCAGGGATACTAAATGAAGATTAACCTCTGCCTCATTTTAACTTACAATTTCTATCCTTGAGACATTTGGTAGGTGATTTGCTGGTGTACAAAGTTGCCATCTGATGACAGAATTATAGAAACCCCATCTACTTTCAAAAAGTACAGCTCCAAGTTTCATTATTGGATGAACCATTCCTACAAGCATTCAACAGCCAATTGTTGAACTCTAAGAGGTGCTGGACTTGTGTTGCATTATAGTCTATTTCCTCAAGATGCTTTCAATTTCAAGGGAGAGGAAGGAAATTTACATCAGTGTGCTAGACACTGGGCTGAGGGTATGCAGAATACACTATGTTCATGGAAGTTGAGGGTGTGGGCTGGCAGATTTCAAGTGGAAATTTTCTAGGCGACAAAGAGGCATCAATTTTATTAAAGGACATAAACCAACCAAATCAAAGCAAAAGAAAATGGGCAAACTATTAGGCAGCTTTACATTGATTTTATTGTTTTGATATTTTTATACCTTACAATTTTATGTGTTAGAAGTACATATATTGCTACATTTGAGGTCTAGGTTGAACTCTAGCGGTGCAAGCCTGGGCAAGTTATTTCATTTATCTGTGTCTTGGTGTTCTCATCTGTAAAACAGAGATAATATTTGAGCCTCCTACGTAGGGTGACTAGAGGAATTAAATGAGCTAGTGTATGGAGAGCATTTAGAAGAGCACCTGGCATGTAGTTAAGAATTATGTAGGTACTGACTACAATTGTTGAGGTCTCTTGTATAATCACTGTGCTATCTCATGGGAAGTGAAACTATTTCACTAATTTTAATTAATATGGGGTTTCGTGGTTTCTTTGTCTCCATATTTGTTGGTCATCTATGATTTATTTCCAGTAATATTCCTAGTCAAGAGCATACTCCCAATTTTAACATGTTCCTATGGAAAATATAAGCCATTTGATGGTATTCCATGTCTAGGAACACACCATGCTTCCCACCCCCCTCAAAAGTCATGTCTGTATTCAGTTTTGTTCAAAATTAAGTTCTACAAATGTAGCATGGTATCCTGGATTGGATCCTGGAGCAGAACATGAACATTAATGGGGCAACTGGTGAAATCCAGATAAAGTCCACAGTTCCGTTAATAGTATTGGATTGAGGTTAATTTCTTAATTTTGACAAAGGCACCATTGTAATATATGATGTGAACTTTACAGGAAACTGGGTAAAGGACATTTGCAAATTCTCTGTACTATCTTTTCAATTCTTCTGTAAATCTATAGTAGTTTTTAAATAGAATTTTAAAAACCAAGTTTGCTTCATACCTTGGACTCAAATCTTCCACCTTATAGTCTTAGGAAAAAATGTGGCTTTTTACTAAGAAATAAGAATGTATCACCTACTCAGAACACAAGGTATTGTGAACCCTAACAGCAGCCCTTAAGACAAGCCAACAGGCTTACATTTGGTTGTCATAAGGAGCTGAGGCATGTGCAGAGCTACTCAGCTTACACACTGTGTGATAGAAACTAATTTCCTAACTTCAGTCGGTTTTTCAGAAATCATTCAAATCCAGTACATTGCTTAATAAAGACTTTTAAAATGTCTTTGTATTAAGACGGGGCTTTGTGAAACCTCTTTTCTTTTGTCTTCCTCTTCCTCCTCTTTCTTCTTTTTCTTCTCATTTTCTCTTCTGTCTCCATGTGTCTCTCTACATGAGTCTTTCTCCCTGGTGATTTCATTTGACAGTCTTGACTTATTTAAATCCAAGTTAGTGAGGAAAAGTTTAAGATAAGTGATGAACACAGCATAAGTTCAGGCAGAACCATGCAACAGCTGACTCAGAATCCCTTCAGTATCAATGATTTGATGGAAGATGGTGGCGGGTCCCACTGAACACCTCTACAATAACATAGCCAACTCCCTTGAAGGATGAAAGTTAACACATGTCAGAGAGGGACTGAGGTTTAGACTGCGGCTTTTCAGCTCTGAAGAGTCCCCCTAAAGTCAGACTCCGAGGAGGTCTGGCTTCAGGTAGTATAAACATTATCACTTTGACAGGAAAGAGCTACTTTTTCCAGAATCTTTTTATACATAGTAGATTTTAGGTCATCCTTAATTTTTTTACCTTTCAGTAGAGAGGGGGTCGTTGACCTACATACAGAGCCATTTCATTTTCTTACTCTTGATGACAATGGTCTCCACACCTAGGGACCCAGTTCTGTTCCAACCCCTTTTAGTCAGCATTTCTCCGTGGGTGCAGGACTTTAAAACCTTTGAGTCTCTGAGTTCCTGGGATTAAAAAAAAAATTATCTGTGCTTCCTTCCAACCTGCAAGCTTCAGAATTCAGAATTCAACACACAAAAAGGGATATCAGAGCTTTAATCTAGGAACCTTTTGAAGAGATTTTCCCAAAAAGAAAAGTTCCAGTAAAGTTACTCTCTTCACGTTAGTAGCCTGCATGCCAGTCTCGCCCTATTTATTACCAGATTCCTCTCCTTGACCCTTTTTAAAATTCTGAGATAATTAAAATGAGAGAAGAATTAGCAGAGTCCCGATTCTTTTTCTCATCTAAAGCTGTCTCGATTTATACAAA
Source organism: Bubalus kerabau (assembly GCF_029407905.1). NCBI lineage: Eukaryota > Metazoa > Chordata > Mammalia > Artiodactyla > Bovidae > Bubalus > Bubalus kerabau. Next base: position 116,333,234 of record NC_073629.1, on the reverse strand, counting down.
AGTGAGGAGAATTTGCTTCCTTCATGAGCATGTTAGTCAAAAAGCATGCACATTTACTTCTTTGTCCCAGCTGTGTCAATTCAACTAAATAAAAGTTAATTTTAAGCCAGAATTGGACTTGTGGAAGCAGCTAATTATCTTAGGAGGAAAATATTATTGAAGAAAATCATTGGGCAATTTTTCTCTAACTCAAACCTGGCAGGATGAAATCTGGGCAGAGAAAAATGAAATATGCCTTTCCCTGAGGCAAGAAAGGTACCTTCTGGGCAGGATTTGAGTAGGAACAATTATTCTGAGTCCTCACCCCAATCCCAAAGCTTCTGCCTAATAACAGGAGGTTTAGCTGCATGGGCACGAGCTCATGGGCACTGATGCCCAATCCAGAAAACAGTCCACTTTCTACAACCCGGATGAGTGACTGAGTCATTATTCATGTGGAGAGGAGAAAACAGGATTTGGTTCAACATGACTTTGAGGCATCTCGAGGAATACTAAAGACCAAGGTGTCAGTTAGGGACTGCCCCCAATGGATAATTTGTACAAGAACTTCACATTCTGAACACTTGCAAGTGTCTGACTTGCTATAATCCTCCTCACAGGCTTGCAAGGCATGGTTATTCCCAGTTTACAGGTTAGAAAGCTGAGGCTCACCAAGAGCCTGTTTTATCAGTAAAATGGAAAAACATGGGCTCTTGGTAAAATACTACCAAGTGGCAACCATCAGAGCCAGGTTCAAAAGCCAATGTCGGCTCTTCCCTGGTGATCTAGTGGCTAAGACTCCCCATTCACAATGCAGGGGGCCCAGCTTTGATCCCTGGTCAGGGAACTAGACCCCACATGCCACAACTAAGGGTCCACATGCAGCAATTAAATATCCCACGTGCTGCAACTAAGACCCAGCAGTCAGACAAATAAATCTTTTTTTTTAATTGAGTTAAAAAAAAAGAAAGTCAATGTCATAAGAGAGATGGATGTTGAAAGGTAACTTCTCCCTTGTTAACCTAATCTTTTTCAAAAACCTCTAATTGTCAGAAAGTAGCCCTGCTCATCTCTAATCATGACCTTTCAAACATGTTCTGTCATAGGTTTATCCTCTTTCCTTGCCACATCTAGAATCTCAGGCAGATTCCTCACCTTTATGGTTGCTTGCCAAGTTCTGTTTGAATCCATACAACTCACTGTTAGGTATTAAAACAGGTAATCCAGGCCAAATCCAATCTTTACCCTCTGAGAAAAATCCTTGATCGGATACCTCAAGAAAGATATACAGATGACCAATAAACACAAGAAAGGTCCTCAACATCATTAGTCATCAGGGAAAAGCAATTAAAGCCGTGAAGAAATATTCTTTATGTCACACTCTTTAGGATGGCTAAAGGCAAGAAGTCAGACACCACCGAATGCTGACAGGAATGTGGAGCAACTGGAACTCTCACACGTTTTTGGGAGTGTATAATGATGCAATCACCTTGGAAAACTGCTTAACCATTTCTTTTAAAGTTAAATATATACCTACCAGCAATTCTGCTTCTAAATATTTATCCAAAAGAAATAAGGACATATGCCCACATGAAGACTTACATTAAAATGTTCATAGCAGCTTTATTCATAATAGCCAAAAACTGAAAATGCCCATCAGTATCAAAAAGAGAATGAATTTTAAAACTGTGGTATAGCTATACAATTACATGTGACTCAGAAATAAAATAGAACGAGTTACTTGTGAACACAACAACATGGATGGATGTCAAAGACAGGTTACACTAAGGAAGCCAGACACAAAAAAGTAGAAAATTATAGAAAAGACAGAACATGGGGGGGAAATCAGAATCATGGTTGCTCGTGGTGACTGACCAGTAGCAAACACAAAGGAACTTTTTGGAGAGATGAAAATATGCTACCTCTTGGACATCCCCCATGGTCCAGGGGTTAAGATTCAGCCTTCCAGTGCAGGGGATGCAGGTTCAGTCCCTGGTCAGAGAACTAAGATCCCACCTGCTGTATGGTATGGCCAAAAAAATTTTTTTTAAATATGCTATGTCTTTATGTCAATATGCATATGTCATAGCATATGTCAATAGGCTATGTTAATTACACACATCCCTTGCCAAAATTTGTACGGCTGTACTCTTCAGACCTGTACATTTCTCTGTATGCAAATTTTACTTCACCTAAAAATTATATAAAAACATGTATATAAAACTTTTCTCTCATACAAGAGACACAGATGTAAAGAACAGACTTTTGAACTCTGGGAGAAGGCGAGGGTGGGATGATTTGAGAGAATAGCATTGAAACATGTATATTATCATATGTGAAACAGATTGCCAGTCCAGGTTCGATACATGAGACAGGGCGCTCAGGGCTGGTGCACTGGGATGACCCAGAGGGATGGGATGGGGAGGGAGGTGGGAGGGGAGTTCAGGATGGGGAGCACATGTACACCCATGGCTGACTCATGTCAATGTATGGCAAAAACCACCACAATATTATAAAGTAATCAGCCTCCAATTAAAATAAATCAGAAAAAAAAAACAACTTTTATCTCATACAAATCAAAGTTCCCTCACCTCACCCCCATCTTTTTGGTGACTGTTTAGTCATTCTCTTCTCCAGAGGTAGCTGGGGTTCACATCACTACCTAAAAAGAGAGTTGTTGTTCAGTCGCTAAGTTGTGCCTATTCTTTGTGATCCCATGAACTGCAGCATTCCAGCCTTCCCTGTCCTTCACTATCTCCCGGAGTTTGTTCAAACTCATGTCCACTGAGTCAGTGATGCCATTCAATCATCTCATCCTCTGCTGCCCCCTTCTCCTTTGGCCTTCAATCTCTCCCAACATTGGGGTCTTTTCCAATGAGTTGGCTCACTGGAGAATACTCTTGAGAGTCCCTTGGGCTTCAAGGAGATCAAACCAGTCAATCCTAAAGGAAACCAACCCTGAATATTCATTGGAAGGACTGATGAAGCTGAAGCTCCAATACTGTGGCCACCTGACGTGAAAAAGAGAGTAGAGTCTTTTTTTTCACTTCTCTCCTCCTTCTCCTCCCCTCACTCTGATGCCTCTGGGTTTCCCCCTTCATCCAATGCTGGGGCCAGGGCAGGAGAGGAAGGTTGCCCATTTCTTGTTGAGGAGGGGATACTAATGAATCTTTCAGAAAGTCAGATACTCCTTCAATGGAAAGCAGGGCAAACAGTGGAACTGAATTATCAAAGTTAGTTCCTTCAGTCATTCCTCAGTCCACCCAAATGCAGAATTTCACTTGCAGTTTGCGGTGGGTGGGGGTGGCGTTGGGGGGGGGGGGGAGACATGGGGAATTTGCCTAAAATATCATTAGCAGCCACAACCATCGAACGCTTCAGAAGCAAATTAAATGGCAGCCATTGCTCCAAGGGAAACCATAAGAATAGACATGGCTGGGCAGTTTCCCTCTCCATCTCCCTGCTACCCTTCAGGATTTGTCCATTCGTATCAGCTATTACAATTGTGAACATCTATGCTTGATAGTCTCACAGCTGAGCATCCTGGGAGAAAGGGAGGGAGAAGAAAATACAGAGCAGAAAGGGGCAGGCGGCAGGTCCCCAGAGGAGAGGAGAGGCAGAAGGTCCAGACAAACCAAGTGGGAGCTGCTCCTCCATCAAAGTCAGGGCAGCGGCTTCCCCATCCTTCACCTGGAACCAGCCAGGGAGTCAATGCACAGAGGCAGTCTCCTTGCAATGGCTTCATTAGAAAGCAAGGCTGTGTTGTCCTCCCAAGTCTCTCCCCCACGTCCCCTGTGCACCAACCACCCCCACCACACCGCCCTGCAGACCTGCCTTGCTCAGCATCCAGCCACACTGCCTGGCCCCATGGACGGACCCAGACTTGGCCCCAGCCACCCTGCCCCAGGGACGTGTCTCCAGCCCATCTGCCTCCATGTCAACTCCAAGGAGTAACAGTAGCTTAATGATGATCCGACAAGACTGGTTCATGACACCCATTACTCTCAGCGAACACACTGGCCATGAGGGGTTCGGGCAGCAAGCACAGGAGGACAGTGAAGGGCAGCTGGAGGGTCCAAGGATTTCCAGCAAGTGAAGCTGTTGCTCCGGAGATAGATGCTGAACCCACCTGACAGAGGGCTTGAAAGGAAGGTGTTTTCCCTCCAAAAACATGTAACTGGATTTTGTGAATTTCACCCAGTTTTTTATTGTTCTTTGTCCTTGCTGTTGCATTGCTCTTTGGGTACCATCATCCTTTGACGACTGTCAAGTCATTCTCTTCTCCAGCAGTAGCTGGGTTCACATCTCAGTCAGGAGGTTCTGACTTGACTATAGGGTCACCATCCTCTCCCAGGTCTCTACCCTTGAGATCATTGCTTCAAGCCTCAAAAACTGCATCCTCACGGAAAACCAGAGAGAATAAAATCTCTGGTGCAGACTTGCCCAGAGGACTGGGCGAGAAGCAGGCTCCTGTTCCTTGCCTGCTAGCATGAGGTCCCCCAGCCAGACGATGTCCCCAGCCTTCTGCACCTTCACTGTCCCATCTGAAGGCATGTCCTGAGCCCCATGGAGTGCTCAGAGAGGAGACCCTGCCCCCTGCGTTGACCTGGGGTACAGAGCATGGAGGATGCTCTCGACTTACTGAATGGACCAATGAATGAAAGGTTTAGAGAGAACTTCTGGGAAATGCCTAGTGCCTTGCCTGGTTCACAGAAGGTGCTTAGCAAACAGTACCTATGGGAGGAGCAGCAGGGCGGGATGACAGAGGACTAAGCCAGACACAGCAGACCAGCCTCTGCTCTGCCACCCCCTGGCTGGATGGCCCTATCTGAGTCACTGGTCTTCTTCTGAGCCTCAGTTTCCCCACCTACAAATTCTACCTACAGTGCAGACTTGTCGCAAAGCCTAAAAATAACATTCTTCTAAAAATAAATTAAAAGACCACGTGCTGGGGAATGCACTGACGTCCCAGCTCAGAACCAGAGGCTATGAAATACTACTTTTGAGGGTTTTGTGCCACTGGAGGGGTGGGGAGGAGGGAAGCTGGAGAAGGAAAGCCTGAACAGGCTCTGCCTCATGGGGTGCAGGGCAGTTTGGCAGGTGGTGTGAGCAGGTAAGGAAGAGGTGAGCACTGAGGAAGCTGGGCTGAGGCGCTCAGCACCATTTGCATCTGCCAGGTGAGCAGGAAAGCTGTGCTTTGGAAAGATGCTGGAGGTAGCTGGGAGCTGTGTGCCAGACAAGTGCTGGGAGTCCTACTTCTCTCTTTACAAATAAGTCAAAATGACATTAATTCAACCGCCCTTGATGGGTTCATCTCTATTAACTCCTGCCTTTTGGCTCAAGCCACTTTTTCTGTGTCCTGTCAACCTTGGGCCCCGTAACAGCTTGTCACCATGATCATTATCAAAGAGGGAGAGGAGGGATGGCAGGGGGTAGGGGAAGTGTTTGCCCAGGTTGCTTCGTATCAGAGGCTGTTCAGACAACACAGTGTCTCCTTCATCTCATAAGATAGAGACAAGTGGTTTTGACATGGTCAGATGAGAACATACCTTTGGTTCCTGACAGTGACGGTCCTACACTGTCTGCCACCAGGGAAGCCCATACCAGGCCTTCCGTATTGTGTCTCCCAGGACGGCAGGACATCTGCTCGAGAAAACCTCGCTTGGCAGGAAAGAGCTCAGCCAAAGCAGAGCTTCCCACACAGTCCTGCAGAGGCGTGGGGGACGCTTTCCTGCTGGGCCATTTCTTCCTTGACTGGAGACACTGACAAACACAAGGTCAGTCTTGCAGGTCCCCAAGACTGTTACACTGCTCTGCTTGTCACTAAGGACCCACCACCCACCCCCCACCTTCTCCTCTCCTCTCACCTTCTCAGAGGTGCTGCCCTACAGCCTTCCCAAGACCTCTGCTTACACCTGGACAGATCAATGGAAAATCTGAGCGCATTCTGGAAACCTGGAACGCTGAGCTGACATTCTTAGAATCCATGAGCTGCTGCTGTGGCTGGCGGGGGATGGTTCTGTTATTAATAACCTCTGCTGTTGTTCCACTGTCAAACTGCAACTCTGAGTCACTTTGGAAAGTGAATTTGAAAATACCGGCAGGCAGAAAGGAAATAAAAGCACTCTTCACCCCACCATCCAGAGGTGAACACGTTGGCTTGTATGTTTCCAGGCTTTCTTCCCATGCATATACATATTTACTCTTTTTTTTTTTAATAGGAGCGTTCGATGCTGGTCTTTACACATGACCACTGCAGACAGCTTTCGATGTCATTAAACAGGCTCCCACGCCTTCATTTTTAATGACTGCCCAGTGTGTGCCAGCCAAGAGGTGCCCCAGTCAATCCGTTGTGTTGTTTTTTTCTCGTGCCTGTGGTCTGCAACTTACATCATGACCTGCTCTAAGGAAGTGCCAAGGTTTAGCCAATTAGAAGCTCTTCATTAAAAATGAAAAGGGTATCCTCGGTCCTCCAGAGGCTGGGCCAGTGTCCTCATTCTTCTGAAAGGTATCTTTGTTGCAAAGAGCAACCTGGCCATCAGCCTGTTAGGCTGCGGACATGGAAAAGAGACCCACTTGTATTTCCCGGTGGACTTCTTCAGAGAGGCTGGGCTGCTTTAAAAAAAAAAAAAAAGAGCAGGAGAAAATGTTTGGTAATTGTTTGTGAGCACACACAGGCTCAGTGGCAAAATGAGACAGAACCTTTGATTTCTAACCTCCTGCTGCACTGTTCAAAATTCCTCCCAGAGAGGCACGGAGGAAGCAAACTGAAGCACTCTGATTGTCAAATTTGCATCCTCTCTTAGCTGCTTATTGTCCCAAAGGACGTTTCACATCAAATCGTACTTGTTTGTAAAGATCTTTCACCCAAGACAGACCACTTCTCAAGATACTGCTGACATGGAGGATAGAGAAATATGGAGAGAGGGTTTAAAATATTGCGGGTCCCTGGATAGAAATGTAAACAGATTTAACGCCAGCGGCTTCCAGCCTGGAAACCCTCAAAGGATCTGGTGCAGAGTCCCAGTCAGGTAAATAACAGGAAAAACAGCGGCCACGCAAAGGAAAGCTGAAAGACATTGATTAAGGAAATGCATTTGTTCAACATGCTTTTAGAGAATACCAGTAGTGGGCCGGCCCTGCCCTAGGTGCCGAGGGCCAGGGGCCAATGGGCCAAGTCTCAACAGAGCAGAGATGAGGAGGGCACCAACAGGAGGGTGAGCTACAGGGACCAGGGTCTTACCCTCTGCAGCCAGCATGCGGGCCCATCAGACTCCAAAGGTGGAGCAAACGCCAGGGCAGAAACGTCCCAGGAGGCAACCCAGGAGTAGGGGCTGAAGTGATGCTGGTGGCCTGCCGGTGCCCACGAACACCAAGGGCCAGCAGAATGGAGGAGGGCTCAGGAGGGCCTGTGAGACTGGCCTGCTTTCAGGCGGGGCCAGACTGGGTTAGTTCCCCACCAGTGTCCAGGGCCCCGGTCCAGTGGGCCTGCCAGCAGCTGCCACCTGGGCTTAGGTTGAGATTCTCAAAGTCCTCCCAGGTGTATAAGAAGCTCTAAGAACACGGCCCTCCTGGGACAGCAGTCTTGGCACCAATGTGAGGGACCTGGCGGCAGCAGGAGACACCCACCTCTGGGGGAGTCTGGCTTCCCCTGGGAGCCAGACAGCACAGTGGGACTTAGCTACTGCCAAAATCCACAGTCCATTCAGGGAGAGTTCAGTTGAAACAATGATGGTCCTACAGTTAGGCACGGTTGCATGTTTTGCCCACGCTTCCAGTCCTGTCTGAGGACACCCCAGTGCCAATCCGCTGCTGTGTCCTGAGGGACTGATAGATGTCCTCCCTGGGAATTGGGCAAGCCTTGCCTCACACCATCACCACAAGCAGAGGAACATGTCGGCTGATAAACAGCCCAACAGTTTAAGGGGACTTCCTTACAACCGTGACTCCCAGGTCCCCATCTGCCACCTGTGACTAAGCTCCCAGGTTATTCATGTTTCCAGCATTTGAACCATATTACCTTTTCCATGGTGACTCAGATGGTAAAAGAATCTGCCTGCAATACAGGAGACCTGGGTTGGATCCCTGGGTGGGGAAGATCCCCTGGAGCAGTGAATAACAACCCACTCCAGTATTGTTGCCTGGAGAATCCCATGGGCAGAGGAGGCTGGCAGGCTATAGTCCATGGGGTCGCAAAGACTGGAACACAACTGAAGCGACTTAACGCACACGCATACGGTGCTGCTTTGGAAGGTGTGTGCTGTGCTTAGCCGGGCAGTCATGTCCGACTCTTTGAGACCCCATAGACTGTAGCTCTCTAGCCTCCTCTGTCCATGAGAATTCTCCAGGCAAAAATACTGAAGTAGGTTACCATGCCCTTCTCCAGGGTATCTTCCTGACACAGATCAAACCCACCTCTCTCAGTAGTCACAAATTACAAAGTTTTAACGCACGTGGAGGAAAAAGTTCCTAGCTGTTTCCACCATTTAGTAACTGGTGAGCCTTGTAGCCTTCCCCCCAACCCCGGCTTTGCCGTCACCGCATTTCTTTTGAGGCCCAGTGTAAACTCCTGTATAACCTGGGCGCATGGAGATCCGGATTCCTGCCCTTGCCATTTGAGGACCAACTCCCCAGGGGAGAAGGGCAATGGGTCCAAACGCCCAGAACCAGCAGGCAGGGCGTGTGGGGCTGGGGCAACAGGGTGCGCATGCCGGCTTGCAGCCCAATCCCGGTGACCGACCTTGACCTCCCGCAGGTGCGCGCAGGCGCTGCTGGAGCACGGCGCCTCGGTGCAACTCGAGGGCGGCACCAGCCGGGACACGCCCCTGCACGTGGCGGCGCAGCGCGGCCTGGACGAGCACGCGCGCCTCTACCTGAACCGCGGGGCGCGCGTGGACGCGAGGAACGGCCGCGGCGAGACGGCCCTGAGCGCGGCGTGTGGTGCAGCCCGGCGGCCCGATGAGCACGCGCGCTGCCTTCGCCTGTGCACGCTGCTGCTGAGGCACGGCGCAGCGGCTGACTCACGCGACGAGGACGAGCGCAGCCCGCTGCACAAGGCCTGCGGCCACGCGCGCCCCGGCCTGGCGCGCCTGCTGCTGCTGCACGGCGCCGACGCGCGCGCGCTCGACTATGGGGGTGCGTCGCCGCTGGCCCGCGTGCTGCAGACGGCGGCCTGCGCGCCTGAGGGCGAGCCGCAGCTCACTGTGCAGGAGCTGCTCAACCACGGCTCCCCCACCGTGTGGCCCGACGCCTTCCCCAAGGTAAGAGGGGGCCCGGGACAGGCCGCGACGACTCGCAGCACAGGGACCCGGCTTGCAGCCCGGTGCCATGCCACGCTTGTCAGACTTTCAGGGGCCGGGGAACCCCCTGGAGACAGGTGAGGATGCAGATTCTGAATCCGCAGGAGACGGGTGGCAGAGTCTGGGTTTCTAGCAAGCTCTCAGTGAAGTCTTGGGACCACACGTTGAGGAGCGAGGGCTGGGAAGCCTTTTCTAGAGTTCCTAGGAGATTAAAAGGTTGGGGTGTTGACAAGCATACTCGAGTGTGACCTTGCAAAGGTGTCACCTGGAGGTCCCAGGGACTTAGTTCTATGATGCTGCGATGGCTCAAAATATTTTGGCCAAGATATCTTTGGGTGTAATTGGTGAACAATGGAAATCAGCCTCTTCTCACATCTGGTATCTGACTTGAAATTAAATACCCTATGTGGTCATCCACCTGATTAATAGGATTACCTCACCACACTCCTGTGAAATACTTCAGACTCCTAACATTCCCCAGCTGGGTGTCTGTCAGGTGAAGTGTCCTGTCCAGGGTCAAGGTTGTGCGGGGACCTCGACTCTACTTTGCAGACTTGACTCTGAGCAGCTTCATTTTTCCACGTGTCAGATCTACACTGAAATGAGACAGATGAAGAATAAAGATTTCTTATCAGATGGACTTCCCTGATAGTCCTGTCATTAAAACTCCATGCCTCCACTGTAGGGGGCAGGGGTTTGATCTCTGGTGGGAGAACTAAGATCCTGCGTGCTGGCAGGCACAGCAAAAATAAAATCTAAAATAAATTTTGAAGGAAAAAAAAAGCTTTATCATCAGAAAATAATCAGATACAAAATGTTTCCAAAAGAAAAATTCTCAAAATACTGGTTAAGAGGTTGTCCTCCCTAAAGACTTCATTGAAGGGAAGCCATTCCATTAGATGTAAAATTGGGTGTGCTTACTTTAATATTTATCCCAGACTTGCCAGTCATATGCGAGAGACATATTTTGGCCCGATTGGTCTTAAACAAATAGCTTAAAAGCTGTTATCCAAAAAGGACAATATTCTAGATGATCTGAAATAGATTCACACAGTTCTCAGATGCCAACTTTGCTTTGTGGGTGCATACAGAATACATTTCTTGTCTCTCAAACGATAGGTGAGACATGGAAAATCCACCCAGACAAGTCCCTGGGCGTTTCCTTATTTGACAAACAGTATGACAATTTCTTATGCCAACTCTTGCACTGTCTTCAAGTAATTTTCTTGAGGCAGTCTACTAATGCAGAGATTTCAATTTCCTGGGCTCTTGAAAGGGAAGAAATGCCAGCCTTTTTATAGTCTGTAACACTTATATTACAGACTTTTGCAATATATTCATAATTTACATTTCAACATTTCCCAATAGTAGCAGGCTTAGTCCATCAACTGATAAAATGGAAACAAATGGAAACCTCCCACCCCTCCAGTTCACACCATGAACCAAGATGCATCCTTCAGCCCTTTTGTTGTGAAACTGCATAAAGAATGAATAAGAGGGCTTCCCTGGTAGCTCAGTGGTAAAGAATCCGCATGCCAGTACAGGAGGAATGGGTTCGATCCCTGATCCAGGAAGATCCCACATGCCGAGGAGCAACTCAGCCTGTGTGCTGCAACTAACTGCACCTGTGCTCTGGAGCCCAGGAGCCGCAACTGCGGAGCCCACGTGCTGCAACTGCTGAAGCCCGTGTGCCCTAGTCCCTGTGCTCCGCAACAAGGGAGGCCCCTGCGATGAGAATCCCACGCCCTGCAACTGGAGAGTAACTCCCGCTGACCACAACTAGTGAAAAGCCCACGCTGCATGAAGACCCAGCACAGTCAAAAATAAATTATTTAAAAAAAAAAAAAAAGAATGAATAAAAAACAAAACAAGAAAGACTTTCCTTGATGAGCCACAGTGAAAACTGCCTGGGGCAAACTGGTCTCCATCCAGGTGCCCTTGTCTGAGGTGCAGCCGCCCAGGCAACATTCTGGGGACAGGACTGGCAGCCCGTGAACTCTGTCTCCAGGGCTGGAGGAATCACCCCGACTTGATCCAGAGATGCAGGGCAAGACCCTCCGGGCCTCCAGGGGCCCTGGCCTGGGATCCCCTTGGGGAATCCTTTGTCAGCCACTCAGGAATGGAGCTGGGTCAGTGGGGTGCAGGCTGGATGAGGTTTGCATCTGGGACCAGCTAGCTGCAGTGCAGACCCAGGGGCCAGGAGCGGTGCTTGGCTCCTGGAAATGATGATGCATCTCCCAGCAAGTCCACACCACTGTGGAAGGCATTGGAGTTTCTTTGAGAAATCTTAATCTCCAGACGGCTTTCACAGAATAGCAGTATGGCCTGCCCTGAACAGAGCACCTTGCAGGCACCTGCGGACCTTCCCTCAGAGTTTGTTGAATGAGAGAAGAGTATTCCCGCAACTTCACTGCCCTGGGGGCTGCATGGACTCTATGGAAATGGGCATCCCACCTCTTTATTCTGAAGATCCCCACACCTCCAGAGGGTATCCCCGCACGAGTGCTAAGGGGGTCCACAGCCCTGGCCCCTGGCACCAGCGCTAGGAACAGGTTGTGGACAAGAGGGCATTCATCACTGCCCTGGGCATCCTCCAGCCAATGTGAGACTCTGGCCTCGCCGCGCCCCCCACCCCCCCACACACACATACACCCCCCTTCAACCAAAGCGAACACTCTGGAAATCGGGCAGGAGCATCTTCCTCCACCCAGGCCCCCTGCGCGTGCTCCACCGGGGAAGGGGTCTAATCACCCCGCGGGACATCAAAGGGCAGCCCCGACTCGCTCAGCAGCCCCGTGGAGCGCGCAGCAAACACGCTGAAACGAGCCACAAAGACGCCCGGCAGGCAGGACTCAGCGCCATGGCGAGGCGTACACAGAAGCACCGGGGAATGTCACAGAGCAGGCCGGCCGTGGGCAGCCGCCGCGCTGTAAATAGATGTAAAGAGACACCCACGGAGCTCAGAATTACTGAGGCAAAAGGTTTCACAGCGAGCTCATGACATAAATCACAGTTCCCCCCCACGCCCAGACAAAGGCGCCAGCACCGCGGCGGGCGGACTCAGAGCAGCCGTCGGAGCCGCGCGCAGTGCGCGGCCGCCGACATCAAAGCGGTGTCACGGCTGGGGACGCTGGCGTGTTGACAATGCCAGGCCTTTCTGCCCGGCTGACCGCTAGTTAACACCAGAGTCAGGTCGGGGCACAAGGGCAGGTGCAGGCGCGGTGTTAGGCTGCAGCCAGGTTTGAATCCTCGTAGTTGTTGGGACGGAAGGGTCCGCGCCTGGAGGAGAGCCGCCGGCAGGAGGGCAGGAGCGCATGAGGGTGGTTATGGACTGGTTGCGACTAGCTGACTTTGCAGGTTGGATGCTTGGTCTAGAATAAGGACTTTGCTCACCTTCTGCTGGCCTTCTGCCCCTCACTTGCTGCTAAGTCACTTAAGTCGTGTCCGACTCTGTGCGACCCCATAGGCGGCAGCCCACCAGGCTTTCCCGTCCCGGGATTCTCCAGGCAAGAACACTGGAGTGGGTTTCCATTTCCTTCTCCAGTGCATGAAAGTGAAAAGTGAAAGGGAAGTCGCTCAGTCGTGTCTGACCCTCAGCGACCCCATGGACTGCAGCCCTCCAGGCTCCTCCGTCCATGGGATTCTCCAGGCAAAAGTACTGGAGTGGACTTGGGCAGTCATAAATAATTTCCGCTTAGAGGGCTTCCCAGGCTTCCCTGGTAGCTCAACGGTAAAGAATGCGCCTGCAATGCAGGAGACCCAGGTTCGATTCCTGGGTTGGGAAGATGCCCTGGAGAAGGGATAGGCTACCCACTCCAATACTCATGGGCTTCCCTGGAGGCTCAGATGGTAAATAATCCACCTGCAATGCAGGAGACCTGTGTTCCATCCATGGGTTGGGAAGATCCCCTGGAGGGGAGAATGACAACCCACTCTGGTATTCCTGCCTGGAGAATCCCAAGGACAGAGGAACCTGGCAGGCTATAGTCCGTGGGGTCACAAAGAGTTGGACATGACTGAGCGACTAAGCACAGCACATAAGGCTTCCCAGGTGGCTCAGCAGTAAAGAATCTGCCTCCCTGCAGGAGACTGGGTTCGGAACATCCCCCGGAGGAGGAAATGGCAATGCACTTCAATATCCTTGCCTGGAAAATCCCATGGACAGAAGAGCCTGGCGGGCTACAGTCTATAGGGTTGCAAAGAATCAGACACGACTAAAGTGACTGAGCACACGCACCCAGACCTGCCCCCGAGTTGGAGACATGCCTGGACAACACCAGTGATGAAAGCTTCCCCCACAGGCATTCCTTAAGCCCTTGTTCAACAAGCATTTCTAGAGCAGCTGTGCTCCAGGCTGGAGTTAGTGTTTAATTGACATATAGAGCTGCCAGTCACCTGGGTGAGATGGCCTTAACTCAGACAACCACATACACCACTATGAAGTTGCTGTGGTGTGAAGGCCCTGCAAACCTTGAAAGTGCCAAACCCGGTGGGGGTGGGGAGGACCAAACCCCACTGGGCGGGGGTCCAAGACTCCTTCGAGCTCTTATAGTGCAATCCCAGATCTGAAGGCTGAAGACACAGCTATGTGGAGAGGGGAGGGGAAACCATTCCAGGCAGAAGGAACCACAGGTGCAAAGGTCCTGGGGCAGGAGGAACACACCAACATATGTGGGGCGGGGAGGGGAGGGTAACGCAGTAACTGGAGAGGAAACAGCAAAAGGGAGCAGCTGAGCTGGGGCACTAGGCAGAGCCCTCCTTAAGGGTTGCAGCCTTTGTCTTAAGAACAGTGGGAGTCTATTACATCATCTTAAGCCATCAAGAAAGTGAAAATGTTTGTCACTCGGTCGTGTCTGACTCTTGGCAATCCCATGGACTAGCCAGCCAGGCTCCTCTGTTGGTGGAATTTTCTAGGCAAGAATACCGGAGTGGGTTGCCATTCCCTTCTCCAGGGAATCTTCCTAACCCAGGGATCAAACCGAGTCTCCTGCATTGCAGGCAGATTCTTTACCATCTGAGCCACCAGGGAAGTGACATAATCCAATGGGAACCCGAGGTCGGGGTCGGGGGGGTGACTTCTCTGCTCAAGGGTAGAGAACATGCTGGCCTAGAGGGCTGCTGGAAACCACATAGTGTCTTGCACACCAGGTGAGGGATGTAGGCAGCTGGAACAAGGGGAAATGGAGGTGGAGGGCAAGAATGACTAGGGTTCTAGAAGCATCTGCAAATCTCACGTCTTGCCTCTCCTTCTGGTCACTGACCACGCTGCCAATATGGACCTGAAGTTTTTGTATTTTCTTTTTTACCTAATTATGGAATTCGGCAAGGGGACTTCACACTCCAGTGTCCCAGGGTTTTCCATGAGGGGAGCCTGGGGGGAGCAGTAGTCAAAACCCAGGGCTCCTCTCCCTGCCTGCACACAGTGGTGTGTACACACGCTGGCCCCCACCGTGTTAGGAGGGGTGAGCTCTCAGCAACAGCGCGCCTCTGTTTCCCTTGCTCTTGTTTTATTTCTCCATCTACACAGAAAGCAATGTGCCCGTGTGATTTTTTTCCCCCCTTAATTTTCTTTCTGCCGCCTCATTAGCTGGAGAGAGCGTGCGCAGACCCTAATGACATCAGCGTTGTCAGAGTGATGTGGCCGCCGCGTCTTGGCAGACAGCAAGGAAGCAGCGGAGATTTTTAAACCGTGTTGGCGTAGAAATAATGAAGGCGGCCAGCTGCCTGGCAAACATGAGGGGACGCGGGGGTGGGGGTGGGGGCTGGTCAGGGGGTGGGGAGGGCCTGGAGCCCCAGAGAGGTGGAACAGAGGAGAGACAGGAAATGAATTCCCAGAGACAGGCAATAAGACTTTGTCACAGTCCGTGACCCCGGGAGGAGGGGTCTGGAGGAGGGTAGCTCTTCAGAGAATGGGGGTGGGGAGGTGGGGAGGTCCAGGTTGCATGCAGTCACTGGGAGCCATTGACTCTTTTGCTGAAAAGTGAGAGGGCTGATGGGAGGGTAGCTGGAGGGTCCAGGTTGGCCTGAGGAAGGTCTGAAGATGCAGGAACTGCCTCGAATACCTCAAAAGACAAACAGGCTACATGTGCAGAGGTCCAGTGTGATCTACTCTCTTTACCAGGGCATTTCCTCCCAATGTGGAAAAGGGGCCAGTGGGGTTCAGGGGCTGTTGTGCTCCAGGGAAATGCATGTTACTGGTGGTTCGTGTAAGCCAGAAATACCAGCTCATCAAGAGCCCACCATGAGGTGCAAGGCTGGGAGACTGCACGCCTGCCTGGCTCTCCCATTGCAGCCCAGCCTCCTGTGCTCATTCTGTCTCTCTCCTTCTCTAAAGCCCATTTAAGCCCATCCTTGTGACCATCGTACTGCTACTGCTAAGTCACTTCAGTCGTGTCCGACTCTGTGCGACCCCATAGACTGCAGCCCACCAGGCTCCGCCGCCCCTGGGATTCTCCAGGCAAGAACACTGGAGTGGGTTGCCATTGCCTTCTCCTGTGACCATCATGGATTAGGGAAAAAACAAATTTGGGGTAGGAAAGGGACTAGAGACAATAATGGTAATATGATTACCAGGTTCAAAGAGCATCTGCTCCTGTCTTCATGTTAAAGTATCTGTGAAGACATACACGAGAGGAGGGAAGGATGGAAGGAAGGGGGAGAGGGGGAGAAAGCAAATCTGTGCACCAATAGGAAGACCTCATGTCTGAGTCAGGAAGGGCCAATGCACCTCTGCTGCATGGCCCTAAGTTCTCAGGCAATCAAGTACACATTAAGACAAACGTTTAAGTCCACCAAGTAGCAAGTGGATGCCGGTGGTGGTGCAGTGCATTGTGGGAGATGCAGTAAAAACTGCAGAAGTGGAAACTGAGGAACCCAGGTTGCATAGCAACCTGCTGACTCTGCTGGGGGGAGGGTGGGAGGAAGAGGCCTCCAGATGGAGCACCGGTGACCAGGAGAGTGTGCAGACTAGGACCTGGGTTGGGCATCTCCCTTACCAGCCTTCCTCCACTTTGCCCCTCCACCGTCTCAAAGGCTAACATAGGAAAGGACCATGGACTTCCCTGCGTGTCCACAGACTTCGTGTCTGGATCTAACCTTAACCAGAGATGAATATAGAGAAAAATAAATGGATTCATGGGGGAGCAGGAAAAAAGAATGAGATAGCTTCCTGAGAATAGAGAGGAAATCTGTTCCTCTAATCAAAAGATCCAGAAGAAAATCTGAGAAATTGTATGCCTGTGTGCCATCCTGTATGGCATGCAAGATGATACAGCCTTTAAATCCATAAAACCAAACAAGATGAGAAGTCAACAGAATGACATGAAAAGGAAGATGGAGGAGATAAATTTATACCAAGAAAGCAACAACACAATGGTAGATTAGATTACATTCAGTTCAGTTCAATCACTCAGTCATGTCCGACTCTTTGTAACCCCATGGACTGCAGCACACCAGGCTTCCCTGTCCAACACCAACTCCCAGAGGTTGCTCAAACTCATGTCCATCAAGTCGGTGATGCCATCCAACCATCTCATCCTCTGTCATCCCCTTCTCCTCCTGCCTTCAATCTTTCCCAGCATCAGGGCCTTTTCCCAGGAGTCAGTTCTTTGCATCAGGTGGCAAAAGTATTGGAGTTTCAGCTTCAGCATCACTCCTTCCAATGAATATTCAGGACTGATTTCCTTTAGGATGGACTGGTTGGATCTCCTTGCAGTCCAAGGGACTCTCAAGAGTCTTCTCCAACACCACATTTAAAAAGCATCAATTCTTCAGTGCTCAGCTTTCTTAGATGACATTAAAGGAAGTAAAAGGCAGAACTGATTCATAAAGAGAATCAAACCAAGGATGTGAGTGAGGGTGCTGTGCTATTTGTCTGTGTGCCCCCAGATCCAGGCCCTGCTGTCTCTCTGTTCTACTCTGCATCCTGACAGGGTGTGGGCATTGTGGCTAGCCCCTTCAAGCTAACACATAGCCCTAAGCCATAGCTGGTTTCTGGCTGGGTTCAGCCAGGGGAGACACCGTGGAAAATTGGAGGTGGAGGGAGAAATAAAGCCAAGGTGTTTCTCGTCCCCTTCCTCCATCCTGAGTAGCTTCTACAGCAACACGTTCCTCTCCATGACTCCAGTATCCCCAGACAGCTCCTTCTCAAAGTCACAGCCTCTGCCAGGCAGCCCCTGCCTGACTTGGTTCCAGCCCCCCTTGAATCTCTCATAACAAGAAGCACAGGCTTCACGATTGGTTATTTCTGAGTGTCAGTGACATCATCAAAGAACCATATGCCTTCCAAGCTCAGTGAGTCAACCTTGCCCTCAAAATGGTCCTTTTCTTGGTCTCTAAATGGCTTCGAACAACTGTTCCAACCAGCTTCTTGTTCAGATTCAGCCGCTTTTCTCTAGAAACCCTGAGGAAGTCCTTCTCTGTGTTTTATTGACTCCAATTGGCTTAAACTTGCCCTTCCCCAACCATTAAATGGTAACGAGAATAGAATGATCATGATTGAATTAATCTAATTGTCTGGAGTGTTGGGAAGTCAACCACAATGTTCACTACAAAGGACTAATGTTAAAAGATCTTCTTAAGTGCAATAAAAAAAAAAAAAGTCAAGAAACTAAAAGACAAAGTGATAGTCATAAAGGGCAGAGAGCCAACTCACAGATAAGTGACGTTATTGAAGAACCTACAACAAATGGATCAGAAATAATCATCAAAGACATAATAGAAGAAAACCTACCTGCACTGAAAAGTCTTAAAGTGTAGGACTTGAATGGATGTTCTCTGCAAATCAGTGATGGAAGACACATACCTGTATACAGTCCAGCAAAAGCATTCTAAAAAGGCACAGAAAGACCTAGCAAGGCATCCAAGTAGAAAACAGGATCCTAAAGTAGTAAAAATCAGACTGCACTCTGAGGTCTCTGCAGTATTATCATAGGACAACTAAATATCTACATATATTTTTTTTGGACCATGCCAGGTGGCTTGCTGGATCCAAGTTCTCCAACCAGGGACTGAACCCAGGTCAGGGCAGTGAAAGCACCAGAACCTAACTACTGCACCACCAGAGAACTCCCCATCTACAGATTTTTTTATTTTTTAATTGAAGGATAATTGCTTTACAATGTTGTTGTTATTTTCTGTCATACAACAACTCAAATCAGTTCAGTTCAGTTCAGTCACTCAGTAGTGTCCGACTCTTTGTGACCCCATGAATCTCAGCACACCAGGCCTCCCTGTCCATCACCAACTCCCGGAGTTCACTCAGACTCACGTCCATCAAGTCGGTGATGCCATCCAGCCATCTCCTCCTCTGTCATCCTCTTCTCCTCCTGCCCACAATCCGTCCCAGCATCAGAGTCTTTTCCAATGAGTCAACTCTTCGCATGAGGTGGCCAAAGTACTGGAGTTTCAGCTTTAGCATCAGTCCTTCCAATGAACACCCAGGACTGATCTCCTTTAGAATGGACTGGTTGGATCTCCTTGCAGTCCAAGGGACTCTCAGGAGTTTTCTCCAAAACCACAGTTCAAAAGCATCAATTCTTCAGTGCTCAGCTTTCTTCACAGTCCAAATCTCACATCCATACATGACCACTGGAAAAACCATAGCCTTGACTAGATGGACCTTTGTTGGCAAAGTAATGTCTCTGCTTTTGAATATGCTATCTAGGTTGGTCATAACTTTCCTTCCAAGGAGTAAGCGTCTTTTAATTTCATGGCTGCAATCACCATCTGCAGTGATTTTGGAGCCCCAAAAAATAAAGTCTGACACTGTTTCCACTGTTTCCCCATCGATTTCCCATGAAGTGATGGGACCAGATGCCATGATCTTAGTTTTCTGAATGTTGAGCTTTAAGCCAACTTTTTCACTCTCCTCTTTCACTTTCATCAAGAGGCTCTTTAGTTCCTCTTCACTTTCTGCCATAAGGGTGGTGTCATCTGAATATCTGAGGTTATTGATATTTCTCCTGGCAATCTTGATTCCAGCTTGTGCTTCTTCCAGCCCAGGGTTTCTCATGATGTACTCTGCATATAAGTTAAATAAGCAGAGTGACAATATACAGCCTTGACATACTCTTTTTCCTATTTGGAACCAGTTTGTTGTTCCATGTGGAGTTCTAACTGTTGCTTCCTGACCTGCATATAGTTTTCTCAAGAGGCAGGTCAGGTGGTCTGGTATTCCCATCTCTTTAAGAATTTTCCACAGTTTGTTGTGATCCACACAGTCAAAGGCTTTGGCATAGTTAATAAAGCAGCAGTAGATGTTTTTCTGGAACTCTCTTGCTTTTTCCATGATCCAACGGATGTTGGCAATTTGATCTCTGGTTCCTCTGCCTTTTCTAAAACCAGCTTGAACATCTGGAAGTTCACGGTTCACGTATTGCTAAAGCCTGGCTTGGAGAATTTTGAGCATTACTAGTGTGTGAGATGAGTGCAATTGTGCAGTAGTTTGAGCATTCTTTGGTATTGCCTTTCTTTGGGATTGGAATGAAAACTGACCTTTTCCAGTCCTGTGGCCACTGCTGAGTTTCCAAATTTGCTGGCATACTGAGTGCAGCACTTTCACAGCATCATCTTTCAGGATTTGAAATAGCTCAACTGGAATTCCATCACCTCCACTAGCTTTGTTCATAGTGATGCTTTCTAAGGCCCACTTGACTTCATATTCCAGGATGTCTGGCTCTAGGTGAGTGATCATACCATCGTGATTATCTTGGTCGTGAAGATCTTTTTTGTATAGTTCTTCTGTGTATTCTTGCCACCTCTTCTCAATATCTTCTGCTTCTATTAGGTCCATACTATTTCTGTCCTTTATTGAGCCCATCTTTGCATGAAATGTTGCCTTGGTATCTTTAATTTTCTTGAAGAGATCTTTAGTCTTTCCCATTTATTGTTTTCCTCTATTTCTTTCCATTGATCACTGAGGAAGGCTTTCTTATCTCTCCTCGCTATTCTTTGAAACTCTGCATTCAGATGCTTATCTTTCCTTTTCTCCTTTGCTTTTCACTTCTCTTCTTTTCACAGCTATTTGTAAGGCCTCCCCAGAAAGCCATTTTGCTTTTTTGCATTTCTTTTCCATGGGGATGGTCTTGATCCCTATCTCCTGTACCATGTCATGAAGCTCCATCCATAGTTCATCAGGGACTCTATCTATCAGATCTAGTCCCTTAAATCTATTTCTCACCTCCACTGTATAATCATAAGGGATTTGATTTAGGTCTTACCTGAATGGTCTACTGGTTTTCCCTACTTTCTTCAATTTAAGTCTGAATTTGACAATAAGGAGTTCATGATCTGAGCCACAGTCAGCTCCCAGTCTTGTTTCTGCTGACTGTATAGAGCTTCTCCATCTTTGGCTGCAAAGAATATAATCAATCTGATTTCAGTGTTGACCATCTGGTGATGTCCATGTGTAGAGTCTTCTCTTGTGTTGTTGGAAGAGGGTGTTTGCTATGATCAGTGCATTCTCTTGGCAAAACTCTATTAGCCTTTGCCCTGCTTCATTCCGTATTCCAAGGCCAAATTTGCCTGTTACCCCAGGTGTTTCTTGACTTCCTACTTTGGCATTCCAGTCCCCTATAATGAAAAGGACATCTTTTGGGGTGTTAGTTCTAAAAGGTCTTGTTGGTCTTCATAGAACCATTCAGCTTCAGCTTCTTCAGCATTACTGGTTGGGGTATAGACTTGAATTACTGTGATATTGAATGGTTTGCCTTGGAAACGAACAGAGATCATTCTGTCGTTTTTGAGATTGCATCCAAGAACTGCATTTTGGGCTCTGTTGTTGAGACCATGATGGCTACTGCACTTCTTCTAAGAATAGTCTGACAGAATGTGGTCCACTGGAGAAGGGAATGGCAAACCACTTCAGTATTCTTGCCTTGAGAACCCTATGAACAGTATGAAAAGGCAAAATGATAGGATACTGAAAGAGGAACTCCCCAGGTCAGTAGGTGCCCAATATGCTACAGGAGATCAGTGGAGAAATAACTCCAGAAAGAATGAAGGGATGGAGCCAAAGCAAAAACAACCCCCAGTTGTGGATGTGACTGGTGATAGAAGCAAGGTCCGCTGCTGTAAAGAGCAATATTGCATAGGAACCTGGAATGTTAGGTCCGTGAATCAAGGCAAATTGGAAGTGGTCAAACAGAAGATGGCAAGAGTGAACATCAACATTCTAGGAATAAGTGAACTAAAATGGACTGGAATGGGTGAATTTAACTCAGATGACCAAATCAGTAATAGCTATATATAGATATATGTGTATATATCCCCTTCCTCTGCAGCCTCCCTCCCACCGCACCCCCGATCCCACCCCTCTAGTTCATCACAGAGCACCAGGCTGCCATCTACAGATTTTTAAAGAAAAGACTTAGATGTTAGAATTCTATATTCAGCCAAGATAGCTCTCATTTTACTGGCAAAAGAAAGACACTTTTAGATATCAAGGGTTCATAAGACATGCCTTCTGAGTACTTTTTTTTTTTTGAAAGAAAAAACATATTTCTATTTATCCATTATTTATTCAGCAGATATTTATTGAGCACCAGCATTTGCCAAAGTCATACTAGGCGCTTAGGATACCTAATGCGTGACCAGACTGGGGGGAAAGTATTGCTGCCCTCATGGAGCTTACATTCTAATGGGGGAGATGAGCATTAAACAATGAGCATAATAAATGGGCCAATAAAGTGATAAGGACTGGAAGAGCGGAACCAAGGCAGGAGGCAGCATGTTTTAAAGAGGGTATTAGGATGGATGGTTTTGAGTAGACTTGAGAGAGATGAGGGAATTAGCTAAGCAGGTGTCTGGGGAAAGAATAGCCTGGTAGATAAGATGAAGTCCATGAGTCCAAGGCTGGAGTGAGCCTGACCCACGTGGGGGACAACAAGGAACCAGTGAGGCTGAAGGTGGAGAGAACCCGTGGGACAGCATCAGGAGGTGAGAGAACTGGAGGAGGGGCAGACTGTGGGGTCCCCTAGGCCACTGCAGTGACGTTGGCCATTGGAGTGGTTTGAGCAGAGGAGTGGTGTGGCCTGACTAACATTCTCTGAGGCTCCTTGTGGTCTCTATGTTGAGAATCTACTTTAGGAGGAGCAGAATAGAAGTGGAGAGATGGCTTAGGAGGTTGTGGCCACAGTCCACCCGAGGGATCATGCTGGCATGGATGAGGGCAGTGGTCTGAACACAGGGAACGCCTGGTGGCCTAGTGGCTAGGATTCCAGGCTCTCACGGTCACGGTCCAGGTTCAGTCCCTAGTGGGGCAACTGAGATCCTACAAGTTGTGTGGTGCAGCCAAAAAGGAAAAGAAATGATGGATTCTGGCTATCTCGTGAAGGTACAGCCAGCAGAATTTCTTGACAGATTGAATGTAGGATGCGGGATATGTGAGAAGAGGAGTCAAAGATGACTCCAATTTAGCCTGAGATGTTGGAAGGATGGGTGTGCCATCGAGAGGTAAGGGGAAGCTTAGGGGGAAAGGACGTCTGGGGCTGGGGGGAGACTCGGGTGTTCTGTTTTGGATGCCTTAAGTGTAAGATTGAGCCAGCCACGAGGAGATAATCAAGTAAGCAATTGGATATTCAAACCTGAGGGTTGGGAGGGAGGTTTAACCAACCTGGAGATAGACTTTAGAGAGTTCGTGGCATTTGGATGGTGTCTAAAGTCAGGAAATTGAATGAGATCACCAGGGAGGGAGAGCAGAGACGACGAATGAGGACTGACTCCATGGCCATCCCAGCATGAGAAGACGCGCAGGCGAGAAAGCAGCAGAGGAAAGTGAGTAGAAGCAGCAGCGTGGGTGCTGAAGGAATGAGCATGTGGCTTCTGGGAGCCAAGAGAAGAACACATCCAAATGGAAGATGCAGTTAGCTGTGTGATGCAGCCCGAGGGGAGGCAGAGCCCTGACCACCAGGTACAGCCAGCTCAGGGGTGCTCTTGGCAAGGGCTGATTGGGTGGGGTAGGGGAGGCTGAAGGCCAAATGGAATGAGGGTACTCCAGCTGCCCAAGAGATGATGGGGAAAGACCGTCTCAGGAATGGGAAACTCAGTCTGCAGAGTCTCTCAACTCAACCTCTTAAATATCTCTCAAAGTCTTTCTTCTTTTTCCATCCTGGCTGCCACCAGCTGAGTTTGGGCCACCATCATCTCAGTGGTAATGAAGGCACCTGTCAATGCAGAAGACGTAAGAGGCCCTGTTTCGATCCCTGGGTTGGGAAGATCCCCTGGAAGAGGAAATGGCTACCCACTCCAGTACTCTTGCCTGGAGAATTCTGTGGACAGAGGAGCCTGGTGGGCTACAGTCCAGGGGGTCACAAAGAGTCAGACACGACTGAGCGACTGAACATGCACAAATCTCTCCCCTAGATTGCAAAAATATCCTCGTAGCTCAACTCTCTGCCTCCAGTATGGCCCCATGGAACTCTTCTCAACACTGTAGCCATGGTGACATTTCTAAAATTAAAACCTGACCCTGTCACTTCTCCACTCATCACCCTTCAAGGGCTTTCCAGTGCCCTGAAGATAAAGTCCAGCTTCTTATCGTGGCCAACAGCATGCTTCCGGCTCTGACCTGCTGTCCTCTCCAGTCTCAATTCTCACTACCCACCCCACCCCCCATGTCAAACCTCACATCGCAGTCAATATTTTTTATATATGTATAATTTTATTTATTCACTTACATTTGGCTGCGTTGGGTCTTTGCTGCTTTGTGAGAATTTCTCTAGTTGCAGCTCGGGGGCTACTGTTCATTGTGATGCGTGGACTTCACACTGCAGTGGCTTCTTTTGTTGGGGGGCACAAGCTCTAGGGAGCCTGAGCTTCAGCAGTTTTGGCGCATGGGCTTAGTCAATCCACAGCACATGGGATCTCCCTAGACCAGGGATGGAACCCGTGTCTCCTGCATTGGCAGGCAAACCTTCATCTACTGCACCCCAAGGAAGTCCCACAGCCAGTACTTTCTGTTCCTTCTCACCTCCCATGTTTGATAATTCTTTTCTATACCTTGAACATCCTACTCCTCAGAACTCTCCACATCTTTTGGAACTGCTGTTCCATGTCTTACCTTGAATGTCACTTCCTGCAGAAATCTTTCCTTGACCAACTCACCACACCATTGCAAACCTAGGTCTGACTCAGGCGTCATGACTTCTAGCACCTGGTGATTCCGCCACCAGAGTACTATGGCACCTACATATTTATTATTACTACTAACATCATGAGAAACGCTGGGCTGGAGGAAGCACAAGCTGGAATCAAGATTGCCAGGAGAAATATCAATAACCTCAGATATGCAGATGACACCACTCTTATGGCAGAAAGTGAAGAACTAAAGAGCTTCTTGATGAAAGTGAAAGAGGAGAGTGAAAAAGTTGGCTTAAAGCTCAACATTCAGAAAACTAAGATCATGGCATCCGGTCCCATCACTTCAATGCAAATAGATGGGGAAACAGTGCAAACAGTGGCTGACTTTATTTTTCTGGGCTCCAAAATCACTGCAGATGGTGATTGCAGTCATGAAATTAAAAGACGCTTACTCCTTGGAAGGAAAGTTATGACCAACCTATATGATAGCATATTAAAAAGCAGAGACATTACTTTGCCAGCAAAGGTCTGTTTAGTCAAGGCTATGGTTTTTCCAGTGGTCATGTATGGATGTGAGAGTTAGACTATAAAGAAAGCTGAGGGCTGAAGAATTGATGCTTTTGAACTGTGGTGTTGGAGAAGACTCTTGAGAGTCCCTTGGACAGCAAAGAGATCCAACCAGTCCATCCTAAAGGAGATCAGTCCTGGGTGTTCATTGGAAGGACTGATGCTGAAGCTGAAACTCCAATTCTTTGGCCACCTGAAGTGAACCCTGATGCTGGAAAGATTGAAGGCAGGAGGAGAGGGGACGACAGAGGATGAGATGGCTGGATGGCATCACCAACTTGATGAACATGAGTTTGAGCAAGCTCAGGGAGTTGGTGATGGACAGGGAAGCCTGGCACGTTGCAGTCCATAGGGTCGCAAAGAGTCGGACATTACTGAGCGACTGAACTGAACTGAAGGTAAAACATATTGCCAAGTTAACTGAGTGGTCAATCCAAGGAGCTGGGAAGAGAAAAGGAGAAAATGATTAATAAGATGAAGGCAAAAGTTAATGGATTGGAATATTTTAAAAGAGAATTGATCAAAGAAATGCAATAGCTGATTTCTTGACAAATAATTAAAATAGAATTCCAGCAAGACATTAAATATGCAAAACACAGTGCAGAGACAATCACAGTGACTTCAAATGAGAAAGGGTGCTTATTCCTAGATACAGTGCACATAACTGTCCCCATCCAAATTTGTTCTCCACCTGCATGGACCCATCTGCAAGTCTCCTGGCTCTCTGCTCCCTGGGCTTCATCAGGGCAGTGTCCCAGGTGTGTTCACCAGGTACCCTCTCAGCTTGAGGTTGGTGTGAGTGTCCCTAGCCAGAGATCTCTGCTCCTGGTAAGTCAACCCACTCCATTCTCTCACCCTGCAGGCCCAGGAGTGGGAATCAGCTCCACTGCCAGCTCTGTATCAAATCACTGCTCCTCGTGGTTATTCTGCACACACACCTGGCTAAACAAGCCCTGTATCAATAACCCTCCTGGAATCATCTTACCTTAAATGTGCCCTCTGTTACCACCCTGACCAGTACACTTGCAATGCTGAATTTCTTTTTTTTCCAGGAAAATATAGATGAACAAAATTAAGCCAAGAATAAATCAAAATAAAATATGCCAGTAACTGTGAAAAAATTGAAAATATTATCACCGGCAGCTAAAGGTTCAAATGCAAAGTCCATCATGGTTTCTTATTTCCTATAATTATCTACTTTTCAAAATCTCCCAAAGTATTAAAAATACAGACATCATCTCAGACAGTTTTACTAAGTTAACGCTGAGTGACATTAAAACTTGACGGTAATGTTAGTAGCTCAAAAAGCTAAAACTGTAAAGCAAACTTATTTATTAAAAGATGAAAAATATCTTAACAAATTGAATCTACCGTTCTATTTAGAAGACTAGCCAAATAGAGACTGTTTTATGAAAGGCAAAATAGGTCAGTATTGGATAATCTTTTTGTAGCAATTTGGCTGCTGCTGCTGCTGCTAAGTCGCTTCAGTCGTGTCCGACTCTGTGCGACCCCATAGACGGCAGCCCACCAGGCTCCCCCGTCCCTGGGATTCTCCAGGCAGGAACACTGGAGTGGGTTGCCATTTCCTTCTCCAATGCATGAAAGTGAAAAGTGAAAGTGAAGTCACTCAGTCGTGTCCAACTCTCAGTGATCCCATGGACTGCAGCCTACCAGGTTCCTCCATCCATGGAATTTTCCAGGCAAGAGTACTGGAGGGGGTGCCATTGCCTTCTCTGAGCAATTTGGCTAGAAAACATTAAAAACTTAAATCATAAATCTAGTAATACAAAGATATTTCCTTAACTTAGAACAATGTATTTATCCCCTTCATGGATCACAGCCTTGTCATGGCAAAGGGGCTTACATAACTCGAGGAAGCTATGAGCCATGCCATGCAGGGATACCCAAGACCGACAGGTCATGGAGACAGGTAGTGGAGAGTTCTGACAAAATGTGGTCCACTAGAGGAGGGAACCCACTCCAATATTCTTGCCTGGAGAGCCCCATGAACAATATGAAAAGGCAAAAAGATATGACACCGGAAGATGAGCCCCCAGGTGGGAAGGTGTCCGGTATGCTACTGGGGAAGAGCTGAGGGCAGTTACTAATAGCTCCAGAAAGAATGAAGACACTGGGCCAAAGCAGAAACGACACTCAGTTGTGCATGGGTCTGGTGGTGAAAATAAAGTCCAATGCTGTAAAGAACAATATTGCATAGGAACGTGGAATGTTAGGTCCACAAATCAAGGTCAGTTAGACATGGTCAAGCAGGAGATGGCAAGATTGAACATTGACATCTTAGGAATCAGTGAACTAAAATGGACGGGAATGAGCAGACTTAATTCAGATGACCATTATATCTATTACAGTGGGCCAGAATTCCTTAGAAGAAATGGAACTATAAGGAACTATGTTCCTTATAGTCAATAAAAGAGTTCAAAATCCAGTACTTGGGTACTGGACAGAAACTGTAAGGACCTAAAAGAAGCAGAGGAGATTAAGAAGAGATGGCAAGAATACACAGAAGAATTATACAAAATGGTCTTAATGACCCAAATTACCACAGTGGTGCAGCCACTCACCTAGAGCCAGACATCCTGCAGTATGAAGGCAGTTGGGCCTCAGGAAGCATTATTATGAACAAAGCTAGTGGAGGTGATGGAATTCCAGCTGAGCTATTTAAAATCCTAAAAGATGATGCTGTTAAAGTGCTGCACTCAATATGTCAGCAAATTTGGAAAACTCAGCAGAGGCCCCAGGACTGGAAAAGGTCAGCTTTCATTCCAAACCCAAAGAAGTCAAAGAATATTCCAACTACTATAGAACTGTGCTCATTTCACATGCTAGAAAGGTTATGCTCAAAATCCTTCAAGCTAGGCTTCAGCAGTATGTGAACTGAGAACTTCCTGATACTCAATCTGGGTTTAGAAAAGGCAGAGGAACCAAAGATCAAATTGCCAACATTCGTTGGATCATGGAGAAAGCGAGGGAGTTCCGGAAAAATATCTGCTTGTGCTTCATTGACTACACTAAAGCCCATCACTTCATGGCAAATAGAAAGGGAAAAGTGGAAGCAGTGACAGACTTTATTTTCTTGGGCTCCAAAAATCACTGTGGATGGTGACTGCAGCCATGAAATTAAAAGATGCTTGCTCCTTGGAAGGAAGGCTATGACAAACCTAGACAGCATATTAATAAGCAGAGACACCAGTTTGCTGACAAAGGTTCATATAATCAAAGCTATGTTTTTTCAAGTCATCATGTATGGATGTGCGAGTGAACCATAAAGAAGGCTGAGCACCAAATAATTGATGCTTCTGAATTGTGGCGTTTGAGAGTCCCCTGGACTGCAAGAAGATCAAACCAGTCAATCCTAAAGAAAATCAACCCTGAATATTCACTGGAAGGACTGATGCTGAAGCTCCAATCCTTTGGCCACCTGATGGGAAGAACTGACTCATTGGAAAAAACTCTGACGCTGGGAAAGACTGAAGACAAAATGAGAAGGAGGCAGCAGAGGACGAGATAGTTAGATAGCATCACCGATTCAGTGGACATGAATTTGAGCAAACTCTGGGAGATAGTGAAGGACAGGGAAGCCTGACATGCTACAATCCATGGGGTTGCAAAGAGTCAGACACAACTTAGCAACTGAACAACAACAAATTTATGTGAATTCACAAAATTTATTTTTTTGTGAATAAATTTTGTCAATAAATTCACAAATTTATGTGAAACTACTATCCAAGATTATGGTGAAAGTTTAGAGGCAGTCCTATTAAATTTAGATGATACCTGTTATCAATTACTGTTATTTAACATTCAATTTTAAAGCTCTAGTCAATATAATAAGACAAGGAAAATAAATATTAATATTGAGGAGGATAAAACATTATTTGCAAAAATTATTTTCTATCTTAAAAATAACATTAATAAATAAAGTATACTTATAAATCAGTGAGGCTTCCCTTGTGGCTCAGCTGGTAAAGAATCTGCCTGCAATGTGGGAGACCTGGGTTCAGTCCCTGGGCTGGGAAGATCTCCTGGAGAAGGAAAAGGCTACCCACTCCAGTATTCTGCCCTATAGAATTTCAAGGACTCTTTAGTCCATGGGGTTGCAAAGAGTTGGACATGACTGAGCGACTCTCACAATGATAAAAAAGAACACAGTATAGAAAAAATGATCAAAAGACATAATCTAGCAATTCATTAAAAAAAGACAAATGTCAACCAAAAGCAAATATTTCAACTTGTGCCTATCAAATTTAAATAATTAATGAGATGATCTGTGTAGGAAGAAAGAGGTCCTCTCATACTCAGTTCTTCAAAAGGGGTAACGACTTATACACTTACAGTTTGACAGTATGTTTTAAGACCTTTAAAGTATACACTCTCATTGGAAACCAGAATTGAAAGGGACACGTGTACCCCAGTGTTCATCACAGCACAATAGCTGGGGCATGGAAGCAACCTAGATGTCCATTGGCAGAGGAATGGATAAGGAAGTAGTGGTACATATACGCAATGAAATATTACTCAGCTATTAAAAAGAACACATCTGAGTCAGTTCTAATGAGGTGGATAAAACTGGAACCTATTATACAGCATGAAGTAAGTCAGAAAGAAAAACGCCAATACAGTATATTAACATATATATATATATATATATATATATATATATATAAATTTAGAAAGATGGTAATGATGACCCTATATGCAAAGGAGCAAAAGAGACACAGATATAAAGAATAGATTTTTGGACTCTGTGGGAGAAGGCAAGGGTGGGATGATTTGAGAGGATAATATTACCATATGTGAAACAGATCACCAGTCCAGGTTCGATGCATGAGACAGGGCTCTCAGGGCTGGTGCACTGGGATGACCCAGAGGGATGGGATGCGGAAGGAGGTGGGAGCGGGGTTCAGGATGGGGATACATGTACACCCATGGCTGATTCATGTCAATGTATGGCAAAAACCACCACAATGTTGTAAAGTAATTAGCCTCCAATTAAATAAATAAAAACTATGGAGAAAAATAATAAACATTAAAAAGGGGGGAAAAAGTATACACACTCATTGATTTGCAGTTCTCCTTCCAGCAATTCAGTATAAGCAATCTAAATAAGAAAGGTTGGACACAGAGAAATTATATTCAGAGGTATTCATTGTTGATAAGATAAAATATTACAACTTATAATAGTTAGCTCATTGAATTCATTATGATACATTCATACAAAATTATATGGCCACTAAAAATAATGTTTAAATGCTCATTTGTAATTTTTGAATTGTTCACAATCTATTTTGATGAAAAGACAAGTATGCAAATCACTAGCTCATTTTTGTCTTTTATGCTAATTCCTTTCTAAATACATAAAACCTTAGTATATACAAAATGTTGATAGGGGTTATCTCTGAAAAAGAGAAATCTGAAATTTTTAAATCTTGCTTGGGCTTCCCTGTGGCTCAGATGGTAAAGAATCTGCCTGCAATGAGGGAGGCCTATGTTCGATCCCTGGGTCAGGAAGATCCCCTGGAGGAGGGCACGGCAACACACTCCAGTATTCTTGCCTGGAGAATCCCATGGACAGAGGAGCCTGGCGGGTCCATGGGGTCCTAAAGAGCTGGACGTGACTGAGGGACTGACACTTTCACTTTCTGTATCTTAAAGGGGTATTACATCTGAAAGAAGATAGGTAGTGGTTTAGTCAATAAGTGTCTGACTTTTGCCACCCCTGGGCTGTACCCGTCCAGGCTCCTGTCAGTGGGATTTCCCAGGCAAGAATACTGGAGTGGGTTTCCATTTCCTCCTCCAGGGGATCTTCCCAACCCAGGGATCGAATCTGGTTCTACTGTACTGGAGGCAGATTCTTCACCGACTGAGCCAGCAGGGAAGCCCAAAAGAAGCCAGGAAGGTTGTAAAGGGAGCAACTGCCTTAAGTGTGTTCAGGAGCCCGTGAGCAGGATGCTGGCCAGGCTTGTAATTGGTTCTGACTGTTGTCTACTGCGGCTATTTGGTGCCTGACCTCAGAAAAAAATGGCATAACCTCAGTTTTCTCAACTGAGACAGAAACAGAACAGTTTCACAGCACTTGGTAAATCCTAAACCTCAGAAACAGAGAATAATGAAGTTGCTCGGTTGTCGTTTATTTGCTAAGCTGCGTCTTGACTCTTTTGCAACTCCATGGACTATAGCCCACCAGGCTCCTCTGTCCATGGGATTTCCCCAAAATCAAATCTGAATTCCATCACGCTTCTAAATCCAACTACTAATTTACAGAAAGCAGAGAAAAAGCGGCATCCCACGGGGATACAATCAGCAAAATCCCAACAGTGAGAAACTCCACAGGACGAATAACCCAGTTTCTTCAACAAATAAATCACACAAAACAAAACAGAGAGATCTGAAAATACATCCTATCAACCAGTGTAATCAATTCAGTGTAAATCTGAATTCTTATTCAAGCAAACAAATGATTGTTTTGATATAATGGCATTTAAGAGAAATTTGCGAATTTAAACATAGAGTATATATTAGATGATACTAAGAAACCGGCTTCCCACGTGATGCTAGTGGTAAGGGATCCATCTGTCAATGCAGAATAGATGGATACCAGTTGGATCCCTAGGTCGGGAAAATCCCCTGAAGGAGGGCACCGCAACCCATCCAGTATTCTTGCCTGGAGAATCCCATGGACAGAGGGGCCTGGTGGGCTGTAGTCTATAGAATCGACAGAGTCAGACATGACTGAAGTGACTTAGCATGCACGCAGTAAGGAACAATTGTTAATTTCTCAGCTGTTACCATGATTCTGCATTTGTGTTTCTTCTAAACGTCCTTTAACAGACAACACGAATATTTATAGATGACATGACAGGCTACATTGAACTTGCTTTAAAATAACATGAGGGAGAGGGGACTGGAAATGTGGCAAGGGCAGGATGGGCCATGAGCTGATGGTGGGGGTACACGAGGGTTTACCCTACTGTTCAGTCTACTTTTGTGTACTTTCAAACTTCTCCATGATGACAACAAAAGATTTCTACTTTTAAAAAGCAAACACTTTCCATCTTTATGATGAAGCCAATGGACCTGAATTGCAGAATTTGCAAATTAGAAAACAAGCACCCTTGGCCAGTAGGGACTACAAAAATAAACCAGAAAGGCCAAGGGGAGAAAAAAATTCAACAGCAAAGCAACTCTTCTCCCCCAGCTTCGTGACACATTAGAAAACTGAAACCAGAAATTGGGAATGCCATCCTTATGCAGACTCCTTCCCCACCCCACCCCCCACCTCCCCCAGCCGTTCTGATTCCTTTTTTCTGAACAGCTCTCCAGACCAGAGAGCCGGCATCAGCATATTCCCCCTGGGAACTCCTTGGCCCAGACTGCTCCGGGCTTCTCCATGCACTCCGCCTAGGGCCTGACCATGACCCTATTGTATTGTTACTGGCATTGTCACACAGCCAGGAAGTGGCTGAAGCGGCATGCAGGCACCCCCTCCCACCTCCCCAGCCTTTCCCACCTGGACCCAAAATGTGGCTCCCACTGTTTCCGACCAGGTGCTGAAGAGCTGCGCAGCGGTCCCCACAGTCATTGAGGTTCTTTTCAACTCCTACCCTCAGCTCCGCGTCTCTGAGTCCTGGAAGGAGGTGATCCCCGAAGAAGTGTTTCAGGTGAGGGGGCGGCCCCTTCTTCCTCCTTAGTACAGACTGTCATCTTAATTCTGTTCTCCTAGGTGGGGTTTTGCACTCACATCCAGGAAAAGATGAAACATCTAGGGAAGGAAAGAGAAGGGCAAACCGGGGGCATGTCTGCTTCTGTTTTTCTCCTGGAGGCTCAGTATTGACTCAGCCCATGGTTGGGGTGCTGTGGGCTGCAAGGACCACCCTGGCTTAGGAAGGTCAGGGCTCCATAACCAGTGTCCAAGGGAGGGTGGGCCATGGAGATCCAGGCTCCTGTGTGTCCGCTTCACCTTCTGACATCTCAGGGTACGACCGAGACAGCTGCGGGCACTGCATTCATACACGACAAAGTCCACAGGTGACTGTTGATTAAGAAAGAAATTTTTTTTTCTGTAGAAGCATCTAGAAAATGGCCCCTCATGTTTTATTGACTTGAGTCCTGTGCAGATTATACACAGGCATGCTAATTTGCTTCAGCAGTGTCTGACTCGGTGAGTCCCTACAGACTGTAGCCCTCCAGGCTCCTCTGTCCATGGGATTCTCCAGACAAGAATACTGGAGTGGGTGGCCATGCCCTCCTCCAGGGGATCTTTCTGATCCAGGGGTTGAACTTGTATCTCTTAGGTCTCCTGCATTGGCAAGTGGCTTCTGTAGCAGATTCTTTGAAAGAAGAGAGTGAAAAAGTTGGCTTAAAGCTCAACATTCAGAAAACTAAGATCATGGCATCTGGTCCCATCACTTCATGGGTAATAGATGGGGAAACAGTGTCAGACTTTATTTTGGGGGGCTCCAAAATCACTGCAGATGGTGATTGCAGCCATGAAATTAAAAGACGCTTACTCCTTGGAAGAAAAGTTATGACCAACCTAGATAGCATATTCAAAAGCAGAGACATTACTTTGCCAACAAAGGTCCATCTAGTCAAGGCTATGGTTTTTCCAGTGGTCATGTATGGATGTGAGAGTTGGACTGTGAAGAAAGCTGAGCACTGAAGAATTGATGCTTTTGAACTGTGGTGTTGGAGAAGACTCTTGAGAGTCCCTTGGACAGCAAGGAGATCCAACCAGTCCATCCTAAAGGAGATCAGTCCTGGGTGTTCTTTGGAAGGAATGATGCTAAAGCTGAAACTCCAGTACTTTGGCCACCTCATTCGAAGAGTTTACTCATTGGAAAAGACTCTGATGCTGGGAGGAATTGGGGGAAGGAGGAGAAGGGAACGGCAGAGGATGAGATGGCTGGATGGCATCACCGACTCGATGGACATGAGTCTGAGTGAACTCCAGGAGTTGGTGATGGACAGGGAGGCCTGGTGTGCTCTGATTCATGGGGTCTCGAAGAGTCGGACACGACTGAGCGACTGAACTGGACTGAACTGAACTTACCACTAGTGCCACCTGGGAAGTCCCCTGTGCAGATTAGGAATTCAAGGAGATGACCCGTATTGTCTGAGATCACCCAAAACAGACTTCCCTCTGACTGGGCAGGAGCCACCCTACAGAAAAGTGCCCAGACCCACTTTGGGTAGGATCTGGTGGCTCAGATAGTAAAGAATCTGCCTGCAATGCAGGAGACCCAGGTTCAATCCCTGGGTCAGGAAGATCCCCTGGAGGAGAGCATGGCAGCCCACTCCAGTATTCTTGCCTGGAGAATCCCATGGACAGAGGAGCCTGGTGCGCTGCAGTCCTTGGGGTCACAAAGAGTCGGACATGACTGAGAGACTAACACACACACACACACACACACACACACACACTCTATCTCTCTATCAGTAGCCATGAGAGGATTCCCCGTGTCATCAGGGCTCTTCTCTCTGGGAAAAAGAAGGAAGTGTGCCAGTTCCACGTGCCCAGACTGATACTTCCCACCTTCTTTCAGATGCACCAGGCTTTCTACCGGTCCCTCTTCGCCTTGGCCCACACGCCCCGCTGTCTGCAGCATCTCTGCCGCTGTGCCATCCGGAAATCGTTTGGCAGAAAGTGCTTTTCCCTCGTACCTCTGTTGCCCTTGCCGGAGTCCCTGCAAAACTACTTGCTTCTGGAGCCAGAGGGGGTTCTGCACTGAAACCCAGCAGCGTGGCCCAGGGCGCTGTGCTCTTCTGACGGGCCTTGGATGGGACCTCCTACCCACCCAGTGCACAGACCTCAGCCCGCTTCAGGTTCCACCTGGGCATGGAGTTGTAATAAAAGCCCTTTCTGCCTCTCTCAGGGTTGCTTGTGAGAATTGAAACTGAATGTCACAGCACATGTGTCACAAAGCACCTTTCCACAGTTCAGTTCAGTTCAGTCGCTCAGTCTTGTCCGACTCTTTGTGACCCCGTGGACTGCAGCACGCCAGGCCTCCCTGTCCATCACCAGCTCCCGCAGTTTACTCAAACTCATGTCCATCGAGTCGGTGATGCCATCCAACCATCTCATCCTCTGTTATCCCCTTCTCCTCCTGCCCTCAATCTTTCCCAACATCAGGGTCTTTTCAAATGAGTCAGCTCTTTGTATCAGGTGGCCAACTTCAGCTTCAACATCAGTCCTTCCAATGAATACCCAGGACTGATCTCCTTTAGGATGGACTGGTTGGATCTCCTTGCAATCCAATGGACTCTCAAGAGTCTTCTCCAACACCACAGTTCAAAAGCATCAATTCTTCAGCAATCAGCTTTCTTTATAGTCCAACTCTCACATCCATACATGACCACATGGACTACCTTTCCACAGAGGTTGAACTAAAAGGTGTATGTATTTTTCCCAGAGTTGGTCTCCCTGCCCACGATGGTTCAGCCACAGTCCTGCTGGCCCTGTCCCCAAACTTCAGACCCTCTGACTTAGGGTGGGAAAACATTACACCCCTCCTAGAGCTCAGCCCCCCGGGAAGGCTCTGCCCCTCCAAACATGACAGACGTCCATATGCAGAGAGGAGGACACGTGGTTCCGTAACGAGAGCCCCTGCCCAGGAGCCCACTGATGCTTCTGAGTGTGTCACCGCCCAGAGCCCCTCGGAGGATGCTGGAGGGGTGGTGAGCAGACACTTTGACCCTGTGCGCGTCTTCTGTCCGATGGCCCCAGCAGACCCAGCTGATCCGGCTGTGGGGGACAGTCCAGGATGCCAGATACAGACGCAGGCTCGTGGAGGCTGCCCTCAGCCCAGCCTGAGCATCCGTAACAGGAGGAAGCTCTAACGCCTAGGACTGGATTAACCATGTTTTTATATTTTTTATATTCTGGTGCTTTGACACCTGGGGCCTTTCGGACCGGGACTGCCCACCGCCCCTCCCCGGGCTAGCCAGTTCTTAAAGACAATAAACAATGTGCCCCCAAGCATCCTTTTCAAATACAACTCAACCACCCCAGGGCTCACACCCCTACCACCTTCCTGGATCTCCCGTCCCTACCTCCCCCCGCCCACCGCCCCAACCAGGGCCACCCAGACACCTGGGGGCAACCCCCTCTGCCTCTGAGCCCACTGCAGTTATTGAGATTAGCCAGTCCTGTGCCCATGTATCCATTCCCATGGAAACTGCAATCAAGGCTCCTGCCCACATCTCCTCCCCCGGCCCCCACCTCCTGACCAACCCTGGTGCTCCCCCATGTGGTGTGGCCCTTCTTTTGGGAACTGTGAGTAATAAACTATCTCTTCACTGGTCTGAAGATCTCTCTTCTCATCTGTTGGCCTTGCATGCATGTGTACTAAAGCCACTTCAGTCGTGTCCAACTCTTTGCAACCCTATGGGCTATATAGCTGGCCAGGCTCCTCTGTCCATGGGATTTTTCCAGGCAAGAATACTGGAGTGGGTTGCTATTTCCTCCTCCAGGAAATCTTTCTGATGCAGGGATCAAACCTGTGTCTCCTTCGTTGCAGGCAGATTCTTTACTGCTGAGCCACAGGGGAAGCCCTCTGTTGGCCTTGCTGCTGCTGCTGCTGCTGCCAAGTCGCTTCAGTCGTGTCCAACTCTGTGCGACCCCATAGACGGCAGCCCACCAGGCTCCTCTGTCCATGGGATTTTCCAGGCAAGAGTACTGGAGTGGGGTGTCATTGCCTTCTCCTTCTGTTGGCCTTACTAGACCTCAAAAGTTAAACCCCATATTTTACAACAAGGACTCTGTGAGCATCCTCTGAGGATAAGCAGTGGCTCCATTTTTTTTCCAGTTTGAGCCAGCGCACAGTGCAGCTGGGATGAACCTCGGACTGGCAGGGACACCACCCCACCGTGGCAGTCTGGAAGGGCGCTTCACACACCAGCAGATGACTGCTGTCTAAGGTGGGATGTTGTCTGCGCCATGAGTGAAGCCCACTGCGGTACTGAAGAGGGGACCTGGCAGGGCCACCCAGTAATGGTGGATGTCACAAAAGGAGGAGCCAGGCTGGGTCTTGAGGGATGGTCAGGTTTCAACACGGCGGGTCAGGCCACTGGAGGCATAAGACAGCTGACCCACCCACACCCTGCCCTTTAAGACGGACAGCTCACCTGACCTACATAAGCACAGCTCAAGACCTCACACACACACACACACCTCGGGCAGATGGCTCTCCCCAAGCCTCTTCCACATAGACATTCAGGAGCTACCACTGGGTCAAAAGGAAAAGTTGAACAAAGGCTGGGGTGCAAGAAGGTGCATACTATGGAGGGACAGTGATTGGTCCTGAGGGGAGGGTCCCCATGCTTTCACAGCTGGAGGGAGGCAGGGCTGGAGGAGCTGGGAGGCAAATCAGAAGGACCTCGAGGATTCTGAACTTCACTGTACAGGCTGTGAGGAGCCATGAAGCCCGTGAGAAGATGTGGTCCCAGTGAGACACCGTGTGTGTGTGTGCTAAGTGGCTTCAGTCCTGTCTGACTCTTTGTGACCCCATGGACTATCGCCTGCCAGGCTCCTCTGTCCATGGGATTCTCTAGGTGAGAATACTGGCAAGGACTGCCATTCCCTCCTCCAGGGGGTCTTCCCAACCCAGGGATCGAACCCAAGTCCCCTGCATCTCCTGCATTGCAGGCGGATTTTTCACCCGCTCAGCCACGGGGAAGCCCCAGGGAGACTCTGGGAAGTTACTTTGTCCTGGAAAGGGATGCAATACACTGGAGGAGTCCAGTCACACCCCAGACGTAGGGCTTCAGATCCAGGCTGCTCCACCAAGCAAGAGGAACCGTTCTTTAACCAAAATCGGCTGCAGTTTGCTCAGCTGGGAAGTGAATGCATGCACACCTCTCGAACTGGGGTAGGACTCAGCGAGATGACGCATGACAGCAGCAGACTTCTCCGCTCCAAAGGGATCTTGTTAAAACGTGGACTCTGACACTGGCATCCAGAGTGGGGCCTGGATTCTGCGGGTCTGGGAACTTTAACATTGCTAACGAGCTTGGGTGACGCCCCTACCCGTGGTTGGTACACTCAATAGGAGTGCACAGTGCAAAGCCTCAGAGCCAGAAGTGGTCAGGAGAAGGAGCAGCATAAACGGCTCCTTCTGTTATTATGATTGTCTTATTGTTAGAAGGAAATAGCCTAATGCTGGGATAAAGACTGTACAAATGGAAAGGCAAAGCGACGTTATTTATGAGAACAAACGAGGAAGGCAAACAGTAAGAAATACAGCCCCAGCAGCCACTCAGGAGCCCTGTCCTCGCGGGATTTTGCAAATGAGAATCTGAGTGAACCTGCCGGTCTGACACAGCCTATTCTTCAAGCTCCCCTCTCCATTTCATCCTCCTCAGAGAACACTTTGGTTGCACTTCTGAAATGCACTAAATTGTAAATATGATTTGGAGTCCTGCCACAAAGTAGAACTCTTTTAAAACCGCACCATATAGCTTTCAGGACCTTAGTTCCCTGACCAGAGATTGAACCCACATCCTCGGCAATGAAACCATGGAGTCCCAGGCCGCTGGACTGCCAGGGAATTCCCCACATTGACTTCACATTTCTAAAACTCTGACAAATAATGACCAATTATTACATTTCAAAGACACAATTCCCCCAAATTACTGCTTAAAAACAACATGATTCTCACAGTGAACCCCAGACATCTCCCTATAACTGCCTGAAATTCCTCCACTGCCAAAGAATTCATCTTCATTATTTCATCCCCAAGAATTTTATTGGACAGCAAGGAGATCAAACCAGTCCATCCTAAAGGAAATCAACCCTGAATATTCATCGGAAGGACTGATGCTGAAGCTGAAGCTCCAATACTTTGACCACATGATGCCAAGAACTGACCCACTGGAAAAGACCCTGATGCTGGGAAAGATTGAAGGCGGGAGGAGAAGGGGGTGACAGAGGATGAGATGGTTGGATGGCATCACTGACTCAACAGACCTGAGTTTGAGCAAACTCCTAGAGATAGTGAAGGACAGAGAAGCCTGGTGTGCTGCAGCCCATGGGGTTGCAAAGAGTCAGACTAGACTGAGCGACTGAACAACAACGAAGCAAAAAATAAAATAACTGAAAAATCTGTGATAGTGATGACTGTTTCTAGTCCCGCCCTGTGCTCCACGTGGGAGGAAGTTCTGAAATGAAGGGGACTTGCATAATTCCACATAGATAAGAGAAGGAAAAGAGGGGAGGAGAAGGACAAGACTAAGAAAAGGAAGAGAAGAAGGAGGGAGAGAGAAAAGATATTGGGGGAGAGAAGTATGTTAGCTGAGAAAACATCTACAACTACCTTCTGCTTTAAAGCTAGAATTATCTTGGCTATCTTCTTTTCCAGGGGAAAAAACATAGCCTGGTATTTCTTTTATTAAAGAGTAAAAATGTTTTCCATTCTTAAACAGTTCACATAAAACATCATTGCTTTTACCTCTGAGTATATTCCATAAACTCAGTTCCATAAGACCTAAACTTTCTTTAATTTTAAATGTAGTGTTTAATGACGCATTCACATGGTTCAAAATTCAGAAGGTAATAAAAGAGCAGATGCTCTTACTACTAAAAAGGAAAAAGATAGCAGAGGAATATTTTCCCTCCAACTTTATTATCTCTAGCTATACAACTGCCAGGGCTTCCCTGGTGGCTCAGAGGGTAAAGCATCTGCCTGCAATGCAGGAGACCCGGGTTCAATCCCTGGGTCAGGAAGATCCCCTGGAGAAGGAAATGGCACCCCACTCCAGTATCCTTGCCTGGAGAATCCCATGGACAGAGGAGCCTGGTGGGCTACAGTCCATGGGGTCGCAAAGAGTCGGACACGACTGAGCGACTTCACTTTCATACAACTGCCATTTGACCACAGAGTCACCCTGGTTCTAATGACTCCAGATGTGCTAAAAAGGATCCCTGATTTATGGCTGAGTGTATGGGACAAAAATGGTGTTGGTTTGGGGGTTATCTTAATCATCAGATGGGATGGAATTCGTTGACAGTTTTTCAGACTTGAATTCCTGCTAGCAATTTTCTTGATTAAGCAAAAAATAAAATAACAGTGAAAAAATTTGTAGCAGGGGTGAAAACACAAAATGCACACCTGAGGTTCTCTGCCAACAATGGTCCTGAGAAGATTCGCCCCTCTCCAGCACGACCATCCCCTGGACAGCATGAGAGTCACAGACACAGCCCACAGGCAGGCAGGGCACAGACATGGCACCACGTGATGTGCCGTGCTTGAAATTCTGAACACAGCCCTGGGCCTCTCTTTCTAGTGTACTCAAAATCCATTTAATTTTAAGTTACATAATAATCATCAATTTCACATGTGTTGAAGAAAATCTAAACGACTCTTTAAGAAGCATTTGCAAATCCCAGTAACTGTATATAAGCACCACGGTTTCCATCTTCGAAATAAACCTTATGTTTTCATGTTGATGGGGCAGGCTGTTGAACTTTGGCAAAGGACACTTAACCCTCTACAAAAACAGCATAAAATACAGGCTTGGAGAATGAGCCGGTCTGCTCGTGACCGGTCCTGACGCAGACGTCTGAGAGAACTTAATCACGGCAATCGTGGATGTTATTAGCTTGCCAAGTGCTTTTCATCTCTTAAGGGCTGCCCAAGGACCAAGTGATAAACCCGGAATATTGCATCTTTTATTCCATTATTTCAAGAATAAATTATTCCTTAGTCAAATTTTCTATGTGCACTTTGGATATTCAAAAGTCCCAAAGTTTCAACTAGGATCAATACTGCATCTTATTTTTGGCTTTCGGTAGGCATTTAAAACCCCGGGGCTTGTCTTGAAATTGTCAGCATCTTTCTATTTTAAAACAAAAATTAGTCTCATTAAATTGCTAAAATAAGCCTGAGGTCAGTTTCTAGGGTCAGGCGGAAGGATTCCAGCCTTGAAACTTATTTTCGTGAAGTCCTGCAGGTGGCGCCATAAGCAAACGGTCTTCCCCTGCCCACCCACCGGCTCTCCCCAGAATTAAAAAGAGAAGAAAACAAGATTTTGACTCATAGGATAAAGGAGAGGAGGCTGTAGGAAAATTATAGAATCGTGACATATCATATAGAATTATGCTGCTATAATTTTTAAAAATCCGTAATTAAAATATTGATTATGGCATTGCCTACTTCCTTTGTATTAAATATGCGCATTTTATAGGCAAT
The DNA here is from genome assembly GCF_029407905.1 of Bubalus kerabau. NCBI lineage: Eukaryota > Metazoa > Chordata > Mammalia > Artiodactyla > Bovidae > Bubalus > Bubalus kerabau. The sequence goes on along the minus strand of NC_073629.1, from coordinate 116,292,106 downwards.
GTGTTTCTAAATAAATATAATTTTAAGTTGACTTTTTTATGATGCCATAACGACGGCCCAATCCTCATTTGAGTGTTCAACGTGTACTTTAACAAAATTACACATTCGCCACTGCGCTGTAACTAGCTGGGTTTTCAGCCTTCATCTCATCTTCCAGAATGGTATTTCTTCAGTCCTAACACTCTGCTTAATCACTCCAATAAAAAGAGTAGATTTCTTTGTAATGCAATTTGTAAGCAATAAACATGATTGAGAATGCAGTATTTGCTGTCGACTATGTTTAATGCAGGGTTTTAATTCGGTGTGTAATTATTCATTCGGCAGGCACTTTTCCCATTCATATATCTTTTCCCGGATCTGGAAAAAGTTGGTAAATTGGGAAAACATCGGGGCAACAGGACTTCCTCCCACTTTGGGCAAGCAGGAGTTTGATACAGATGTTACAGGAAAAGACATTTTTCTTTTATCTGCTAAAAACAGGAGGTCACATTAACTCCTCATACAGACACATAAAAATGTGATTATGGGTTCTAAACAGAACGCAGTGGGCTCCTAGTTAACACAATGAGATTTCTAGGAAGTGATGCATAAATTCTTCAAAAATGACATTTCTCACGTTTCATTCCAATTAAATTACTGAGGCAGCTAACAGTGATGAGCACAGAGTACGGGGGTAAAATGAAGGTTTTCTTCTTGTAACTGTATCTCTGTGGAAGTATATTTTTATGAGAAGCAGTTAATATTAAGCTATTATTTTTCAGCTGCGCTGGAAGGGATATCTCGACTCTTTCTTGTCGAGCTCTCCCTGGAAGAGGCTGCTCCTTTGTTTCTTGGGTTTGTTAATAAGAAGAGAGGATTGCTTCGCTGGCTTCGCCCCCGCCCCCGGGTCTCTGGAGCGAAAGGGTCTAGCCCGAAAGAGGTCCCGTGTGTCCGTCCCCAGGGTCCCAGAGTCGGGCCCGATACTGCCCACAGGCCTGCGGCCGCATGACTCCAGTATGCCCGGAGCTCCACTTAGAACCCGCGGCGCGGGGCCAGCGGTGAAGAGTGCCCGGAACCCCGCGTCCACCCGCGATCCGCGAACACGCGGGGCCGGTCCCCCCTGCGCCCAGTGGTCCACGTCTCCGGATGATCAGTGCCCTGCGGCCGGCCGCGCGGGGGGTTCTTAGCCTAGCGGGGGGTGGGCAGGGGTGTCTGGGCGGGGGGGAACCTGCCTGGGCAGCTCGCAGTGCCCCCCACCACCCAGCCCTGCCAGGAGAGCCTGGGGGCGTGGGGCCCCCGCCCCGGGATATCTGGGTTCAGGGCTGCTGCCCCGCAAGGGAGGCCGGAGCAGCGCGAGGCCGCCCGGAGGGAGGTGGGAGGGGGCGTCGGAAGACAAAAGGCTGTGAAGCTTTAAATTCAAAAAAAGATGTTTTCGAAAGCCTCGTCCTGGGGTTTGAAAGGCGCTCCGAGGACAGCGGCAGAGCGATCCCAATCAGAAATGCGATTTGAAGTCCTAATGAACTTGATTGCGTGAACATTTATAATCCCCCATGGCCCTAAATGAAATCAGATATAATCAGAAGATACAGGGAAGGGAGTGTTTACAGCCGACGCCGGGCGGCTGCGGGACGGGGAGACGCGGCCCCGGTATTGATGTCGAAAATGATGGATAACGCGGGAATGGCAAATATACTATTTGTCTAATGGCTCGGCAATTAAATTCCCCTGTAAATGACCCATGCCTCATTTCATCCTAATCTATGGAATTTTGATTGAATTCGTCAGCTCTAATTGAAAAATACTGCACTTTAATGTCTGCATTGCAGTTTCAGGACGAGAGTGGTTTTAATGAGACAGTGCCCCCCTGACCCGGGAATATTTGAGACTTTTATTCGGAATTTAAAGCCAGAAGATTGCTCAACTGAGCGCTGCGATACCCGCCGCGGTATCCACGTCCATCTATCTCCAGACGCGATTTAATAACCGCACTTGGGGATAAATGCGGCCCCCGACCCTCGCACTCACTTGGCCACCAAGGGCGCCCCATCCCGAGACAAGAGCGGAGGGGCTTTTAAGGTGGTGCCGTGGCGCGCCAGCGGAGGGGGGCTTCCAGGGAGGGGCCTGTCCCCTTCCTGGCCCCCGTGCCCAGTCGCTCTCCACCCCGCCACCCCCAAGCCCCGGGCCCTGTCACTGACCACGGCCTGCGAGACTTACCCGGCCAAACCCAGGCGTCCCTCCCGGAGGAGGTGGCCCAGCTGGCTGCGACCCGCGCGCACCAGGAAATGGGGGCGGCTTCCGACGCGCTTTATATGCAAATGACGACGCGAAGCCATCCCTAAGAAATTAGCTACTTGCCGAAGCATATTTACTAGATTGAAATGAATTAAAGAGGAACACTTTAAGTCGTGCAAACGAGATAATTGGGCCACATTAAAACTGGAGATGTTTGCTCCTTTCTCCACCCTCCCCCCCCCCAAAAAATCTAGTTGGTGGGGGGCGGTAAAAATCGCCCCCCTACACACACACACCTGAAACGAGGCGATCAGGCTCCTGCTGCTCAGAGAACGGAAGTCTGAAAGTGCAAGGGCCTGGTCCCCGTGCGGACCTGACGCGGCACCACTGACGCCCGAGCCTGGGCAGCCTGGCTCCCTGGCTCCAAGGGGCCAATCCCGGCCTCTGCCCGCAGGGAGCGCGCTAGAGCCAGGTTCCTGCGGCGAGAGCAGACGCAGAGCGCCGGTCAGCCCTCAGGCCTCGGCGGGCGGCTCCGTCCCGCCCCCCAGTTTCGTCCACCTCAGTGTCCCTACCGGTGGGATCAGGATGGGGGCTCTAGGGAGAGGCGTTTGGGTGGAAGTAAGAGGCCAAAATACTCGGCTTGCCTCTGTGTTAGTGGCTCAGTCGTGACTCTATTGCGGCCCCATGGACGGTAGCCTCCTCTGTCCATGGGATTCTGCAGGCGAGAGAACTGGAGTGGGTAGCCAGGCTTTCTTCCAGGGGATCTTCCCAACCCAGGGATCGAACCTGAGTCTCCCTCCCCCAAAGAAGAATGTGTTTGAGCTTTGTTCGTTTAACTCACACAGTTTACAGATCTTTTATTTAAAATGAAATAATCTGAAACGACGAGAACTCGTCTCCCTGGGAAGGCGGTGCCCAGCGCGCCCTCCTAACGCTGAACTTGGTGATGAGCGCGCCCTGCAGAGGGACCCTCCGAGGGCCCCTGCGTCTCCGCCTCGGCAAAGAGGAGGACGGCCTGCCGAACCCCTCAGGGGCGGCGCTTCGGAACCTCTCTCCACCCCGGGCAGGCGTCCTTAAATACATCCTGCGTCCTGACCCATTGGTGGCCTGTGCTTTGTTTTTAAATGCTTAAGAGTCTTGAGATCAGAGATGGCCCCAAGTTGAGACTGTCACTCTGAGCGCACAGGCTTGCGCCCCTGGCCGCCCCGCGTGCACCCAACTACCTGCATCACTCCGGAGGCTGGCGGGCCGTGCTTGCAATTTAGAGACACCGTCCCACCCCCACCCCCACCATCCTCTGCGGGCCAGGTGCCCTGCCACCATGTGCTACGTGATCTAGCTGGGTCCCTACGACTACCCGTGACAAAAGCAATCTATTAATTATCTGCGCTTTAGGGACTCAGTCAGACCGCTGGTGAGACAGCGCAGGCGTTCCCGCCCATTACGCAGATGGAAAAACAGAGGCCGGGGTGGGCTCAGAGGTGCACCCAGACACTTTAGGCCCAGATGTCAGAGGGTCTCTTATCCTTTCCGCTTCTAGTCCCTGCTCAGAGTGAGCCAAAGAACCAGGAGAACTTTACATGGACTTTAAAGAGAGCCCACGTGGGTTTTCTATAATCACGTCCAAAATCTGATGGTATTTCTTAATGCCTTGTGTAATCATGGAGGTCTAATTTTTACCCCCCTCATTTGTGACAAAGCCTTCTCTTTTAGCCTAGACGTCTGAAATGGAAAGAAATTGAGACTTTTTCTTGTGCAACTGTAGACATGAAAAATAACAGACTTCTCAGACCTTCTAATCCTGCTAAAGGGGAGCCAGCTTCAATTCCCTTGGAATCTCAGAGCCCAAACAAGCCCTAAAGCAGATGTCATAATCCGCATGGACCGTAGGCGGCGCTCTAGATCCCGGAGACGTATTTGCGGACTAATAACGTATGAAATTTTGAAGCCTTAAGTAAAACTGGTTCCCGCCTTTTCCTGGTGAATTTATTAAATATATGGTACTTCTTTGACTTCTGTTTGCAGATATGAAATAACCTTGTTAGGTTATTAAAATTAAATTGTCAATGCAAAATTTGCTTCCACAATAAATTACTCACTTCTTTACATGTTAAAGCATAAATTTCCAAACAACTTACAATATGCTGAACGCATTGAATTTCAAGGGCTTGGGGGTTAGAAAGAACGTTAAGAAGTCTCCCATCTCCTAAGTTTTCTGGGGTTTTCTTGTTTCATTTTGGTTGCAGTTTAAGTGGGTGGGAGAGAAACTTGAGGACAGGGAAAATTATAACAACCAAGAGATAAGGTAGCCCCAAGTGTCCAGGAGGAGAGTTGAGGGGCAGATGGCTGGAAGGGGGCCCATCCGCCCAGCCTTCATCTCTGCCAGGCTATGGGGTCTGTGACTGTCCTCCATGGCTGCTCCCCTGTGGCCTGATAGGAACAGGCAAGGGACACCGACGGAAGCGCCCAGAAGCAACCTTCGAGTCCCCTGCAAGGGACAATAGCTTCAGCATGGGCCTGCTCAGTAACTGGGTGTGAAGGAGCTACAAGAATAAATTACCCCTGAGGGGGTGGTGTGTGCAGGATAAATACAACATAGTGAGGTATGAACAGCCTGTCTTTAACACTCTGTTCATCGTTCAAAAACAAAACACTCTTTCAACAAACCCACATATGCAAGGAGCAACACACCCCATGAAAAATACTTTCATTTCCTGCAAAACGCAGAAATGTCCCCTAGGGAAGTAAGGGGGACAGCCTTCTGAAGTTTCCTGGGTTTTTCCCACCGGGTCTCAAAGAAGCACTCTCCTCTTCCCCTCCTTTTCCTGTCTGGTGTTCTCCTGAAATGAAAACACAGGCTGGCGTGGGCATGGGCACGCGGGTGGGGGGAGTGGGTCTGCTCTCTACCCTGCCTCTTGGTTCCTTCTCGCTATAAAGTTTGGCGACTGCAGACTGAACCCCGAAGGAAAATATAATTGCTGATAGCAAACTTATGCAAATTGAGCACTCTGTCTTTCAGATGATCAATGGAGGAAACTCAAAGAGATGCTTCTGTTTCAGAGGCCGGGAGATCAGCATTTGCAGTTCTCTCTTTGATCCCCACCAAGAAGGGGTTGCATATTGGGGGGATGTGAGGTGGCAGGTTGTAGAGGTTTGCTTAGAGACCTGCAAACAAGGATTGCCTCCTTCCAGTCCCACTCCAGCCTTCTCAGGCAGTGGCTCGGGGCGATGAGGACAGTGTGTGCGTGTGTGTGTGTGTGTGTGTGTGTGTGTGCACATGCGATAAGGACAGTGTATATGTGTGTGTGTCGGTGCATGTGTTTGAACCAGGAAATAGTGTAGGCTTGTGTGTGTGTGTATGTGTGCACCATGAGGACAGTGTGTGTGTGTGTGCGTGCGTATGTGTACGTGTGTGATGAGGACAGTGTGTGTGTGTGTGTGTTTGAACCAGGAAACAGTGCAGGCGTGTCCCAGCCTGACAAACGCAGATGACCAGGAAACTGGCCCACCCTCTTGGGGCCCATGACTTACACCCACCCTCAGGTCGATGAGCAAAGGAGCCCAGGAAAGTGAGGGTTCAAGAGTCTGAGGGGTGGGGGTGGGTGGGGTGGGGGTGGAGTTGAGTCCTGTGGCCCACCTCCATGGACTGCCATCCTCATAGGTGCTGGTTCTTGGTGGCTTCCAAGTCCCTCCCTCCCTCGCGAGTCCAGGATCCACACTGGGCTTCTCCTCCAGCGATGCAGGGGCTAAGCCCTCTTGCTTCCTGGCCCTGTGAGTCAGGTGCCCTACTGCCAGTGAGGTGTTCCTGCTTACCTTTTCAGAGGGCTGCCGCATCTACTGCATTATCTGCATTTAACGGTTGATTATAATCAAACAGCTCTCCACGCCCCCATCAGCCCACACCCTCTCCTGTCCTCCCATGGGAAACCTCGGTCATACAAGACAGACCTTGAAGAGTCAGAGCTGCCCTTGGGGAAAACCTCAGCGGAGCTGGGTGGGTCAGTTACAGACGTACCTACCCTTGAGGTTCCAAGATGAGCTTATTGATAAGCAGACTTTTTACAATGACCTCTCCCCCCACCCCGGAAATCCAAGGGAGGGATTCACTGGGAGGGGCAGAGGCCGTGCTGAGTCTCCCTCCCCATTAAGCCAACATCCCTCCCCTCTGTTAACAGCCAGTGCCCTGCCCTGTCCTGTGACAGCCTTTCTGGGTCACAGTTCCTTAATCGAAGGGGGAGGCAAGCGGAGGAAACGCATCCCTGCTTTGCAAATATCCCTGCAGAAAAGGAGAGACGAGTTCTGCCTGGGAGCATCCCCGGTTTTCCTTCGGTCCCTGTAGAAGCTGAAGTTGGAGCAGCGCCCTTGATGTGGTTGGCGGTTGATCCAAACACTCCCTTGCTCCCTGCAATGCGGTTTCCAAAGGGTTAAATGGATGAACTCTAGATAAACCTCGTCCCCTTAAAAGGCAACACCCCTGCAGGGAGTCAGGGCCCTCGAGGGGTGGCAGCTGAGGCCCCAGTTTGGGAGGCCCGGGAGGCCCCAGAGACTCCAGTCCGGAGTCCCTGGACTGGGTCTCCCTGGACACACTGTCTCCCCTGGAGCGCTGGAAGTGGAGGGCACGCCGGCCATCGGTTGCTTCCCTCTTGAGCATCAACTGGACGCTGGCTGCGGCCGGCCCAGGCCTGTCACTGTGTGTCCGCCGCTGCCAGGACAAGGCGGGAGGGCGGAGATGGGACGGGAGGCGGACAGCAGCTGACCCTGGCATTCCGGGAGGGGTGCCCGTCCGGCGGCTCCCAACCCAGGCTGGCGCACCTTCTCACCCCTCGGTGCCCTCTGCCCGCCTCCCTGGGCCACTGGCTCTGCGACCGATGGATTAGCATCTCTGTGAAGTCCCCGCAAACAAGCCCCCCCTGTGCGGGGAGATGAAAAGTCCGGCGCTGGGTGGCGGGGCGCGTTTGAAGTCCCCGAAAGGTGGGGCCTCGCGGATCCGAGGGGGCGGCTGCGTGGACATGAAGGCAGGTGAGAAGTGCCGCGCGGCCTGCTCCTGCCTTCGCGGCGATCCCAGGCCTGGGTTTCAGGACGGCCTCGGCGGGAGCCAGCCCCCGGGGAACCCAAGCGCGCTCTACTCCCCCCGCCCCCTACCGCCCCCCAACCCCGGCGCAACCAGGCCGGCTCCCCAGGCTCTGTCCAGCCACTACCGCCCTCGGGCCGGCTCCCGAGCCGGCCTCCGCCCGATGCTTCGTCCTCAGAGCATGGAACCCCAGGCCGGCCGGGCTCAGTGCCCGCCGAGGAGCCCCTTTGCGCCGGCCTGGGTGCTTCCACGGAGATGCGCCGGCGCGGGGCTTCCAGGGACAGCGTGGCAGGCAATCCATTACCCCCTCGGTGGTCATGAGATTCCCACGCCAACCTTCAGGGCTCTTCCGAAAAGGAACCCGGACTCCTGCCTGCGCCCTTGGACGCCGAGACCCTGGCTCAGGAACCTAGGCCAACGTGGGGTGCGAGAAACCTGGATCTCCAGGCATTCGCAGCCTGCGCCCAGATGCGCCGTTGGCGCGTCCTTGCCCGCAGCCCCGGAGCTCCCGGGAGGCGCAGGAGCCCCCCACCCACCCAACCCTGGTCCCCAGATCCCACCCGGGCTCGGCTCGAGGGCCACGCGGCTGTGGCTCCGTGAGTTACTCTGCGCTGGGGTGGGAAGGGCGGCGCAGGTGTGAGGGTCAGGTTTCCCCGCCTGCAGGGCCATGGGGAACAATTTCCAACTCTTCCAAGGATATGCAAAAAAAAAAAAAAAGTATTCACGTTTCTGGTTGGTGGTTTTGTTTCTGCAATTTTGAAGGTGGGGGACACAAAGCAAAACTTTCTACCTAAGAATGCACACTCGGTCCTGTAAAGTGTTTCTTCTTCAGGGCGCTTGGGAAGAAAAAAAAAATCCGTCCTGCTTTCTGCAGGGCCAAGGAGCAGAATAATGAAACCAAAGACTTTTATTTTATAAACCACTTGATCTTTGCTTGGGAAACTCTATTAATTGAATGGGTTTGCCTTTTTTGCCAGTCCCCTTTATCATTATTTATGGGCTTTAAATTGTTTAAAGTTCCCTTGACGTTCAATTTACAAGTTTGGGGACTTTTTTTGTTCTGCCTTTTGTCCTGGAGAAAGACATCGTGTTGGAAGTGCTTTGAAAAGCCAAACATGAGAGGTTGGCAATGAAAGGGAAGCGGGCGAGATCCCTTTTAATTCCGTCCTGTTGGTGAATGGCTCTTTTACATAATTGCAGGAGCTATTTCAAAGCCAGCCAAGGGCTGACTTCACTTAGAACCACATGGAGTCTATTTTGGGCTTTCAGATTAAAAAAAAAAAAAGGCTGAATAAAATAGTTAAAAAAGATGAGGCTTCAATGCTTTCTGCTACTTGCAAATTGGTGTGTCTGATGGGGAATTTTACACAAGCACCCCTTTGTAAGTTCGTCTTGGGCTTGGGAGGGACTGTTCTGGGTTAGCTGGGTGTGAATCCCAATTGCCCTTCCATAAATAAAACCCATCCCAAGCTATTTCCCAACTATTGCCAGGAGCAAGGGCTGCGGCAATGACCAAACGATCAGGCCACTCAAAGTCCCTATAAATAAAAACAACGTGGTTGCCCGAGAAACCGGCCTGTAGGCTGGGACTGGGCGCCGGGCGGGAGCGCCCTACCCGCCAGGCCCGCGGGCTTCTCGGCTCCCTCGGAGACCCGGGGCTCCCACTGCCTTCTCTCCACGACCACCCGCGACCTCGACCCTGGCGGCAGCGTGGCAGCGCGGCGGTTCGCGGTGCTTCCTCCTCCGGGCTGGACTCGGCAGGCCACCGCGAGTCAGCGGCATGAATATTCATTCACTTGTGCACTGACCATGTTATACTCAGGCTCCATCCATACACCTGCGTGCAAAAGCTGACTGGACCAGCCCCGAAGCGTGGCGACAGCTTAATTACCGTCACATTTACTGACGTCTGATGTTTTAAGTGGCCTAATACGGTCTTGACACCAGCCTGGCACAGGCCGAGGAAAGTGTCCAGGGGCTGGGCCAACTTCATCCCGGCGGGCGGGAGGTTCCCCGGGAAAAGAAGTTCGCCGAAGTTCACTGGAGTTGGAGGACCCGGATCGCCCTACGGCTGCATCTTTGGGTCTTCCTCATAGGAGAAGTGGGGCGGGGGCGGAGGAGGGACTCTTACAGGAAAGTTGCAAAGATGTGTGCCGGACGGTTTTCCCGCGCAGCCTGGGCCGCTGAATTACCGAGGGCGCTGCAGTTTGAGGCAGTCGCCAGCAAGGCAGATCGGAATCCGAAGGATGGCTAAGCCATGTACCTGTCTCTCGTTGCTCATAAATCTCTCCACGGAACGGAGGAAAAACTCTAAAGGCTTTTATTATCCACTGTCGCCGTGCTCTGAACGCTTTGTAGGTTGCTGAGGTGCCCCGAATGAATCTTGTTAATCACGGCGAAACACAGGGATCCTTTTATGACGCCAACAGTCGTTTTCTAAGCAGTTAAGCATTAGATGAGAAAATATGGCTGCATTGCATTCCAGAAAAAGCACACGAGTAAATAAAAATTCATATCGATGAGACTTCTCTGAACTCACTAATAAAAGGAGATTAGTATTATAACCCCTATAGTCAATACTTTCCACGGCAATTTATGGAGGCAAATAATACACCATCAAATTGTTTCAAGTGGAGTTATAATTCAACAGACCTAAATCTTCTTGCTGAACTTTAAAGGCAGAATGATCACCAAAATAATCAAAGGCACCTCTGTCTCTCAGAGGGCAATCAAAAGACGGAAGTCCATAGAAGAACGTTTTTATGCCAAAAGAGGAAAGTGGATGGCAAATTTGTTAAAATGAGCAACAGCTTATACAGACATGCCAGTGTCAAGCAGCGAAGGGACCCGGCTGTATCAACGTAAAACAAGCAAGCAGTCCGCGCGTTTTTTCCCCTTAGTATTCAGAAAACAAGGTAACCGTTCCCAAGACGGTGTGTCTGTTAAGTATCTCATAATGAGAGGCAGTATTTATTATGCTCATAAAGAAAGCAGCCTTTTGCCCTGGGCTTCGATTTTTTCTTTTTTTCTGGTTCTTTTGCAGGAGTGAAGAAAGGACGTGCTTACAGAGCCTACACACGCCTCCTTCCCCGTGCCTCCATCCCAACGGGAATTCATTTTCCCTCGCTCCGCCTAAGCCACCTCGGGGTCTGGGCGTGAAGGGAGTGAGGCAGTACAGGCAGCGTCCTAATGAATTCCTTTCAAGTCGCCTGCTGCCGGAGCCATCTATTACTGCGGCCTGGAGTGGGGAAACGCGCCGGAGACGTCTTTGTCCGGGTGGTGGTGGGGCGGGGGGCGGGGGCGAGGAGAAGCGCGGCAGGCAAAGGGGCCAGCGAGTTTTCTCAGCACTCCGGGACGCTGAGGAGGCACCCTCCCCTCGCTCCTTCAGGGTCCCTTGGGTGGGCAGCGGGTCCCCGACCAGACTCCCGGCTGAGATGGTGGCCCGGAATTAAGACGTCCCCCCGAGGGGCCTTCAGGTTAAAGCCGAGAAAGAAGAGCGAAAAAGAGAGCGTCAAAGAATCGGGTCGATAAATTCATAAAGATCGATTTATCTTTATCTCCCAATTAAATGTGCTTGTAAGTGATACATAACACACGTCCAACACGGGCCAACTCCCCAACCACTAGCTCCTTGGCGTGAGCTGATTTTTAATGACCGGCGTAACAATGCCCTTCTCTCCTCTCCTCCCGGGGTCCGGGGCCTGTCGGCCGTTTCGGGCAAACGTTTAGACCCGGGAAGTAAGAGCTGAGGCCCTGGAGGCGAGTGGAAGCCCCGCGCGCGCTGGTGCGCTTTGCACCTTTTACCCTTGCCACGAAACGATTACATTTTAAAACGGAACACAAGAGCTGAAAGTTTGTGTTTTTACCATGCTGAAGGGGATAAGAACTTTCCTGGCACCCACTCCCTCTCCGCCAATTCCCTTACTCCCAAATTCTGGGTTTTGATTTTTTTTTTTTTTTTTTACCATTGTCGAGACAGGGAAATCATCCTGAGGGAACGGGCTCCATCCTGCAGTAGGCAGAGGGGAACCACGCGCCCTCGAGTCCTCGCGCTGGAAACCGGGCGGTGGCGCCGGGGTGAGCGCTCCCTCCGTTCTCAACGTGCTTAATTAGCGCCTATTTACAAAACGCAGCTTTTATTTGAGCAAACATCATAAAGCTTTCATCAGGATAATCTCACGTTATACAATCCGGCGGCGCAGCAACTCCCCCCTTCCTCCCCGAGGATGGAGCAGATAAAGGACTCGCTTTATTATCATAATTATCGTGGCTGTTATTTTGGTGCGCGCCGGCAAAGTGTGTAAATAGGTGCGATGATTAAGAATGTCATGAAAAATGAGAAGGGATCGCTCGCGGGCGGGCCCGGCTCGGGATGGGGGAACCGGCCACCTCCCCGCGCCGCTGGGGATGCCGGGGCGCTGTGAGAAACCTGGAGGGTTCCCCGCAGCGGGCAAAGGGTTGCCAGCTCCCGGGCAGGCGCCCTAGGGGGCGGACCTGAAAGGGCAAGGGCCTCGCCCCCAACTCCGGGAACCTCGCCCGAACCCCGGGCGCAGCAGCAGCAGCAGCACCCAGCAGGTTTCCTTCCCTTGCATGTATAAAAGAAAGAAAATAACCTGTGGTTTAGCCCGGAATGCTACCCTCGGAGGACCCCCCCCGGATGATGCCGCCTAGACCCGAGTTTCGAGCTTCAGAGGTGCCAATCGCCCCTTTCAAGTTTGCGCGGAGCCGGCCGGGCGCACACGCTCCGGTTCGCGGGCCCGCGCGCTGCGCTGGCTGCGCCCACAGCCAGCTCGCGGCCAGTCCCAGTGGAAGGGGCGGAGTCCCGTCTTCGCCCCGCCCACTCCTGGTGGCAGCCAATCGGCGGCGGCTCCAGGCCCCACGTGAGCGGAGCCTGGCCGGGCAGCAGGCAAAATGTGAATGAGAAAGAAGAGCGCGATTTAAAGGTGCTGGCGGCGCCCGCGGAGGACAAGTGCGCCGGCTTCGCGCGCGCTCCCCTAGCGGCTAGCCGGAGGCGACCGACAGCCGGCCAGACAGACGGACGCGCCGACGGCTGCGGGCCCGGGCCGAGGGCCGCAGGAGCTACGCGCCAGGGCTCCGGACGCGGGGCCCACGGCGGGCAGCAGCTCCGGAGAAAGCCCTCGCGGGGAGGGCCCGGGCGCCCGCTCCACTCCAGGGCGCACGGCCTCACCCCCGCTCACCGCCCGCACTCGCGCCTGCCAGCGGCATGCAGAGGGCCCAGGACTGACGGGGGAGGTGGGCACCTGCTCTCCGGGTCCTGCTTGGCCCCTGCTCGTGACTCCAAGCTGCGCTCCGGGCGCCCGGGGGGCTTCCCGGCGGCGGCGCGGCGCGGGGACGTTTCGCCTCTCGCGGGCCTCTCCCGAGCGCGTCTATGAGCGCAGCGTTCCCGCCGTCGCTGATGATGATGCAGCGCCCGCTGGGGAGTAGCACCGCCTTCAGCATAGACTCGCTGATCGGCAGCCCGCCGCAGCCCAGCCCTGGCCATTTCGTCTACACCGGCTACCCCATGTTCATGCCCTACCGGCCGGTGGTGCTGCCGCCGCCGCCGCCGCCGCCGCCCGCGCTCCCCCAGGCCGCGCTGCAGCCGGCGCTGCCGCCCGCGCATCCGCACCACCAGATCCCCAGCCTGCCCACCGGCTTCTGCTCCAGCTTGGCCCAGGGCATGGCGCTCACCTCCACGCTCATGGCCACGCTGCCAGGCGGCTTCTCGGCGTCCCCCCAGCACCAGGAGGCGGCCGCCGCCCGGAAGTTCGCGCCGCAGCAGCTGCCCGGCGGCGGCAGCAACTTCGACAAGCCGGAGGCGCTGCAAGCCGACGCGGAGGACGGCAAAGGCTTCTTGGCCAAGGAGGGCTCACTGCTGGCCTTCTCCGCGGCCGAGGCTGTGCAGGCGTCGCTCGGTGAGTCGGCGGCGCGCGCGACCCGGGCGCGGGGGCGCGCCAGCTCCGGGTTCCCTCGGGGGACCGAGGGTATGGGGCTATGCCCCCGTGGGACCCCCGCCCCCGCCTCCCCCGGCCAGAGGAGCGGGAAGATGCGGCCAAGCTGCGCCAGAGGGGCCTCCGCGGGGACGGGGGGTGGTCTTTTAGAGCCACGCAATGAGTGGGGAGGTTGGGGGGGGCGAGTAAGGGGGGCGTGCATTTAGCGCCCCGTGGCCAGCTTCTGCGCGGAGCCGCAAATCTCTCCGCCGGCGAGTTTGGCGGAGTCTTGCACGCCGCCCAGACCCCGGCGCTGTGACCTGGGGTCCCGGGTAGGTTTCAGCCTCGAGGGCAAGAGGGTTGGGCTGCGCATCTCTGCAGTGCGTGTGCCTGAGGGCGCCCAGACCTATTAACCCCCTTTTCCGGGCTTGTCGCTTGCCTGGGGGAACGGCGTGAGTGTGCTGGGGTGTCTGGTGGGAACTTCTCCTGAGGCTACGAAACTTCTCTTTGACCCCAAACCCGACACTGGCTGGGGTCTGCACCTCCCTGCGCCCCCCGGCTCTGGGTGCGATGAAATTGAAGTTCACAGAATTTTCAGGCTGGGTGAGGAGTGGGTGGAGAGGGGAGAGGCAGGATAAATGGTGAACTCCCCCTTAGCCCTCATCCAGCCCCCTCCCCGGGGACAAAGAGGACGCTCTCTCGGGCCTCTTGCCGCCTGCTAACTTCTGCATTAAGCTGCAGGAGACTGGGAGGGTGCGGAGGAGGCCCGGCGGCCCCTTGAGTGATGGTTCTGGGCAAAGGGCCGTCGCCTGTACTGTCGCCTCCTCTCCCCTGAGCTTTCTCACGCCTCCCCTCCCCTCTCTACCCCTCAAAGGCCAGGAAATCACAATGTGTTAATGTCATAGAAAGACAATCCGCTAAGGGGGGAGTTGCGGGAGGGGGGGGGGGGGGGAATGCCCGAGTGACGGTGGGAACGGGGAAGGAAGGCCAGTGTGCGAAATGTAATAAAACGCCGTTTGGTTTTGCTTTCAGTCGGGGCTGTCAGAGGGCAAGGGAAAGACGAGTCAAAGGTGGAAGACGACCCGAAGGGCAAGGAGGAGAGCTTCTCGCTAGAGAGCGATCTGGACTACAGCTCGGATGACAATCTGACTGGCCAGGCGGCTCACAAGGAGGAGGACCCCGGCCACGCGCTGGAGGAAACCCCGCCGAGTGGCGGCGCCGCGGGCAGCACCACGTCCACGGGCAAGAACCGGCGGCGGCGGACTGCCTTCACCAGCGAGCAGCTCCTGGAGCTGGAGAAGGAGTTCCACTGCAAAAAGTACCTCTCGCTGACCGAGCGCTCGCAGATCGCGCATGCCCTCAAACTCAGCGAGGTGCAGGTGAAAATCTGGTTCCAGAACCGCCGGGCCAAGTGGAAACGGGTGAAGGCGGGCAATGCCAATTCCAAGACAGGGGAGCCCTCCAGGAACCCCAAGATCGTCGTCCCCATACCCGTCCACGTCAGCAGGTTCGCTATCAGAAGTCAGCATCAGCAGCTGGAGCAGGCCCGGCCCTGAGGGCCCAGGGCGAGCCTCGGCCTGGACCACCGTGGAGAAGCCGCAGCTTCGGGGAGGGAACCCATGGTGGGCTCCACCATGACTGAAGCAAAACTCAGAGTCACCCCCCAACTTTGGACATCCCAAGCAAATTGAGAGTATATCCATTAACGAGCTTGAAAGACTGCTTTTGAAGGAGCTACAGCTACACCTGGAAGACACACTAAATATTTATTATACTATCCTACTTTGTACATAGATATCTATATAGATTGGATCTCAGCTGCCGTATTTTGAAAGTTATAGGACCAAACTGCCCAGTAATCTCCTCCACCTACATTCCCCGAAGAAAACAAAGCCTCCGCTGCAACTTGCCACGCACAGCAGCCACCTTTCCACACTTTTCCAAAGGTAAACATCATGTGCAAGAACAAACACGGTCACCATTTATTTTTGTTTCTATTCTGGCTTTTTTAGTTGACTGAGAAGCAGACGTTTTGGGGGTGCAGCCTGGAAATTCGCTTTGCTTTGGTTTTTGCCTGGCTTTCTTTCCTGGGGTTGCATATCCTATGAGCCCTGTCTGAAGCACGTCTCCGTTGTGTTTAATTTATTTCAATGTAGTTTATTTTTCCTATAAGTTATGACATTAAAACAATCTCAGTCTTGTGAATAAAAAAAAAAAAGGAGCAAGAAAGAGAGAAAAAAGACCAATTCTTGGGTCTCATAAGTATGTCCAGATTTGACTGTTTATAGAGGGACCCTCCTGCCCGCAGTGGCCGAGCAGCTGGTCTGAGACCAGCACCGCATAAACACCCCCTGTCCGGGGCCTCCTCAAGCTGGAAGGACCAGAGCCATCCAGCAGCTCACCAGGTTTTAAATAGAGCAATAGCTCCAACTGGGTTACCAATTCGAGAAAACCTAATTTCCACCTTAGACATCTAACCTCTTCCCTTCTGTTCAGCCTAACCAGTATCTGGGAAGCTGGCAAACTTTGGCCAGAGGAGGAGAGGGGCGCCGGAGGAGGGTCAGTGAGTGCGGATATGGGTGGCTTTGCATAAAGTCTTCATTCCCTAAATCGACGACCGCCGGGGGAGGGGACGCGTTTCCCTCCAAGCATCCCCCGACCTGAAAAGAAGCGGAGCGCCCAGAGTTCGGGTTCGGGGCGCGATCTTCCGGACGGGGGCAGAAACCCAGCTAGCGGAGCCGGCTTCCGGGCAGCGCCGGGCTGGGAGGCGGAGGCGGGCTGCGGGCGCCCGCGGGCCGGCGCCTCCCTCTCCGGGCGGGGTCGGAGGGGGCGGGACCCGACCACCGCCCCACCCCGAGGAACGCCGGCCAGTTGTGGGAAGGGGGGGACCGGCCCGCGGTGGGGGGTGAGCCCCGGGCACCTCCCCGCCTCGGGGGTGGGATGCGGCCCGCCGGGCGCGGGAGGAGCGGGAGGGAACCCTGGGCCCACTCCAGCACCGCGGACCGCGCCCCCAAGCCCGGCCCGTTCCGCGCGCGGCCCCTTTTCCGACCCGAAGCGTCCGTCCGGACGCGAGCGGTCGGGCCCCTCCGGAGAAGGCCGCGGATAGGCCAGAGGTGACCCAGGGGTTCGGAGCGGGCGAGCGCGGTCACCGAGCCCTCGCGGCCACCGAACCAACCGCCAGGGGAGAGAAGAGAAGCCGTGGCTTCGCCAGCCTCAGCCTCCCGAGTGGAGGCCGGAGAGCGGGTTTGAGAAGCCGCCGGGCGCCGAGCTCACCGCCGTTCTCAGCCCAAGAAGCGAAACCTATAGCCCTGGATCAATACGAATATTGACTTAATTTTTACGGCCTTCAACCCGTCACCTTTCCGCGGCGGAGGGGCACTGGGGACCCCAGTGTCAGCCCGAAGTTCAGGCGCAGGGCGAGACCCCGATTCCCTCCGCGTCCCCAAGATTTCAGGGACAGAAATTGGCCCCGGCATGGTTTCTGAGCGCGGTGATGTGGAGTGGCCGTTCTCCGAGGGCCTCAGTCCGCTCTTCGAGGCTCACAGAGCCGTGGGGGCGCCTGGCTGCCCCTAGCCAGCGCCCTGCGCCTGTGGTGGAGGGGTGCGCCTCGGCTGCTCCCCGCCCCACATGGGGTCCGCTAGGCCCGGCCGCTCCCGCCGAAGCGCCGGTCGCCCGGGTGTCCTGTTGGCGTCATCTCCTCGGAGAGGCCCTCCAGGCCCCAGGCCGCTGCCGCTGCAATGGAGGCCTCTGGAGACGTGGAGGCCTCTGGGGACACGCCATCCCCACCCCGCGCACCCGGGCCGGTCCGTTCCCGGCCGCATATGTGCCCCTGGAACAACTGTGGCCAATGGCCTAGATTCCCGGCCCTGAGGGCAGGGATATCTCCCCCTGGCACTCTGGGGAAGAAACCCTGGGTGTTGAGAGCAGGGCACTCCCCTCCATACACCTTTCCACCATAACAGGTGTGACACCCCTGTCTACCTTTCCCAAAAGCTCATGGTGGGGATGGGAGACAAGAAGGGAGGGAGCCACTGGGGTTGGCTTCACACACCTGAGGGGGAAGTGACGTTCTCTAGGAATTGGGGGGCACCTTCAGGGAGCCCTACATACAAAGAGGGCCCGGGGGTACCCCAGCTTTGCAGACGTGGCACCACTGCCAGGTTGCCCCCTGCCCTCTCTGGGCTGGGTGCCCCCTCCTCTCCGACCCCAGGACTCTGGGTGCCCCCTGCGAGCCCAGCCAGAGGAGGCCCAGACCCCCGAGACAGGCCGAGGGGAGGAAGATAAACAAGCAGGGCTTGATGGCCGCTGTCATCATGGCCGTCATCATGGCTTTCATTTGGCTGCCTAATGAGTCACATCACAGGCAGAGAGAAAAATTGTCAATCGCCCAGGCCCTAATGAATTTTTTTGCAAATTGTAATCAAGCCAGGCCGTCTCAGCTGGCTGATTAATGAGACCCACGAGGCTCGGCCAGCACCTCCGCTTTTTATTCCATCCCGTCCTCCCTGCACTAAATTAACAGCAACTTGTCTGAGCTTCAAATTAACTCCCAATGATTAATTCTGATGGGGGGGCCTGAAGAATAGCTTGTTCTAATAGGCTCTGGCCTGAGATGCTGTTGGAAATTAATACACTTCCCCTTTGGCTGCCGGCTTTAATCCAAGGTTGGGTTTTGACATCACTATATTTGTTGTTACAATAAATTCCACTTACATCTGCAGATCAAATAATTACGCTTGGGAGCGCCGCGGACCTGCGACCCCCCCCCCTCCCTGCGCTAGGGCTCCTGGGGGCTGTCTGCACCCTGGGTCCACCAGCCGGGGCAGGGGTCTGAAGTGAGGGTGGGGGGTGCTGCAGTAAGAGACACCAAATGGGATGAACCCCAGCCCTAGTCCCTCAGAGAACTGGGTACCCCTGGCCTTTGGAGAACCGAGGGTACTTTGAAAACCTGAAGTCAAATCTCTACTTTCCGGGGGCAGGGCCCTCTTAGATTGGTCTCGGGCCTCAAATAACCTCCTCCCCCATGCTCCCCGCAGGGCCTGGGGAGTCAGCGCCTTGGGCCACCAGTGCCTGGATTTTCCCAACCCCAGCCCTTGCTGGAACTTTGGAGACTCAGCACAGGCTTCGGTGCCCAGTTTTCCCCTCCAGTCCTCAGGCCCAGGGTGGTTCTTTGGCAGGGCCTTTTCAGCGAAAGGGGGTGAGCTGGGGTGGGGTGGGGAGGCCTCCCAGGCCTCTGGAGGGCATGTTTGCCTGGCTGGACTGTCCAGAGGTCCTGACTGTCCATGTGCTGGCCTGGCCACACTAGGCGTGTAGCTGCTGCAAGTGCCTGCATTCCAAGATGCCCTTCCTCTTGGGGTCGTCAGCGCCTGCTCCTTCTTGCATCTGTTTGTTCGAGCTTAATTGACTTAATCGTTGCAACTGTGTCTGGCAAGCCTGGCGCGGGCTTCTGCGGCTGCTCCCTCTGTCCCCAGGCCTGTCCCACGCGGAGACACTCTCCGTCCCCCCTTGGCAGAAGACTTTGGTGAGTAAGAAGCCATCAGGGACACTCTGGCAGCCTTGGGATCTGGTCGCCACCTGATTCTCGCCTCAGGGCCTTCTCAGCTCTGTGTGGAAGTCCTGAGCGGGGCGGGGGGGTCTTGAGTGGTTGGAGCCCCGTGCATTCCGTGGCCTTGGTGGCAGTGTCAATCTTGGGTGACCCACACAGCCTAGTGGCCTGCTGACACCCCTGCTAGCACAGCTGTGGCCTCCCTGGAGAGGATGCTCTTGTGTACACACCTCTATTTCTGTCCCGGGAGACCCCAGGCCTCTGCCCAGGCACTCATGACTGGAGCAGGCGGTCTGCTTGGACCCTCTGATGTGCCAACCCTTCCCAGACAGGCAGGGCACAGCAGGGACTTGTTCTGCCAAAGCTGAATGCCAGGCTCTGGGGTCTTGCGGGGAGCCAAGGTCTGGGGTCTACCAGGAAGGAGGTGCCTGGGCAAAGGGAGGTGGCATTAATCTTCATTTTGGGCCCTTATGTTGTAAACAGGAGAAATATGATCTTGGTAACCAAACGTGAATGCAAATCACACCGTCAGAGTAATAAAGCGCTTGAAACTCCGACACACAAAAGCAACACCATATGTATGAAGACAACCTGCATAAATTATAAATCACATCATAAAAATTGATTGCCTATTTCAACAGTTCAGAAGTGAAAGACCTGAGCAGACTTCTGCCCTCTCTGGGTTTGGGGCAAGGTCAGGGAGCACAGGTCACTCAATCAGCTTCCGACTAGGGTACCTGGGCCCAGGGTCTGCTGCCAGCCCTGTGGACAGGTCTGCTCCCATGGAGGCGGGGGTGCGCACAGCTCCCATGGACGGCTCTGCGCTGCCAGGAGGGGACAGCCCTGAAACTCTGGAAGCCCTCGGGGGCTCGGTGCCCACGGGGATCAAGGCCCAGTCTGGCTGCTCCACCAGACCAAGGAATGCCGCCCTTCCAGCTGGCGCATGGTGCTGCCCGCTCAGACAGCCAACTCAGATGCAGAGGTCCCTTCCGAGGGCTGCCCTCCCCACGGAGTTAGCAGCGTGATGGGCAGGATGTGCATGCAGGTGGCTGTGAGTGTGGAAGAGTGTTAATATGTGTGCGGGTGTGTGGTTTTCCTTTCACGTCTAACTCGGCCTGGCTGGGTCTCTTGGTTATCCTGGATCTCAGGTATCCAAGAGCCGGACACCCCTGGTGGAGCCAGTCCCAGGCGCCTGGCACACAGCATCTTCCACCTGGAGAAGCCGGGCCTGCGCCCCGGAGCTCGGAGGCCCCCGGAGCTGGTCTGGGTTCCCCACTTCCCCACTTCCAGCACTCTCCCTCCAACCTCCAC
This sequence comes from Bubalus kerabau, assembly GCF_029407905.1. NCBI lineage: Eukaryota > Metazoa > Chordata > Mammalia > Artiodactyla > Bovidae > Bubalus > Bubalus kerabau. The sequence goes on along the minus strand of NC_073629.1, from coordinate 116,272,038 downwards.
AGTGCAGTGCCCCCCTTTCTGGTCTCCGCCAGTCACCCTTCCCCCACCCCGACTCCGCCTCTGGGGTCTCCCCGCCCCGGGGTCTGGAGTCTGGGCTGCTCCCCTCCCCACCCCGAGGTCCATCCCCCTCGCCCCTACAGCCAGGAGCTCCCCCCCAGTACAAATTCGGGGCCTGGCCTACCCGCCATCTACCGCCTAGGGCAGCCCCGCCCCAGAGCCGGCCGCCCCCTGAGCCAGGCAGAGGAAAAGGGAGGGGGGCGGGTGCGGCGCCGGGGCGCTGGGGAGACGCTGCTCTGCGGGACCGAGGAGGACCTGGGCCTCGAGGGAGAGGGGAAGGAGGCCGGGATAGACCCGAGGAGGCAGGGAGGCGGCCAGGGGGTCGAGGATGCCGCCCCCCCTCCCACGAGCGACCTTGGCGGGGACGCGCTCCCGGGTCCCGAGCTCGAAATTGGGGGGTTGCCCCCCGCCCAAAGCGCGGCAGCGGCTGGATAGCAGCCTAGGGTCCCTGGCCAAAGGCTGAGGCAGAGTCCGGCCCGAGAGGCAGATGTCACGCTGGGCGCCCCCCGCCCCCCCCCCCCCCCCCATCTACTTCCCGCCACTGGATCCGCGCCTTTGTCAGGCTGTCCCGCTCTGGTGTGGCCGCGCGCCCTCTTAAAGGGCCCGGCCCCCCGGCTCGGGCTCCGCGGCCGCCCGAATGACAAAGGCCGAAATGGGATTACACCGACCTGATCCCTTGAAGCCCGCCCCTCGCCACCCCGGCCCGCGCTCCGGCTGCCTCACCCCCGCACGTTCCCCTCTCCCCCTCCCCAGCCCGACTTCCGCCCTCGCGCACCTGGCTCAGCGGGGACCCTGAAGCCCCCTGAGCGCCTTGGGGGTTTGGAAGTGGCCGCCTGACCCCAGGGAGGGAGCGCGGCCTGGCTCTGAATGACAAAGCTCGGCCCAGCCACCCCGCGGAAGGAAACCCAGAGCGGCTGCCCCCGGCCCAGCTTGGAGGGGCCTCCCTGCGGCCCAGTGCGGGTGGGGGTGTGCAGCCAGGCTGTCAGAAACCAGGGCCTGGTGGTCTGGATGGAAGTTTCCCCCGAGCATCTCTCCCACGGGGCCAGCAGGGTAGCTGGGGCCTAGGGTGCACGTGGGCACCAGAAGGACAGACCCCTGCACCTGGGGCTGAACCTGCCCACTCATCACACGACCCTGGGGGACCACAGGGGACCCTCCCAGTCTGCAGACCTAACAGCCAGACTGGGGGAGTGGCCCCATCAGGGAGGCACTTGAAATGGGGCCTGGATCACTCAAAAACCTGATCTCTGTCTCCAAAAGCTTTGGGCCCTGAGGCCAAGGCCAGCGGCTCACACATCCAGCCCTCTGGGTCAGGGGTCAGAGGCCAAGGAGCAAGGACTGGCCTTTTGAGGAAAGCTGGTGATGGGCAAGTGTTGGGGAGACAGAGCTTCCAGCACTCTTGTTGGTGGACAAGGGGTGATTGAGGGGGCGGAGCTGGAGATGCCTGACCCCCTTTTTGAGTTTCCCTTTTTCTTCAAGTAAAGAGTCCATCATCTGACAAGGATGAAGTTGGGTAGGTCTTCCAGAGAAGGGGTGCAGAGCATCACAGAGAACACTGGAGGGGACTCGGATCTTAATGGTAACATCCTTAGCTACCTTAGGCTTCCCTGATAGCTCAGTTGGTTAAGAATCTGCCTGCAAAGCAGGAGACACAGGTTCAACTCCTGGGTCGGGAAGATCCCCTGGAGAAGGGATAGGCTACCCACTCCAGAATTCTTGGGCTTCCCTGGTGGCTCAGCTGGTAAAGAATCCACCTGCAATGAGGGAGACCTGGGTTCAATCCCTGGGTTGGGAAGGTCTCCTGGAGAAGGGAAAGGCTACCCACTCCAGTATTCTGGCCTGGAGAATCCCATGGACTGTACCCCACCCCCTCCCCTCTAACCTCCCACCCCCTACTGCCCCCATCCCCCACTCTCCCACACCCCCCACGCCCTCCTCTACCCCCACATCTGAACCGTTGTGTCTTCACCTGATGGCCTGGCCCAAGGCTCCAGACTTCAGGACGTCTTGGTGTCTGGGGAGGTTAATGATAAAGCACAGATGCTGTGCGTGGTAACACCAGGGCCACGGCAGCAGCACGCCGGGGCCTCAGTGCACAGTTTTGAACTCCTGGGTTCCCACCCTTGGAGGTTTAACTCTCCGACCTCGGTTTCCCCATCAGCATCAGCGGGGCTGATCCAAGGGCCTGATGTGGGCTCAGGGCTCTGGGCAGTGCATGGCACACGGTTGGCCACAATGAGCCTCTGTTTCCATTTTTATTGGGACAGAAGCAGGCTTCCCAGCTGAAGGCCAGGCAGAACCAGCCAGAATGTGCGTGGACACGTCTGCTTCTGCAGCTGCCCCTCTGCTGGGTGACCTCAAGCGCCTCAGTGAGCCCCCTTCCACCTGCCCAACCCAGGTTAGTCCCACCACGGCCAAGGCCATTCACTGTTCAATCCTGTCCTTTGTGGAGATGGCCTGGAATCAGCAGCTCTGTCTTCACTCACTTGACAAAACAGGTTAAGGTCCTGCACAGGCGCCTTCTGCCCTCAGGGAGCCCAAAGTCCATGGAGGGAGAGAGCTGCCTGGGCTGGGGACCACCCGGGGCAGGAGGTGCCTCTTCAACCACGAAGACCGTCTCAACTCAGACTTCCTCCATGAAACCAAATGGCTTCAGTGATCCGCACATGCTAGCTGATGGGGTCTGCTGTGATGGCAGCTAGGTGACAACTTAGACCCGAAGTCGGGGGTCCCTGAGGTGGGCCTGGGGGGAGGCAGGAGTCCAGCTCTAGTTGTTCTGCACAAAGCCCGACATTGGAGGTCTCAGCAGCTGTGTCGATCGCGAATAATGTGACGTCTTGTTTCAGAAGGGGCTTCATCATGCCTCATATTTGCACAATTCCTCCTCGGCAGAGATGCTCATCTCCCTCCAAAGGGGCCTGGTGGGATGATGAAGAAAGCTGCCAGGAGCCCCAGCCCTGTAAAAGCTAAGATAAGCTTTTAAACGCATTGTTGTTGCCCTCTTTAATCAGAGAATCTCCAAGTTGGGTGAAATCCAGCCACACTTAACGTTTGATTTTCTAGTAACTTGGGGGCACTCGGCCACCCACATGCAGAAATATCACAGACCTTCATGTGATCATTCAGAATATTTGTGTTACCAAAACTGTCACTTCATGTACACATATGTAATGATTACTTTGGGGCTTTAGACAACGGATCATTGAAAAATGTTTATCAGTAGTTTTGAAGTGGATTTTCATTTTCCATGACCATGGCTGGAATTTTTTCCCCCAATAATTTTCATACTTCAGGATTTTGAAAGCTATAAATTGGGAGACAAGAATGATAATTGCCCATCTTTAAATGAGAAATTGTTAATTTGGGATTTACAAAGGACTTTCCATCATGAATAATAGTGAAGACAAATTTGTCTTCCTGCCTCATTTTGCAAAGTCACATTTGTAAAGTCAGGAGGTTTCCATTCCTCCTTCTAATTACGCTTTCCCTCCAGAAGGCAGTTCTGCGGTCCAGTGGTGGCCCACCCTCGGATCACCATGAGTAAACCAGAGTGACACCCTGAGTTCCCAAGAGCATCTCTGAATGCTGTCCTCTCCTTACCCCAGCACCACCCACAGGCCAGAGCATCTCTACCCGGGGGGGCTGGCACCGCTACAGGATAGTTCTTTGTGGTATGGACTGTCCCACGAATGTCAGAGATGCGACCCAGTTAAATGACAGCCAAAGGTGCCCCCAGGAGACTGGAGCTGTCCCTAGGTAGGAACACTTCTCCTAGGCAGGGGACCCGACAGGCACCTGGATGAAACACCCACCCTTAGACACTCAGTGCCAAAGGCAAAGACAGCTTGTTCCAGTGCGGGGAGACCAGTGTGCCCTGAAGCTCATGGCAAGACCCTCGTCCCCAGCTGGTGTGGGCAAGAAAGGCACATGGGGCAGAGGAACCTGGGCGGAGGCTGCCCCAGGAGCAGACATTGACCAGGGCCTGCAGTGGAGCTGCTTCCAGACCCCAGCACGGCTTGCATCACCAGCTGCCTACAGCTCAGTGCCCCGAGGGCTCAGCTGGTTCCTCTGCTGCTCGGGTGCCCTGGGCTCCAGGGTCTGCTTCTGCAGCTGTGAGAGTGATGCTGGTCTCTTGCACGCAGCAGTCACAGTCGACCGCAGTGGGGACAGCCACACGGAATCTCAGCGCTCCAGGCACCCAGGCTGAGCGCTGACAATGAACGTGGGCAGTTCCACTCCTGGGAGTTTTCTCTTCCCAAGTCACCTTCCTTCTGCAGAGGTCGCCTGGCGCTTCCGTGGTTCCGCGTCCCATCCCTTGGGCTCTGTGTATCTTGGGGCCACAAGACCTTCACGGGGGTCCACTCTGGCAGCCCAGAGCTCTTGAGGGGTCTCTGCCAACCTTACTCCCCTCTTGGGCTTTTCCAGTGCTTCCTCAAAATGAATGAATGAATGATAACAGTAATCATTAATAATAATCATTCTTTTCCCCTGATACTACCCAGTCACCAAAGAAATGGAGGGGTTTGCAGACAAAATTGGAGATATTTAGCGAAGTCCTTGGTGAGACCAGAGACCACGATTTTCGTGTCATTCAGTCCTTGAAGCCCACCATCTGCCAACACCTCAGTGCTGCCATGGCTTCAGTGATCCTTGCAGTAATGTTCATATCAACACTGTCTCTCTTGGCTGGACTGTCTTGGTCTTGAAATAATGATTTAGTGAGATGAGCTCACGTCCCCTCCAGCCCCCGGGTCAGACAGGGAGCTGACCATCCAGCCCAGATGGGGAGAGTTCCAGGTCCTCCCTCCTCTCCTCTCGCCCTCTCCCCATAACTCTGCTGAGAGACGTCAGAGGGGACTGGAGTCCATGGGAGGCCAGCGTGTGGCTGGCAAGAGGACACGGATGCTAAAGATGTCCGTGCTTTCCAAATTAACTGCTGACGTCAAGGCAATCCCAATCAGAATCCCAGAAGGATGATCTGAAAACTTACCAAATGACTCTAGAGTACCTCTGGAAGACAGATAAACAGATGGATGTGGCTGGGGAGTTACTTTTGGTCATTTTTTTAATTTATTGAAATATAGAAATAAACTGCAACTTTGTCAGAACTTATTGCCTGAATGTGTATTAATGTATTAGCTGAGTTTTTTAAGGTAAAGCTGCTATAGCATTTAGTGTATGTATAGAAAGCGAGAAGAAATGAAGACGCAGCAGATTAGTTAGATAGAATTTAGAATCAGGTTAGCTAAGGAAAACGATGGTATCACATTTGGATTTTAGCACATCCTACCCTTTAAAATTTGGAAGCAAATTTGGAAAACTCGGCAGTGGCCACAGGACTGGAAAAGGTCAGTTTTCATTCCAATCCCAAAGAAAGGCAATGCCAAAGAATGCTCAAACTATCGCACAATTACACTCATCTCACACGCTAGTAAAGTAATGCTCAAAATTCTCCAAGCCAGGCTTCAGCAATACGTGAACCGTGAACTTCCAGATGTTCAAGCTGATTTTAGAAAAGGCAGAGGAGCCACAGATCAAATTGCCAACATCTGCTGGATCATCAAAAAACCAAGAGAGTTCCAGAAAAACATCTATTTCTGCTTTATTGACTATGCCAAAGCCTTCGACTATGTGGATCACAATAAAATGTGGAAAATTCTGAAAGAGATGGGAATACCAGACCACCTGACCTGCCACTTGAGAAACCTATATGCAGGTCAGGAAGCAACAGTTAGAACTGGACATGGAACAACAGACTGGTTCCAAATAGGAAAAGGAGTATGTCAAGGCTGTATATTGTCACCCTGCTTATTTAACTTCTATGTAGAGTACATCATGAAAAACGCTGGGCTGGAAGAAGCACAAGCTGGAATCAAGATTGCCGGGAGAAATATCAATAACCTCAATATGCAAATGATACCACCCTTATGGCAGAAAGTGAAGAGGAACTAAAAAGCCTCTTGATGAAAGTGAAAGAGGAGAGTGAAAAAGTTGGCTTAAAGCTCAACGTTTAGAAAACGAAGATCATGGCATCTGGTCCCATCACTTCATGGGAAATAGATGGGGAAACAGTGGAAACAGTGTCAGACTTTATTTTTGGGGGCTCCAAAATCACTGCAGATGGTGATTGCAGCCATGAAATTAAAAGACGCTTACTCCTTGGAAGGAAAGTTATGACCCACCTATATAGCATATTCAAAAGCAGAGACATTACTTTGCCAACAAAGGTCGGTCTAGTCAAGGGTATGGTTTTTCCAGTGGTCATGTATGGATGTGAGAGTTGGACTGTGAAGAAAGCTGAGCGCCGAAGAATTGATGCTTTTGAGCTGTGGTGTTGGAGAAGACTCTTGAGAGTCCCTTGGACTGCAAGGAGATCCGACCAGTCCATTCTAAAGGAGATCAGTCCTAGGTGTTCATTGGAGAGACTGATGCTAAAGCTGAAACTCCAGTACTTTGGCCACCTCATGTTAAGAGCTGACTCACTGGAGAAGACTCTGATGCTGGGAGGGATTGGGGGCAGGAGGAGAAGGGGACGACAGAGGATGAGATGGCTGGATGGCATCACCGACTCCATGGACATGAGTCTGAGTGAACTCCGGGAGTTGGTGATGGACAGGGAGGCCTGGCGTGCTGCGGTCCATGGGGTTGCAAGGAGTTGGACATGACTGAGTGACTGAACTGAGCTGAACTGATACATGTATACATATACACATTTATATACATATGTGTGTATGTATATGTATATATGTATATATATACACGTGTGTGTGTATATATATATATATATATATATATATATATACACTGCATCTTTATGCATTCGTTTGTCAGTGGGCATTTAGGTCGCTTCTGTGTCTTGGCTATTGTAAATAATGCTGCAATGAACATTGTGATACATGTGTCTTTTCAAATTAGAGTTTTCATCTTCTCCGGATGTATGCCCAGGAGTGGGATTGCCGGATCATATGGCAGCTCTACTCTTAGCTTTTTAAAGAGCATCCATACTGTTAAGCCATTCGGACCAGAACGAGGTGATACTTCACTGTAGTTTTGATTTGCATTTCTCTCATAATTAGCAATGTTGAGCATCTTTTCATGTGCCTGTTGGCACACGTGCGTCCTCTTTGGAGAAATGTCTATGGAGGTCCTCTGTAGCTGGGGAATTTTTTAAGAGAAGCATAGTAATGAGGAGGGCACGTTGATAAAAGCACACATCTAATGTCCGTGAGGGATGGGCCCTCTTCTGAGCCCTTACATTTATCAGTTAATTGAATCTTTACAACAGCCCTCTGAGTTATGTGTTGCATTTAACCATAGAAAACTGCTGGTGCTTGCTAGAAGTTTTTTATCTACAAAGTGGCAATTTTGTATTATTGTCATCCACATTTCGCAGATTAAAAAAACCAGGGCACAGAGAGGTTAAGTACTGTGCTTAGGTCACACAGCTAGCAACTGGTAGAACCAGGATTTACACCCAGACAAGCTGGCTTCAGGGCTAGTGCTCATAAGATGATATGATGTAGCTGACAGATTACTCAGACTCTAGAATATATGAAAATGTGATCTATGATAAAGAAAGCTCCACAAGTTTGTGGAAAAGGAAGAATATCCGCATCGTGGTATTTGGAAAAACTGGCCAATTAGAGGAAGAGACATCTTCACCTCCAACCTTTACCGCAGATCAATTACAGATGGATTAAAGAGTTCAGTGCATAAAAGGAAACCTCCAAACCTAGAAAAGAGGATTAGGTGAATAATTATCTGCTGAGTGGGGAGGATACCAGGAAAGAATAGCAAAGCCATCTACATACAAACGCTGGAGCTCTTGTTCATTAAAAAGATCATAAAACAATTAAAAGTATAAGGAACAACTGGGGAAAACACTTGTCAGAAACATGACAAGATGGATTAACACGTTTCCACGTGGAGAACTAGAGTATCAGGGAAAGGAAACTGGGAAAGAGCATAGGAGGACAATTCGTGGAAAGGAAAAAGCAAACTGATTCCACAAACGTTTGTAGACCACGTACTCCGTACGAGAGCCTCTTTTGGTCTTGAGGAGGAACTTGACCTCTATGGGGTGAGACTGACATGAAACCCACCAATAAATGAATGTGACCTAATGCCAGGTGTCGTGAAAACAGGTACATGACAGGAAGCAGTATAAGGCAGAGTAAGGAGATGGGGAGTGGGAGGTGCTGTTTTAGATGGAGGGTCAGGGACAAGCTTGCTGATAAGGTGACAATTGGGTACCTCCCAGAAAGAAGTGAAGGAACAAGAAACGCACGGGCCTGGGGGCAGAGCATCCCAGGCAGAGGGACAGCAATGGGACTGGTGCTTCCGGAGCAAACTGGCAAGGAGGAGGGCCATGGGAGCATGGGGCCTCAGGGCTAGCCAGACCCTCGACCGTGGAAAGCTTTAGAGGCTCCGTTAAAGACTTGGATTTTATTTCAACTGATACAGGAAGACACTGGAGGGGTCAGAGTAACGGAGTGCGTACTTTTTCTTTAATTGCAAATAGATATATAAAACTGTCCAAAGAGATAAGAGTTAAAAGCCAAAGTGAAGTAGAAAGGTAATTCTTCAAATCAGCAAAGTTTATAATGTAAAAATAACATAAGAATTTATATTATTCCTCTAGCGCCACCTGGGAAGCCCCTAAGGATTTAGAATATAAAGCAATTTGTAAAACCAGACACTGATATGGTGTAGGGAGGTGGATACTCATTCGTGGCTTGTGGAAGTACATCCATTCAATAAACAGCAGTTGAAGAGCCACCATGATTCCAAAATGAAAAGACAACCTACAAAACGGGAGAAAACGTTTGCAAATGAAGTAACCAACAAAAGAATTAATTTCCAAAAATACAAACAGCTCATGTAGCTCAATATATAAAAACCCAATCAGTTTAATAAAAAACGGGCAGAAGATCTAAAGAGACACTCTCCAAATAAGACGTACAGATGGCCAACAGGCATATGAAAACATACTTAACATCACTAATTGTTAGAGAAATGCAAATCAAAACTACAATGAGGTATTACCTCACTCCAGTCAGAATGGCCATCATCAAAAAGTCTCAGTTCAGTTCAGTCTCTCAGTCGTGTCCAACTCCTTGCAACCCCATGGACCACAGCACGCCAGGCTTCCCTATCACCAACTCCCGGAGCTTGCTCAAACTCATGTACATCAAGTCGGTGAGGCCATCCACTATCTCATCCTCTGTCATCCCTTTCTCCTCCTGCCTTCAGTCTTTCCCAGCATCAGGGTCTTTTCCAAGGACTCAGTTCTTCGCATCAGGTGGCCAAAGTATTGGAGTTTCAGCTTCAGCATCAGTCCTTCCAATGAATATTCAGGACTGATTTTTTTTAGGATGAACTGGTTGGATCTCCTTGCAGTCCAAGGGACTCTCAAGAGTCTTCTCCAACACCACAGTTCAAAAGCATCAATTTTTTGGCACTCCAGCCTTCTTTATGGTCCAACTCTCACATCCATACATGACTACTGGAAAAACCATAGCCTTGATGAGAGGAACCTTTGTTGGCAAAGTAATGTGTTTGCTTTTTAACATGCCATCTAGGTTTGTCATAGTTTTTCTTCCAAGGAGCAAGCCTCTTTTAATTTCATGGCTGCAGTCACCATCTGCAGAGAATTTGGAGCACAAAAAAAAAAAAAAATAGTCTGTAACTGTTTCCATTGTTTCCCCATCTATATGTCATGAACTGATGTGACCGGATGCCATGGTCTTAGTTTTCCGAATGTTGAGTTGTAAGCCAACTTTTTAACTCTCCTCTTTCACTTTCATCAAAAAGTTCTTTAGTTCTTTGGTTTTTACCATAAGGGTGGTGTCATCTGCATATCCGAGGTTATTGATATTTCTCCTAGCAATCTTGATTCCAGCTTGTGCTTCATCCACCCTTCCATTTCGCATGATGTACTCTGTGTATAAGTTAAATAAGCAGGATGGCAATATACAGCCTTGATGTACTCCTTTCCCAATTTGGAACCAGTCTTGTTCCCAGTCCATTTCTAACTTTTGCCTCTTGACTTGCATGCACATTTCCCAAGAGGCAGGTCAGGTGGTCTGGTATTCCCATCTCTTTAAGAATTTTCCACAGTTTGTTGTGATCCACACAGTCAAAGGCCTTGGCATAGTCAATAAAGCAGCAGTAGATGTTTTTCTGGAACTCTCTTGCTTTTTCGATGATCCAATGGATGTTGGCAATTTGATCTCTGGTTCCTCTGCCTTTTCTAAATCCAGCTTGAACATCTGGAATTTCACAGTTCACATACTGTTGAAGCCTGGTATGGCGAATTTTGAGCATTACTTTACTAGTGTGTGAGATGAGTGCAATTGTGTGGTAGTTTGAGCATTCTTTGGCATTGCCTTTCTTTGGGATTGGAATGAAAACTGACATTTTCCAGTCCTGTGGCCACTGCTGAGTTTTCCAAATTTACTGGCATATTGAGTGTAGCATTTTCACAGCATCATCTTTCAGGATTTGAAATAGCTCAGCTGGAATTCCATCACCTCCACTAGCTTTGTTTGTAGTAATGCTTCCTAAGGTCCACTTGACTTTGCATTCCAGGATGTCTGGCTTTAGCTAGGTGGGTGATCACACCATCATGGTTATCTGGGTCATGAAGACCTTTTTTGCATAGTTCTTCTGTGTATTCTTGCCACCTCTTCTTAATGACTTCTGCTTGTTAGGTCCATACCATTTCTGTCCTTTTTTGTGCCCGTCTTTGCGTGAAATGTTCCCTTGGTATCTTTAATTTTCTTGAAGAGATCTCTAGTCTTTCCCATTCTATTGTTTTCCTCTATTTCTTTGTACTGATCACCAAGGAAGGCTTTCTTATCTCTCCTTGCTATTCTTTGGAACTCTGCATTCAAATGGGTATATCTTTCATTTTCTCCTTTGCCTTTTGCTTCTCTTCTTTTCTCAGTTATTTGTAAGGCCTCCTCAGACAACCATTTTGGCTTTTTGCATTTCTTTTTCTTGGGGGTGGTCTTGATCCCTGCCTCCTGTACAATGTCATGAACCTCAGTCCATTCAGGCACTCTGTCTATCAGATCTAATCCCTTCTACTGTATAATTGTAAGGGATTTGATTTAGGTCTTACCTGAATGGTCTTGTGGTTTTCCCTACTTTCTTCAGTTTAAGTCTGAATTTGGCAATAAAGAGTTCATGATCTGAGCCACAGTCAGCTCCTGGTCTTGTTTTTGTGGACTGTATAGAGCTTTTCCATCTTCAGCTGCAAAGAACATAATCAATCTGATTTCTGGTGATGTCCATGTGTAGGGTCGTCTCTTGTGTTCCTGGAAGAAGTGGTTTGCTATGACCAGTGCATTCTCTTGGCAAAACTCTATTAGCCTTTGCCCTGCTTCATTCTGTACTCCAAGGCCAAATTTGCCTGTTACTCCATGTATCTCTTGACTTCCTACTTTTGCATTCTACTCCCCTATAATGAAAAGGACATCTTTTTGGGGTGTTGGTTCTAGAAGGTCCTGTAGGTCTTCACAGAACTGTTCAACTTCAGGTTCTTCAGCATTACTGCTTCGGGCATAGACTTGGATTACTGTGATATTGAACGGTTTGCCTTGGAAACAAACAGAGATCATTCTGTTGTTTTTGAGATTGCATCCAAGTACTGCATTTCAGACTCTTTTGTTTACTATGTGGGCTACTCCATTTCTTCTAAGAAATTCTTGCCCACAGTAGTAGATATAATGGCCATCTGAGTTAAATTTGCCTATCCCAGTCCATTTTAGTTCACTGATTCCTAAAATGTTGATATTTGCTCTTGCCATCTGTTTGACCACTTCCAATTTGCCTTGATTCATGGACCTAACATTCAGGTTCCTAAGCAATATTGTTCTTCACAGCATCAGACTTTACTTCCATCACCAGTCACATCCACAACTGGGCATTGTTTTTGCTTTGGGTCCGTCTCTTCATTCTATCTGGAGTTATTTCTCCACTGATCTCCAGTAGCATTTTGGGCACCTACTGACCTGGGGAGTTCCTCTTTCAGTGTCATAATCTTTTTGCCTTTTCATACTGTTCATGGGGTTCTCAAGGCAAGAATACTGAAGTGGTTTGCCATTCCCTTCTCCAGTGGACCACGTTTTGTCAGAACTCTCCACCATGACCCGTCTGTCTTGGGTGGCTCCACAGGGCATGGCTTAGTTTCACTGAGTTAGAAAAGGCTGTGGTCCATGTGATCAGCTTGGTTAGTTTTCTGTGATGGTGGTTTTCATTCTGTCTTCCTTCTGAGGGATAATGATAAGAGGCTTATGGAAACTTCCTGATGGGAGAGACTGACTGTGAGGAAAACTGGGTCTTGTTCTGATGGGCGGGGCCATGCTCAGTAAATCTTTAATCCAATTTTCTGTCGATGGGAGGGGCCGTGTTTCCTCCCTGTTGTTTGATCTGAGACCAAACTATGGTGGAGGTAATGAAGATAATGGCGACTCTGTCAAAAGGTCCCGTGCACACACTGCCATAGTCAGTCAGTGCCCCTGACCCTGCAGCAGGCAACCGCCGACCCCGCCTCCTCTAGAGACTCCTGGACACTCACGGCAAGTCTGGGTCAGTATCTTGTGGGGTCTCTGCTCCTTTCTCCCGGGTCCTGGTGCATAGGGTCTGTCTGTGCCCTCCCAGAGTCTGTTTCCCCAGTCCTGTGTAAGTTCCGGCAGCTCTATGGTGGGGTTAATGGTGACCTCCTCCAAGAGGGCTTATGCCGTATCCAGGTCTGCTGCACCCAGAGCCTCTGCCTCTGTGGCAGTCCACTGCTGACCTGAGCCTCCGCAGGGGACACTCAAACACTCAATCAGGTCTGGCTCAGTCTCTGTGGGGTCTCCTGGCGTGCCCAGGGTTTTGTTTGAGCCCTCTGAGCATTTCTGGCGGGTATGGGATTGATCCTAAATGCAGTTTCGTCCCTCCTGCTGTCAGGCTGGGGCTTCTCCTTTGCCCTTGGATGTGGGGTATCTTCTTTTAGTGGGATCCAACATTCTCCTGTCGACGGCTGTTCAGCAGCGAGTTGTAATCTTGGCGTTCTCGCAGGAGAAGAGGAGTGCATGTCCTTCTACTCCACCGTCTCGTGCGTCTGCCATGCCCCGGCTACTGTAAACAGCGCTGCGGTGAACACTGGCGTGCATGTGTCTTTTTGAACTATGGTTTTCCCTGGGTATACATACGCCCAGGAGTGGGATTGCTGGGTCATGTGGTAGCTCTGTTTAGGTCTCTCTCTCTCTTTTTATTTATTTGGCTGTGCCTGGTCTTAGTTGCATCATGCAGGATCTTTCGTTGCCACACAGTCTCTCTAGTTAGAGCACTCAAACTTAGCTGCCCCAAGGCATGTGGGATCTTTCCGACAAGGGATCGAAACTACATTCCCTGCACTGAAAGGTGGATTCTTAACCTCTGAACCACCAGGGAAGTCCCTATTTTGAGTTTCTTGAGGAACCTCCAGGGCTTCCCTGGTAGCTCAGCTGGTAAAGAATCTGCCTGCAATGTGGAAGACCTGGGTTTGATCCCTGGGTTGCGAAGAACCCCTGGAGCAGGGAAAGGTGTTCTAGCCTGGAGAATTACATGGACTATATATAGTCCATGGGGCTGCAAAGAGTCAGACACAACTGAGCAACTTTCACTTCACTTCACTTCAAGGAAACTCCAGACTATTTTGCATAGTGGCTGTATCAATTTACATTCCCACCAAGAGTACAAGAGGGTTCCCTTTTCTCCACACCCTCTCCAGTATTTATCATTTGTGGGTTTTGTGTGGCTGGCACAGCTGTCTTCTGGACTCAAGTGCCCATCTGTGCCCACTCCAGGCTGCTCTCTCCTGAGGTCTCACCAGGAGACCAGGTGCAGGCTGGCTGGGCACCCCCGTTCTCACTCCACCCCACCCCGGTAGGGGCAGACAGTGCCTCTCGGTGGTTTTTGTTTGGACTCAGTGAAGAACTGACTCCTTGGAAAAGACCCTGATGCTGGGAAAGATTGAAGGCGGGAGGAGAAGAGGACGACAGAGAATGAGATGGTTGGATGGCGTCACTGACTCAATGGACATGAGTTTGGGTAAACACCAGGAGTTGGTGATGGACAGGGAAGCCTGGCATGCAGCAGTCCATGGGATCGCAAAGAGTCAGACACGATTGAGCGACTGAACTGAACTGAACTGAGCTGACTAGGTGGCTGGGGTGGTGGGCAGAGGCCCCAGCCTCAGGGCTGAGCTGGTTTGCCACTGTTACCGTGGGGTCCGGGCCTGACAAGAAACTGCATTAAAAAAACAAACCAAAATACCGCTGAGCCACAGCACAAAGCCTGGACTATCTGCTTCTAAATACTTGGTTATGTGATGCAATTAAATATCTATCATGCTTAAGCCTCTGTTACTTGAGTATTCCATTATCTATAACCTAAAGCAATCATAACTGTACAACATCCAAATACTTACTCAGCCATGGATATAAGAGTCTAGAACTCAGGGTAGAAACAAAGTAAGAAATATAAATTTGGAAGTCAAGGGCAAATATTGAAAGCCTGGGCCCTGATGAGATTGTGATAAAGAAGACAGTATGTCAAAGATCAAGTCCTGAGACATCTGGCATTTGGGAATCTAAAAAGGAGGAGGAGCAGCCAGCAGAGCAGACCAGGAGGGGCCACAGAGTATGGTGGGGGTGTGTGCATGTGTGTACACACACACATGTACAAGCAAGACCTTTGGTTTGGGGGTCGTGTGCTACATGTCTATGCACTGCTCTGCAATCTGACTTTCAAAAATTTATTTGATTTATTTATTTTTGGCCACCTCGGGTCTTCTTTGCTGCGTGCGGGCTCTCTCTAGTTGCAGTGCACGGGCTTTTCTTGTTGGGGGGGCATGGGCTCTAGGGTGCCAGGGCTTTGGTAGTTGTGGCACATGGGCTTACTGGCCCTGCGGCATGTCCTGGAATCTTCCTGGACCAGGGATCGAACCCGTGTTCTCTGCATTGGCATGAGGATTCTTAACCACTGGACACCAGGGAAGTCCTGCATCTTGACTTCTTATTAACAGTATATGATAGTCACCTTCTCACTTCACTGCATATGAAGTGAAAGTGTCAGCTGCTCAGTCGTGTTCAACTCTTTGCAACCCAATGAACTGTAGCCTGCCAGGCTTCTCTGTCCATGGGATTCTCTAGAGAAGAATACTGAAGTGGGTTGCCATTTCCTTCTCCAAGGGGATCTTCACAAGCCAGGGATTGAACCCAGGTCTCCTGCATTGCAGGCAGATTCTTTACCCTCTGAGTCACCAGGGTCTCGGGTCACAGACTATACGTCTGCTTTTTTCTTTTTAATGGCTACTATTATTCTATTTGGAGAAGGAAATGGCAACCCACTCCAGTATTCTTGCCTGGAGAATTATTCTATTATATGGCTATTCCATAATTTAGGTGTCATATATTAAAAAATCTTCCATCCTATTGTTTTATACATGGAATTGGTACGGTTAATGGAAGATGAATGAAAAGCTTAAATGTAATAAAATACTATTAAATGATAGAAGTGTACCACAAGAGAAATTGAGTTTTGCACAACTGGGGTGAGGAAGGATTTTCTATGCATCACACTAAGGGTGAGAACCATAAAAGTAAAGACTGAGTTAAGATATAAGTGTTAAAATTCTGTACATTAAGTAAATGATAAAAGTGGAAAAGAAACAGTGAGAAAACATTGTCAACATGCCATGTAAAGGGCTAATGTCCTCTAAGCTCGCACATCGCTAAGGAAAAGGTAAATGTGCCAGAAGAGTGAGTAAAGTATACGCAAGAGTGTGCTGTTGTTCAGTCACTGAGTCGTGTCTGACTCTTTGTGACCCCATGGAGTGGAGCCCGCCAGGCTCCTGTGTCCTTGGGATTCTCCAGGCAAGAATACTGGAGCGAGTTGCCATTTCCTTCTCCAGGGGATCTTCCCAACCCAGGAATCAAACTTGTATCTCTTTCATTGGCAGGCGGATTCTTTACCATCCACTGAGCCACCAGGGAAGCCCATATGCTAGGGTAAACAGCAACAAAATACAATTTGTTATTAAGCATAAGAAATGTCAACCCCAATACTGTTAAAATGCAGACAGACTAAGAGATTGTACTTTTTGCCTTTCAAATTGGAAAAAAAATAAATGTTAGTGCTATATCAGTGGTGCTGGGAACCAGGGAGCCTCATTCCTCAGTGAGTGATTAGATCATGTGAGTTTTTTTTAACATGAAAAGTTGTTCATGCTCATTTAAGTTTAAAGAAGTAGGTTCTCATGACAATTAAGGACTCCGTATGATTATTGATTGAATCTTGGATGAGAGGAAAATCAGCTATAAAAGACATTATTGGGACAATTGAGGAGATTTGAATATGGACTGCATATTATATCATATCAATGGTAACCATCTTGGGAGTGATAATGGTCTTGTAGTTACGACAGAGAAAGTCCTTGTGCTTATTTATTTAAGGGTGAAAAAATCACGATGTTGGTAATTTACTTTCAAATGGTTCAGCATCATGTGTGTGTGTGTACACTGTCTATTATCTATGTATCTAATATCTATCATCTATCTAATCATCTATCATCTATACAGAAATCAATGGGTTAAAATGTTAACAATTGGTGAATACAAATGAGGCATCTCTGAATGTTCACTGGAATATTCTCTTCTTCAGCTTTTCCGTAGATTTGAAAATTTTCAAAGCAAATATCTAAAGGGAAAGTAGGCTGTCAACCGTTTGAAGGTATTAGACATATTTTTAAAAGAAAAATATACCTGGGCCTTCCCCAGCTGTCCAGCGGTCAGACTTCACCTTCCAGTGCAGACAGTGTGGATTTCATCGTCGGGGGACTAAGATTCCACATGCCACAAGGTGTGACCATCTTTTTTTTTAATAAGTAAATAAATAAATCTTGTTTTCTTTTTTAATGAAAAGTACACCTGTAATTTTTAGAAGCCTGGGAAGACACACATTCAAATTCTAAGAGTTCCCATCTCTGGTGTTGGTAGTTGTTATTTCACTTTCTTTATTTTAAAAATACAGTAGTAATAAACGTTCAGATGAATCAGAAAATCTGAATACGCAGAGAAAAGTTAAAATCGTGAATAATCTGAGAGAGAACCCCTGTTAATATTGGCTGCAGGATCTTCTGGAGTGTTTCTATGCATATATACATGTGCTGTGCTGTGCTGAGTCGATTCAGTTGTGTCCATCTCTGTGTGACCCCACGGACTATAGGCCGCCAGGCTCCTCTGTCCATGGGATTCTCCAGGCAAGAATACTGGAGTGGGTTGCCATTCCTTTCTCCAATATGTTCATGTGTGTATATGTATGTGTGTATTTTTTTCCAGCCAAAATAGAGAATCCATGGTATGCACACTGTTCGATAATTGGCTTTTTTTTTGCAAACTCTAACTCTGCATTATAAACAAATCCCTATCTCTGCAAGATGTTTATTGCTTACATATAGATTAGGGGGGATTTTTAATATTTTGTGTGGCATTGCTTACTTTTTTAAAAAGCTAATTCATTAATTTGGCTATGCTAGGTCCTAGCTGGGACATGTGGGACCCAGTGTCCTGACCAGGGATCAAATTGGTGCCCCTTGCACTGCAAGGCAGATTCTTAACCATTGGACGACCAGGGAAGTCCCTGGTGTTGCTTACTTTGGTGTTTCAGTTTTTCTGTGATAATAATGCTGGTGTGATTTTTTAATACTGTATGCTCATTAAGCACTCTTCTAAGTACTTTCCATGTATTAACTTATTTAACCTCACAGCCCTCCAATATATTACCATTATACCCATTTTACAGAGGAACACTCAGAGAGTAATAGGAAAGAAACTTTGCATTCTATGACAAGGTTTTTTATTTCTGGCCACACCACTGAACTTTAGCGATCTTAGTGCCCAGAGCAGGGGCTGAACCCAGGCGCAAGCAGTGAAAGCTCCGAGTCGTGACCACTAGACCCCCAGGAAATTCCCTCCGTTACAAGTTCATCACTGTAGGGATGTTGCCTAGAAGCTTAACTTACACATACGGACCCATCTCTGGGAACCGTGCCCCCAGGTAATGGTCATTAAGCTGAAATGCCATGGTTTAGCTCACAGGAAACAGCCTGACCAAGCCCACCTGTGAATGGCGGCAGGGAGGAAGAAATGAACACATGCCCCGCGGAGGCTGAGGGCACCAGACAGCGTCTGATTTCACTGCCTCCCCTTTCATTAATAATATTAAGGGAGACGAATTCTAACTCAGGCAAGATGGCTCTTTGGAACATGAGTCCACCATCGTCCCAGTGTAACGGCTTTCTGAAGAAAGTCACTTTCTTTGCCCCAAGAACTCATCTCTCCTTCAATGGACTGTCTTGCAGTGAGCAGTAAGGAGCCTGGACTCGCTGACCAGAGGGTCTAGAAAGCCCAGGCTCTCTGGGTGCGCAGCCCATGTCTGAACCCAATACTGCTTTGGCAATGAGCTTGCCGTGTTGTTGCTAAAGGGCAATATTCCGTGTTCACACCAAACAGCTCGGGTGATACGAGAAGCTGCATCCCAGCCCTCCAAGAACTTGGCATCCAGGCCAGCGCTTTGTGCTCATTTTCCTGAGTGTGGTTTGGTACAGCCAAAGTGAATGGGATGGGTTGATGTGACCAACTGCCCTGTGTTTAAAAGGCACTGGATCCTCAGCCAGGAGCAGTGTAGGGACGCACGTGATACTTGAGTGTGTGATGTACATGTGTGTGGGGTGTGGCTGATGTGTAGTGTGTGTGTGGTGTGTCAATGAGTGTAGCATGTGTGGTGCGTGTGTGATGTGTACTGTGTGTGGTGTGTGTGTGTGGTGTGTGTGTGCGGTGTGTGTGATGTGTATGGTATGTAGTGTATGGTTTCTGTGTGGTGTGTTAGTGTGTGTGGTGTGTTAGTGTGTGTGGTGTGTATGTATATGTGATATGCGTGTAAAGTGTGTATGTGATATGCGGTGTGTAGTGTATGATGTGTGTGTGGGTGTAGTACATGTGGCATATGTGTAGTGTGTCTGGTCTGTGTGCTGTATTTGTGAGATGTGGAGTTTGTGTGTGATGTGTGTGGTGTGTGTGTGATATGATATGTGGTGTTTGTGTATGTGGTGTGTGTATATGTGGTGTATGGTATGTAGTGTATGGTTTGTGTGTGGTGTGTAATGTATGTACTGTGTGTGTGGTGTATGTGGTATGTAGTGTGTGTGTGGTTTTGTGTAGTCTGTGTGTAGTATGTGCATAGTGTTAGGTAAGTGTGTAGTGTATGTGTGTCGTGGTGTGTGTGGAGTGGAGTTGTGTGGTGTGTGTGGAGTGGAGTTGTGTGGTGTGTGTGTAGTGGGGTTGTGTGGTGTATGTGTGTACTGGTGTGTGTGGAGTGGAGTTGTGTGGTGTGTGTGTAGTGGAGTTGTGTGGTGTGTGTGTGTCATGGTGCATGTGTGGAGTGGAGTTGTGTGGCGTATGTGTGTAGTGATGTGTGTAGTGGAGTTGTACGGTGTGTGTGTGCACATGTGCGTACTGTGCCCTCTGCAGTGTAGTGAACCTGTCCTGTCCCTCCAGCCTGGAGCGCAGGCAGACCTGGAGGCGGGAGCCCAGTGTGGTCAATACCACGTGCAAATAAATAAGTGCTAATTGCTTGCAGTGTCTTTGGGTGTCAGGTGCGGTTATCGGACCACATTTATGGGCCAATTAGGCTCCTCACTGGACTCGCTGGTGATAAATCGTGGCTTAGCGGCTGTGCGAGCGTGCTGGGGCCAGGGGGGCTGCCGGCTCATCCCTGCTCCACAGAGCTGGGGCCTGCGGGTGGGGGCTCGGGGAGCCCGACTGGATGCTGGCCTGGGGCTGGGGACAGGGCTGAGGTCCTGCCGCGGTGGCTGGGGACAGTGGGGAGACCCGACTGCCTGCGGAAGGGGGTAGATGCTGAGCTGGGGGCCTCCCTACAACCCTTTCCCCTTCAGCCCCTTCACAGTGACATGAGGTGCAGTTTTCTCAACAGCAGAACCACCTAAGAAAATGGTGTGTGTATGGGGGTGAACTGGAAATATGGGATTAGCAGGTGCATACCAGTTTGCACAAAATAATCAATAAGGATCTACTCTGCAGCGCAGGGAACTACATTCAATATCTTAAAATAACCTATAGTGGAAAAGAATCAAAAAGTATATAGATAGATATATTATAGGCTATATATAGGATATATACGGGCTTCCCTGGTGGCTCAGACAGTAAAGAATCTGCCTGCAACGCAGGAGACCTGGGTTCGATCCCTGTATCGGGAAGATCCCCTGGAGACAGGCATGGCACCCCAGTCCAGTATTCTTGCCTGGAGAATCCCATGGACAGAGGAGCCTGGTGGGCTGCAGTCTGTGGGGTCGCAGAGTCAGACACGACTGAGCACACGCACGGCATATATGCATCGCTTTGCTGTACACGGGAAACTGACACATATTGTAAATCAACTATACTTCAATATAAATCAATAAACATTAGAAGAAAAAGAGAAAATGGTGCCACCGGTACCACTGGGTGGGCCGTCTGCACCCCAGATCCCTGGGCAGGGCTGTCTCTGCCTCCTGTGCCCTCGTTCAGGGGCTATTTGAGCGGCGCCCAGGCAGTCTAGGGGCCACCAGACCAATGTGGAGTCGCAGATCCCAAGTGAGCCACAGGAGTGGGCGAACACAAGGGGGTGCCCTGTGATGGTCAAGGGGAGCCTAACGTGAGAGCGGGGGCTGGGCGGAGGGGGCCCTCAGGGTGGGGGAGAACTCCTTGCGGAAGGGGCAGTTCGTGGGAGACCCCAAAGATGAGGAGCTGGCGGGCAGCGGGGTGGGGTGGTCTTCCCAGGGAAGAGAAAAGATGCACAGAGGTCCAGAAGGGTGAGGGGCCCCGGGGCAAGAGGCAGGGGTGAGAGAGGAGGGGGGCAGAGCAGGCAACCCCGCAGGGGTCCCCGTTAGGATGGAGGGCTTCCCTGTGGGAACTTGAAGTTTCGAGCAGCGGGGTGGTGAGGTCAGGTCCCTAGGAGGACAGTTGGTCGTGGGGAGGAGGGTTTGAAGGGGTCTCCAGTGGGCAGGAGAGGAGCCGTGGTCTGCTGGGAGGGGACTGGCAGGCAGGGACGGAGGGAGGGGAAACACTGGAGACCCGTGGGAGGGGAGGAGGCGGGGAGGCTCTGGTGAGCCTGGCCTTCTTGATGGTTCCCAGCTCTGTGCCCAAGACTGTGGCGAGGGGTCTGTTTGAACTTTGTCCCTTCAGATTCTCGATCTCACAGTTTGCTCCCAGCCTGGAAGCTTCCTAATTTTTAATCAACTTGTTTCTGTACTTTATTAATCGGCTAAGGAATCGTTTCACCAGTTTTGTTGTTCAGTCGCTAAGTCGTGTCTAACTCTTTGTGACCCCGTGGACTGCCGCACTCCAGGCTTATTCTGTCCTCCACTATCTCCCAGAGTTCGCTCACATTCATGTCCATTGAGTCGGTGATGCCATCCAACCATCTCATCCTCTGTCCCCTTCTCCTCCAGCCTTCAATCTTTCCCAGCATCAGGGTCTTTCCCAATGAGTCAGCTTTTCGCATCAGGTGGCTAAAGTACTGGAGCTTCAGCTTCAGCATCAGTCCTTCCAATGAATATTCAGGGTTGATTTCCTTTAGGATGGACTGGCTTGATCTCCTTACTGTCCAAGGGACTCTCAAGGGTCTTAGTATGAGTAAAAAATACATTAATTTAAAAAACCTAACTATTTTCTTCAAAGTCAGTGGCAAACCATGAGCTTTAAAATGTATCTCAAAATAACTTTAAAAAAATGCTTACTTATGGGGAACAGGTGGACAGTATAAAGAAGAAAATAGAAACCACTCAGAACTCCTCATAGAGAGATGCCATTGCTAACATTTTGGATATTTTTTTCTGGATATAAGAATGTCTTTATTTACATTGAAAAAGTCTCTTAAAAGAAACAACAGTAAAAAAGAATGTCTTTATTTAATAGATTAGTCTTAAATTCACTGTTTCCTAATTTTTGAATGTATATTGTATCATTTCCCCAGGCGATAAACAATCTGAGATGACTTATCTTCATATATATATATATATATATATATACCTGAATCACTTTGCTGTATACTTGAAACCAACATAATATTATAAATCAACTATACTTCAATAAAAACGTAACTGTCCCCCTACTGTTACACTTTCTGTTTATTCCCCATATTTTGTCATTACAAAAACTGTAGCCATGAACATCTTTCACAGAAACGTCTAATTCATCACATTACTCCTTGGCCAGATTCCTAGACATTGAATTTGGTCGTGTAATTAACACATATTTATGGAGCTCCCACTGTGATGAAGGCTTGTCTGGGCCCTGGATTCCTGGGCCAGAGGAGAGGTTTGCAGAGCCTCTGCACACAATTCCATGTCGCTGTGCAGAAACGCTGTTGTACCTGGTCTCCATCAATAGTGTGTTGGGGACAGCTCCATTGCAGGCTGGCTAGCACTGTATGCGTTCGCTTAAAAAAAAAATGTGGCTGTAAATTCTAGGCGCTCAGTCTCGATTTTGTCACCTTACTGACCTGGCAGAACGTTCCTTGGGCTGGCAAGGTGAGGGATTCCTAACCCTCAGCCTAACCCCTGGGGCTGGAGCAGCTGTGACCTTTCAGGGGGGAGAAGGGATGCTCTGAGGTTGATGCAAGAGCACCGGAGGGAAGGTGGGAGCCGTCAGGAAGTGGCAGACCAGGATGGACCAGGAACCGCGGAGCGACACAGAGCCCGGGCCAACTTGCCCCCTGGACAGCTCCCTGGGGAGGGTTGTGGGTGTTGACAGATGGGTGTGTTTGGATGTTGGGGAACCTAAGGGTGGAGGGGCAGAGACCCAGGGCTGCTCACTCAACAGCTGTTCCCCCTTCCTTATCACCAGACCCGGCCCTACCGAGCCCCCCTTGCAGCCCTGAATGACCCTACGCTGTCAGGCCTGTGCTGTGTCAGTGGCCACAGGTGGGGATCCAAGGACGCTGAATTAGAAGGGCCAAAAAAAAAAAAAAAAGAAGGGCCAATTAGGCTGCCCCTTCCCTTCTCCCCTCCTGGAAGGCAGGCGCTGGACATGGAATAGCCTTCAGTGGGAGTCGGGAAGAGACGAGCACCCACAAACGGTGGTTGACCAGCTGGCCAGGCCTAGGTGGCCTTCTGGTATGGTCCAGGTGGCCCTGGTCTGCCTTCCTCCTCCAGGTGTCTTCCCTTATTTAAGCCACGGTTTTGTAAAATCTCTTGTCAAATAGATAACCAGTATGCATGAAACATTACTTTGGCAACAAAGGTCCGTCTAGTCAAGGCTATGGTTTTTCCAGTGGTCATGTATGGATGTGAGAGTTGGACTGTGAAGAAAGCTGAGCGCCGAAGAATTGATCCTTTGGAACTGTGGTGTTGGAGAAGACTTGAGAGTCCCTTGGACTTCGGAGAGATCAGATCAGTCCATCCTGAAGGAAATCAGTCCTGAATATTCACTGGAAGGACTGATGTTGAAGCTGAAACTCCAATCCTTTGGCCACCTGATGTGAAGAGCTGACTCACTGGAAAAGACCCTGATGCTGGGAAAGATTGAGGGCAGGAGGAGAAGGGGATGACAGAGGATGGCATCACCGACTCAATGGACATGGGTTTGGGTAGACTCCGTGAGTTGGTGATGGACAGGGAGGCCTGGCATGCTGCAGTTCATGGGGTCACAAACAGTTGGACACAAGTGAGTGACTGAACTGAACTGATACATGTGAATGGACTGACTCCTCCTGAAATCACTTTTCTTTGTCCTTCAGCTTTTTATTGTTTGAATTTGGCCTGCTGGGGGTCACGTGACTGGGTGGCCAGGTGGCATGCTGAGCCCCCGAGGATGGCGTCCCCTTCTGTTGCAAAATTTGTAAGACATTTTGTGGTGATGTAGGCTCCCCATGCCATGGGGAAATCTCAACAGAACTTAACACTAGCATGTCCTGCGATCGTGTGGCTCTGTCTTTACTGACATGGAAGGCTTGGGAGGGGGGCAGGGGAGAAGCCATCCTTCTGTCTGTAGAAACATCTGGAAGGTGCTCAACTTGCTAACAGGGGTGATGTTCGGGTGGTGGCATTTGGGGTGAGTGTTAACCTTCTTTATGCTTTTCTGATTTGGGCCGTAAAGATAGGATGTATTGTGCATGAGAAAAAAATTTTTTTTTAATTTATTTTTTGGATGCTAGAGACAAACATCTTTATTAAAGATAGCACCAAAATTTTGGCAAACATTTAATATTAATAATAGCATCATGCTGGAATGGGTTTGTTTCCTAGCCACTGCGGACGCCTTATCACACATCTAGCTCAGCACAGTCCAGTGCAAAGATAACATCCAAAACGTATGATGCTTCAGAGCTTCCGGGCCCTGCCGATTCCTGGCTGGAGGAACCACGGCCTCTTGGAGTTTCTCGTAAATAAAAAAAGTCAGAAGAGCTGCTCCTTGTTTTTTATCTCTTGCCATGACTACAGCCCCTGGGCCAGTTTCCTCATGCAAGAGGCTGTCTGACCCTAAGAGAATCCCTTTGGTAAGTGAGTCCAATTAATCATGACAAATAAACCCTCCCCCTCCGCCCCTGCCCCACCCCCAAAACCCAAGGAAAACCTCCAAAGAAGCAAGGTAGACATATTTCCATTTCTTTATTAGAAAGAGGCCTCTACGCTATAGCCACCTCTCTCCATTACTTTACACATTTTTCTTTTTTCTTTTTTTTTTCCCCTTAGAATACTGTACAGCTGACACAAAAAAATCCCAAGGCAGGAAAATACAAACTGGCATATTTAATCAAAACAAGCTCATATGAAATAACAAGCAAAGTGAAATGTCTGTCAATGGTTTTAATTACAGTACAAACAATATAAATAAAGCATCATTGAGTCATTGTGAAACATAAACTTGCTGAATGAGGTAATATAAAAACAACCGAAAGAAAAAACAAAAAAAACCAAACTCATCTCTGGATAAACCCCAGGCTACTCTTCCATCTTCTATACACGGCTATTTACAGAAAGAGAGAAATGCGCTAGAATGCGCCGCATCCAGGCCTTCCCTGTGACCTCCCCAGAATGCCTCTCGGTCATCACCTCTGACCTGCTCAGGCTTCCCTCTCGGTAACACACCCAGCTGCAAGATGGGAACCTGGTTCCAAGTCAGGAACAGGAGAGCAGGGGTCTGTCTGGGGCAGGAAGCCGCTCCCTGGGACCCACGTGGTGGTGCCAGTGTCTGGCATGGCCAAATACCAGCCCTCCCAGGGCCGCAGGCCCGCACGCCTTTGATCCAGGGTGCACAGCATCACCAGTATTTGTGTGCTAAGCCAGGACGAGGGCAGGAGCCTCAAGAATTTGCTGTATTTTAGACGCAAAAACCTGGTTGGAGGAGAGAAACTGTGCTGCTTTTCAACGTTTGGAGCAGGCGTTATTTCTAAGACCAAGACGCATGAACGGCCATAAAGCAGTTTCTAAGGGTACCCTCTGCCTAGCCACTCGAGTCCATCAGCACGCCTGTAGTAGTCCTGGAGAGGAAGGGGCCAGGACCCTGGGGTGGGCCTGGGAGGGGTGTGACGTGCTCATGTGGCCAGTGTCAGTGGCCTCCCCAGCTCCGGGCTCCAGCGTCTGTCCTCCCAGAGAAACGTGCCTTTTCCCTAGGTGGCTCAACGCATGGTCAGGTGCACCCCCGAGTACACTGGGCTGCCCACCAGTCTCTGCACAAAGCCAGGCCCTCAGGGTTTCTAACACAGGCGTCCAGGGGAGACAGGGGGACAGGGAGACCCAGGACGTCCTTCGTCCACCCCCAACACCCCTGTAACTTCCACGAGCCAGTGCTGAGTGTGAGCCTCCAGGGGTTGGGCAGTCTCTCCATTTTACAAGGGTATCTGAACCTGCTCAGATGTTAGCTTCCGGGCTGGCGTGGATGCCGCCTGGCAGTAGGGAGATGGGGGGCGTGGTCTGATTTGGGGGCCACTGTGCCCAACAGCGGGTGCGTGCGCTGAGGGGGTGTGCTGCACTTCAAAGATCCCCCAGCCCTCCCGCATCTCATTTGGTTCCTTTCTTTCATCTGCATCTCAAGATGAAGGTCACGGAATGCTCACTGACTCTGAAATCTGGATCAGTCCTAAATGCTCGAGCATGGGCAAGGCTCTCCCCTATTCCTTGACCGAGACCCTCAGAAGGTCCCTCTCGACAGATGCCAGTCAGACCCAACAGAAGACAAGGCTCAAGCCCACCTCACTCACACAGGCACCCTGCTTCACCTTGCACACGGGCAGCACCTGCCTGGTGCTGGGTGTCCCGGGGCTGGGGACAGCCTTCAGGACCACTGCGAGTCTCTGCTGGGCACACCTGCCCCAACCCTGCCCTCTCTTTGGCACTGAAGGCCTTTTTTTTTTTTGGATAGATGGGATGAAGGCCTCAGATAAGGACATTTTAACCAAAGAGGCAAAAACCCCCAAACCAAATGCGGTCAACAACAACAACAAAAAACCACACCCTAAGTGAAACACGGTGAGGAGAGGTTTTCAAGTTCATGGTCATGGCTGCCTGGCTTTGGGGAGTGTGCCTACTACACAGGTGAAACAGAAATACGTCTAAAGCACGGGCTGCCAAAAAAAAAAAAAAAAAAAAATCACGGATTAAAAACAGACTTTCTTGTTTTACAGAATCCCCTGCTGATGAGACATCCTCTAATTTCAACTCGGACCGAAACCACAACAGCCAAACTGGAAAAGAGGGTTTGCTCTGTTTAAAATCAGCAGATACCCAAAATGAGACAGGGAATTTATTCATATTAAAAAAAAAAAAAACTATTTCAAGACAGCGTTTGTTTTCTAAGGGGAAGAAAATCTGTGGTTTGGAGATAATGATGTCTTAGGTGGCTGAGACACACAGGGCTGCAAACCCTGAGTGGCAATGTTTGTCTCTTGGACGTCACAGCATCTTGGGGTCCTGGAACAACTTCCTGGCAGTGACGGGATTCAAAGAGCATCTACCCCGAGTGACCAATCCCCGCCCCTCCCCGCTTCTCTCATCTGCATAACCGGAAGGAATCCGAGGTCTTGACTGATGGGTGACCTGATTTAGAAACCTGAACAACGAAGGAGCCGTCCCCGCTGCGCAGCGCAGGGGCAGGCCACGCCCTTCTCGGCAAGCCCACACCTGAAGGCCCGCCAACCACCACTTCCGGAGGGCAGTCCCTGGGGGGTGGGGGTGGTCCAAAGAGGCACGTCGGACTAACGGCTAAGAGAGGAAAGCGCGAGTCTCCGTGCCAAAGGCCCTTATGTAGCTTTTTTGGGGACGGATGAGGGTGAAAAGCACTCCGAGACACGACTTCACAATGTGAGACCCACGTATGAGCAGGCAGTTAGAAATAAATTATATTTCCTGGGGAAGAAAGATGTGTCTCTCCAGCACGTTTCTTTCTGTCTGAATTCCTTCCTGACGGCTTTCTCAATTCGTGCGCTTGAAGGACATAAATACAATCCAGGGGAGTTCTGGAAAAGTCGCGATGACCTTGGAGGGCGCTTGGAGGGGTGTAAACAGAGCAGGTTGAGGGGGAGGGGGCAGAGTTGTCTTCCCACCGTCTGTGCTTTCTGAGCAGCTTCTGAGACCCGGCCCGGCTTGCTCATAGAGGCCCCCTCCAATGTGACACGGCTTCCGCGCCTCCCCAGGCGGGAAGGCGACACGCCCCCTCTTGCTTCCAGAACATTCTACACGCAAGGAAAGGACCAGCGGGGTTGGAGCTACAGGAGCCCACGTCACCCCCAGGAGCACAGCTCGGGCCGGGGGTGGGTCGAGCAGGAGGCGGGGCCCACTCTGAAGGGGAAGGAGGTGGCCACCACGGACAGGCGTGGGACAGGGCGAGTGTCACCCCTGAAAAGGAAGCGAGCTCCCGCAGGGTGGGTGCTCACCGACCAACCACACAGGCTCAGGGAGGGACAGAGAGAGGGAGAGAGAGAGAAGAAGGCTGGAGGCAGGGTGGATAGAAGGAGGGAGGCAGACAGTGGAGCCCGAGGTCATACCCTGGCCAGCCCAGGGTGCCCTGTAAGAAGCTCTAGTTTTAAAGGGAAGCAGGGCAAAGAGTCTGATGCTGGGAAAGATCAAAGGCAGGAGGAGAAGGGGACAACAGAGGATGAGATTGTTGGATGGCATCACCGACTCGATGGACCTGAGTTTAAGCAAGCTTTCCTGGAGTTGGGGATGGACAGGGAGGCCTGGCATGCTGCAGTCCATGGGGTTGCAGAGTCAGATACAGCTGAGCGACTGAACTGAACTGAGGGCAAAGACACTGAACAGGGCTCTGGGTGCCAGAGGAGGCATCTGCAGGGGGCAGGCTTGTGGCATCAACAACGTGGCAGAGAGTGGGGGTAGAGAGGGATGGTTGCGGCCTGAAGCTGCTGGAGTGAATGGTGTGAGGGAGACCCCCAGCTGTCCTTCCCTAGAAATTCGAACTCAGAGGAAGAGGTGGAGGGTGCACTTCAGTGGGTGGGCTGAGGGCGTGGGGCAGAGTGCGGTCACTTCTGGGGGTGGGCGGCCCTCAGAGCCCTGCCCCCTCCCCTGATGCATGAACAGAAAGGGGCACTGAGGGGCTCTGCAGGGACAGGGGGGCCTGGACGAGAGGGTCTGGCAAATGGGCTCTGCCGCCAACTCCCGGGGACACTGGCTTGTGGCCGTGCGGCCAGCTTGGGGAGGGGGTGGGGGGGTTGGGTTTCCTGTTTAGTCCTCTGGCTCCTGTCCCGTCTGTGTTCTGTTTTTAATAAACACCCCTATGTCCTGAGCAGCCAGCCTCCGGCCAGGTGTCGGGCCGGCACTCATCACATGGGACCCACACCCTGCAAGGCTACTGGGTTTCACCGCTGCAGAAGGACCCGGGGAAGCTGGAAGCTGCCCAGGGCAGGGTGGCGAGGCCAGGTGAACCCAGGTCTGCTCAGCCCCTGGGGCTGCCTTTCTCACCGGACTGTTCCCTAATGAAGCGGTGACAGCTCCTTTGCGAGCACGGGGCATGACTCTGGATGTGTGGGGATGGTACACAAGTGGGAAGCCCCGGGTGATGCTGGAGGCCGAGGCTGGGCGCCAGCAGACCCATCAGGCTGCGCGGAACCTCAGGGGAGGGGGCTGCTAGGGTCACAGCCACGGCCCAGGGCCCCGCAGGAAGGGGCTGATGGAAGGATCGCAAGCCCGAGGAACGTAGGAAGAGCTGCTCTCTCCTGTACCCGAGGGCCCCACCGTCAGCAAGCATCCGCTGCCTTCACCTGCCTTCTGGGTGATTCCACACTGCGGGGAGGCTTCCTGGGGGACAGGGGGCTGCACCTGCTTCTGGGACCAAAGACTTGTGACCGTGACGCTCACCATTCATCTCCTGGGGAAGACAGGGGGCAAGAGGGGGGCCCTGGGACCTTGGCCTGAGGAACCATCCATCTGTCCAGCCTAGAATTCGAGGTGCACCCGTGCACGGGCAGAAATCAAGGCTCCTTTCTCTGCAGGCTTCCCTGGCCACCGGAGAAATCCAGAGAGGTCTGTGACACATCCAGGGGCCCTCATGAGTGGCCACCTGACCACACGCCTTCCCCAGCCAGTGGGTTTCGGGTCAAGGAAAAATTTTAAATTCTGAATAGAAAAGGTTACATGGATTCCGCAGAGGTTAACTCCCTGGGTCACTGTCATATCCCTGAACTTACATGGAAATAAACCATGAAAACGGGACTGCCTTCCCAAACTGGTTATGTCTAACACGGGCCCTGCGTCCTTGCTCCTCTGGCCTTGGTGCCAGTGAGGCTTGAAGTCAGGAATGAGAACACTGTCGGCAGAGAAAGGGCTTCTAGTCTGACGCTGAAACACAGATGAGCCGCCTTCATTTTAAAAGAAAACCCTTGAAACCCACTACCGCCTCCTCTGTTGCCAAAACTTGGGCTCACAATTTAGCAGGCCGCCTCCTGGAGCAGATCACCATGGCTAAAAATAGCAGGAGAGGGGTCACGTTTTCTAGGGAGGAATCAACGAAGCCCCAGCGCCGGAGGGGGGGAAGGGAAGAAACCAGCCTAGCATACTGGTCGTGAAAGGCTAAGTGAAAACAGAAGTCATCTGGGAAAATATTATATTATAAACACATCTAATAATCTGTACACACTCATATACATCCCGAAGAGAAGCCTTACAAGGAATTCCGTTTCTTTTCAAAAGAAGGCTTCCCTATGATAAAGCATTCCTATGGTGGGAAGTAACTACAATGAAATAATTTAATAATTTCGTTTATACTCTATCTGCGTTCACTACATAATAACGTCTATGCTAATGTGGGGCAGGGGTGCCAATGGGTGTGGCTGGATTAGAACAGTAATGCGTTCTTCAAAAATAGGAAAGACTTTTTTTTTACCCCTCTATTCACATTTAAAATAACCACACAGTGATGAAACACAGAATTAAAAACTGGGCGGAGGAGGGATTACGGACCTGTCCTCAAGGTTCCCAGGCCGGTGGCTTGTGCACCTGTTTATCCTGGGAAACGGCCGGATTCCACCGAGCTGCGTCCAAGTGAGAGATGCCCGTGAAACGGTGACCCACGTAGAAACTGTGTAAAGCTTTATTTTCTTCCCCCACCTATTTTTAATTTTTTTTAAGTGAAAGAAGAGGAAAAACTCTTACAAAATAGAAGGTTTCATATATGAGAGCAAGGGACTTCCCCGGGGGCGGCCGGGGGAGCGTGGTCCTCTGTGTTGGTGCTGCCAATCCTGTGCTATCCTTCAAGGGGGCACCCCATGTCCCCATCCAAGGGGCTCAAGGCACAGTTGCCCCCTTTCTTTAACCTAAGGTGTCGCCATCTGGTTGGTTATGTTTGGCCACCATGCTGGAGGTGGCTGAAGTCTGAAGCAGCCAGAAACCACGATGACGGCAAATTGGGTGACGTACTAAAATGATGGGCCTGGCCACCAGGTTAAAAAAAAAGTCTTAGGGAGTCTCATGAGTCAGGCTGTGCCCCCACCATGGCAGCAGTCGTCAGGGTGGACCTTTGCAAAGAGCCAGGGTCTGGGGTTTGGAGAGTCCCCTGTGTCTGAACACAGCGCTTCCTCGCAGTTAGCAAAAGCAGAGTCGGATAGTGATCATGCTTTTGGTAATGAGCAATCACGTGCCTCTTCCCCCCCAGTATGCTTTTTTTTCCCTCCCCTTTCTTGATTTTAATAAGCAAATGGTACCGCCATCTTATTCTGATGTGCTCCTTTTTACAAGCTGTATATCACATTAATGGAAGTGCTTACTGCTGGGAATACTTCCCATGTACAATGATCTGTAACCCTCTTGTCTCAACTAGTTGCATATTATTAGTTCACATCCAGTTCAATTTATAAATTAACAGAGGTGCCATTTGTCTGTACAAAAATCAATGCATATTTATGAACTTCTTTTATTCAAATAGATTTTCAACACATCTCATCTAAAGACAGAATACAGAGGCCTGCGTGACTTGGGCCGCATGGGCCCCGGAGTGACTGAGACCCAAGACACCCACCTTGGCAGAAGGACAAAAAATATCTCTCTGGTTTGGACAAAAAAAAAAAAAAAAATAGCCTTTACACGTTTGCTGAGTTTACTAAATGTGCTTGAAATCGTGGTTAGCGGAATCTGTGGTTTCCTTTTGAAATTCCAAGTCACTCTTATTTATTTTTTCCATTTTGTTTTTGCACCAAGGAGACTGCAGTCAAATACTACTCAGCAACTGATTTCCTCTCTTTGGACTGAAAAATTAAACAGATACTAAATTATGACAGTGAATTTAGAAAGGAGGGCTCCAAGGGCTTGGGAGAACATGTCTGGGATAATACGCGGCTTCTCAGAATATTGCGATCACATCGTGGCAATCACCCGAGCGTGCTGTGTAACTACCTCCGCCGCTAATACGCTTTCTTCCCGGTGATGAGTAATCATGTTCTATTAAGCAGCGGTAATGCTGGAAGAACTCAACTACACGAGCGTAATGAAGCCAGTATCCTCCCTGGACAGATTAGCTACAACTGATTTGACACATACCATCATAGGGGCTTCAAACCTGACAAACTCTGCTTGCTTCTGATTTATGCCGTCAAGCTCCTCGGAGAAGAGATGAAATCCAAGTGTTCCGTTTGGTAGAGGTGAAATGTACTGATGTGCTTAACTGCCAGTTAAGGAGAGTCACCCCCTTTCTGCTGGCTGCGTCGCCCTCCCCCACCCCCCGCCCCCTGCGCCCCCCCACCGCCCCTTGTGCCACGCTCCGTCTTCTCCGGCCGCCGGATGGACCAGGGGTCCGGGCGCCGGTGTGCTACCATCAAGAACCCAGGCCCTCCGGCTGCTCCTGTGTTGTCGGTCGAGGGGGAGTCTATGCAAAGGAATCGACGCTGCAGCCTCTTCGCGCCCCTCGAGGGCCATCTGGGTTTTGTGATTTTGCTGGGGGTGAGGTGGGGGGGGGGTGCGTGGCCGGGGACCACCAGGAGAAGTGAGGGGGACCCGACGGGACTCACGTGGGTGACTCCCCAGGGTGCGCGCGGGAGGCTGCGGGCACACCACGGTCCTCAGATGACGGTGGGCACCCTCCCGCCGCTGTTGTTGCGGTTAGTGTTCTTCCGGGACAGGTTGGGGGTGGCCATGAGCGCGAAGCGCTCGTCGGGGCAGCCGTACTGTAGCAGGACTTCGGTGCACTCTTGGCTGGAGGCCTGCCGCGCGTAGGCCAGAGCCGTGTTCCCGTGCGCGTCGCGGGCCATCACGTCCACCCCGTACTGTGGAGGCAACAGAGCCGTGTTAGGGTCGTGGGAAGGAGGGGACCGGGCGGGTGGGTAGGTGGGTGGGGTCCATCCCGTGTGCGCGTGCGCACAGCTGGGCGGATACAGCACCGCAGATGCGCTCCAGGAGGGCTGGGGAGACCAGTGCCCAGTGTTGCTGGGTCAGCCCGGCAGCCCGCGCTCCCCGCCCAGGTGCATTCTTTTAAGGAAACAATGTGCTTTCTGCATCTAAAGCCCCTCCCCTGTGCAACAGAAATGGACCAAGGATAATTCTAGTTTTGCTATTTCTGTTTTGACTTTCCCATTGTAAACACACAAGATCATTCTTAGGATCTCAGAGGCCATTCATTTCCATTGTAGGAAATACGTAAGGAATACCGAAGTGCACAAGAGGGAAAAAATCACTTATAACCCTGCTATTCAGAGATAATCTTGGTTAATATCTCAGTGATTTCCTTCTAACGGTTTTCCTTTGAATCTAAATGCATATACGGGTAACTGAGATTAAACTGGCACAAATTATCTGTTTTTTTTTTTTTTTTTACTGAATACAGCGCTCTGGTCATTTTCTCAGGTCATTAAAAATTATTCACATGCGTGACTCCTAAGAGCCACATAGTATTCCTCCCCATGGGCGTAATTCAGTTCCTCTGTCCTTGGTGGCGACACATTTGTGGTCAAGACACCATTGGTGTGAACTGCTGTGATGTATGTCCTCCTGTTGACTCTGTCTCAGGATCTCTGATGGTCAAGAGTGATGACTAGAAGGGGAAATAACGAGATTAAATTACACCACTGTTTTTAAGCTTCCGGGTCTTGAGAGAGGGTGGACTGACGATCACTTCTTCCACCACAATGGATGAGAGTCTCATCTCTTGTCTTCAGGAAGCGTCAGCATGAAAGGGACTCTTGGCCATTGTGAGGGGGAAAGATGGCATGCGATTTGTTAATGGAGCTAACCGTCTTCTCTCCCTCCACAACTTCTTATGTTGAAGTCTTAACCCCTAGTACTTCAGAACGTGCCTGTGGTTGGAGACAGCGCTTTTAAAGAGATAATTAAGGTTAACTGAGGTCATATGGGTAATGCTCTAATCCAACGTGACCGATGTCCTTATAAGAAAAGAGAGACACCAGGGATGCTCACACACAGAGGAAAGGCCCGGCAAGGACACAGTGAGAAGTCAGCTGTCTGCAAGCCAGGGAGAGGCCTCAAGGAAAAAAGGCCCTGCTGTCACCTTGACCTTGGACTTCTGGCCTCTAGAACCGTGAAAAAATACATTTCTGCTGTTTGAGCCCCCTGGTCTCTGGTATTTTGTCAGGGCAGCCCCGGCAGATTCATACGCAATTGCTTTTATAACAGGAAGCTGAATACTGAGTGATTCTGATACCTCTGCATCTAATTCTCCCGAGAGTCAGGGAGAATATGTAGAATGTAGCATCCTCCTCGGCTGCATTGGACAGGCCATGCCCTGCCCTGGGGGTAGGAGGAGATGAGCCCCCTGCTTCTGGACAGGGTCCCAGTACTGTGAGCACACACCACCCCTTCCTGTCTAGGGACCCCCTCAGTCCAGCTTTCTGCCATCCTTGGAATGGGGGAACCTCCCCTGGCCGAGGACCCCAGAGGTGTGCAGGTAGCTGCTGTGGAGGGTAAGTGGGCTTCTCGGAAGCAGAAGTGATGTTCTCCCTTTCTTTTACCCATTCCAGCTGCATGGCATATGCCTCAACAGAAATGTAAAAAGATAAACTTTTCGAAGTAGAAATTAATCAGAAGAAGCCCTTTGACAAACTCCTACCACGTCAAATCTCAAGGTGGAGGGTCCGACAGTTCTGCATTAGGTGAATGAAAAACCCAAAGGGGTGGTAATGGGAAAACCACACTGACTGTTCCATTTATATCCACCCTCTCCACCTCTCTGCCCTCAAAAATGATGGGCATTTTTGTAAAAGAACAACAGGGTCATCAGCAACTAAGTTTGACCCGAGGGGGTCACAGTAAAGATGAACTTGGCAGAAATTGCAGCAAGTGCTGTGCAGAGCGGAGCACTCTGCCTGCATTGGGGGGGCACGCCCCCCTGAGTTCATTCCTCCCTTTTAAATTGGTGATTTTGTGTGGTCCCTCACACAGGTGGGCTGAAAGGCAGGGGGCCCACCCCAAACCTCAATGCTAACTGTCTGATTCCTAGTATTTCCCACTTCTCAGGTGGGTGCCCACCGCCTTCCCCCTGGGAGCGGCACAAGGACCCGCCTCGCCCGGGCTCCCCGGCGGGCGCTGGGCCACCTACCCAGATGAGCAGCTGGGCCAGGACCACGTTGCCCTTCCGGCAGGCCAGGTGCAGCGCCGTCCGGCCGTCAGCCTCCCCGCAGGTCTCGTTCACCTCGTCCCGGGAGCCGTGCGCCAGCAGCAGGATGACTGTCCGCAGGTCCTCGTCGGCCGTGGCCCGCAGCAGGTGCTGGCCCAGGGACAGCTCCGTGCAGGGCAGCGGGGCCAGGAAGAGCTTCTGCTCGTACTTGGCCCGGATCCACCGTTCCTTCTCTTCCCTGCAAGAGCCAGCAGACGGACGCGGTCACAATCCCGGGGGGGAGGACGGAGGCGACCCCTCTGCCCTGCCACCAGCCCGTGTGGTGTGTGCCCAGGAGGCCACCAGGGGAGAGGGGACGGAGGAGACAGGTGTGCTCACCGGAACCAGGAAGCCACCCAGGAAAGCCTGCCCAGCAGCGTACAAAGTGATCCCCATCTGGAGCACCACCTGGGCCCCTGTTAGGGATGCAGATTCTCAGGCCCCATCCCAGCCCCGCCCCCCGCCAGAACCCCTGGAAGGAAGCATTTTCACCAGCCCTGCAGGGGATTCTGATACCCTAAGGTGTGAGAGCCAGGGGTCGGGCTAGATTTCTTTTGCTTTTCGTGGCCCCAGAAGAAGCGCCCTGTGCTACCTGGGGCCTGCACCATGCAGGGTGGATGCCACAGGCCAGAGGCCCGAGCCACAGGGTTGAGCAGCCACGGTCAGGGCCGGGATCCCAGAGCACTTGGCTGGAGTCCCCGGGGCAGGGTGGCGGGCAGACGCCCCCACCTGATGTGACCTTTGAGGGCTTAGCATCTGCCCAGGAGGGGGTGTGTGTGTTGAACTTCGAGTCCATATGCTCCACCCTCCCGGGGAAGAAAATGTGGCTGCAGAACACACGTGAAAGAGCAGCGACTCCAGTGGGGAGACTGGGAAGGAGACCCAAGCGAAGCTCATGTTCCTGCTGACTGTCTGCTCTCCCGACACCCGGGGAAACCCCAGTGCGGGGCGTCCACGAGTCCTTCACATTCACGTATTCACCATGCATGACATTTGTGTTTCCCTTTTTGACTTACTCCGCGATGTGTGACAGTCTCTAGGTCCATCTACGTCTCTACAAAATGACTCAGTTTCTTTCCTTTTTAGGGCAGAAATAGACGCGGATGCGGAGAATGGATCCGTGGGTACGGCGGGGTGGGGGGCCACGAACTGGGAAAGTGTCACTGACACACGCACTACCACGTGTGACACAGCCAGCGCGAAGCTGCTGCATGCGGCGCAGGGAGCCCAGCGCGGAGCTCTGTGGGGGTCTCGATGGATGGGGTGGGGTGGGGTGTTGTGGAGGAAGGCTCAAGACGGAGGGGATACCTGCGCACACGTAGCTGACTCCCTTCGCGGTACAGCAGAAACGCACGCAACATGGTAAAGCAATTATACTCCAATAACAAAAAGTTTTCAAGCAAATAAAAAAGACAGAAAAAAAAAAAAAACCCCAAGTCCTTCCTGCTAAAGAGCAGCTGGGTTTCTGAGGGAAAGTGTGATGGGGCCTAGTCTATAGGCAGGCGGGCGGCCCCCTGAGGCTGAGCAGGGGTGCAGGACATCCGGGACGGAGAGGGTGGGGGTCTCGGGGGAGGGGCCTTGAGAATGGCAGCTGCCCCTCCCCCAAAGCACCACCCTGGTTGGGTGGGTGTGGTCACAGCCCGCCCCCGCCCCAGCTCCAAAAAACACAGAGCAGCTGGACACACTGGACCGAGGCCTGGGAGAAGGCAGGGGCGGGCAGGATGGGAGGAAGAGCTGAAGAAAGAGAGAAACAGACAGCAAGGTGTGCTTACAGGGGCCGGAAGGAAGGGGCCCCGGCCGTCCACTCCTGCCCTCCCGCCGCTACCGGTGGATTTCAGTTCTGGCTCCTCAAATAAGGGGTGAAAACCACTGAGAACAACTCAGAGATCCTCAAGATCACAGTGCTGCTGGCGGTGGGGGGGAATGGGGGGCAGAAAAAATGCAAAAGACTGAAGTGAGATTTCGCAAGGAGCTCTTGAAATGAGAGCGTCTGGGGAACAGAAGGAAGCGGGGCAGGGGTGCTGGGGTGGGGTGGGGGTGGCCCTGGTGGCGGGGGGGTGGGGGTTGTGCACTTCAGGCCCGACAAATGCTTTCTGCTGAGGCTGATGAGAGAAGAAACGGAAGCCCTGCGGATGAGAAGGGACAGAGATTACCCGTGGAGACTTACACATGCAGGGACCCGCCACTGCCCTCCCCTAAAACTCAGCATTTCCTTCGGGGGTGTCAGCGGGGTACACAGCTAACAAACCGCTCAGAGGAATCACCTGGGGCCTCCGCCAGGCCCGAGAAAGAAAACTGGTTACCGGGACACTTTTTTCTTCCAGGGAAAAAAACGACCGTGTTTACACCTTTTACCCGTGTTTACATTGCCCCTAGTGATCCAGTGTCGGGTTAGCCCTAATCTGTTTTTAAATACTTAGGCAAACAAATTCTTCCAGGAGTAAATCTGGATTAGTTTTGCTTCACTTCCCGGTCCATACCAGTGACCCCAGAGCGACCCCGACCCTTTCATTCGGAGATTTCCAGGAGGAACACGTGGCCACAGCTGAGGACTCACACCCCGGAGCTCCAAGGCCGCTGCATACCACCCCTCGCCTGGGCCAGAGGACGGGCACAAAAGCTCTGGGAACATCTTGGAAAATAGTGAAGGAGGTGGAAAGACAAAAAACCCAGGACTGGCCGTGTTTTTCATGTTATTTAAAAACCTTATTTAAAATGTATTAAACATATGTTGATACATTTCATAAATCGCCAAAGAGCAAAACGTGAATTAAATGAAAAGGGACAGTGGAGGAGGGGGTAGCATACATCCAGATTTTCAAGTTCCAATCGGCTAGTTCTCATTTTTTTTGGTTGGCATTAAAATCAGACGCCTTTTATTCTGCTCCGGTTGATTTTAATACTCATTGCCAAATCATTCAGGGGTAAACCAGAGGACGGAACACAGGAGCTCCAGCGCTAACTGCAATTATCCCATTTTCTTTTCATGTGCGAATGCCCCAGCCAAAGAACGAGGTCAGACCCACAGCTTCTGGCTGCTCTCCTGTGGTCAGAATGCTCCCCGGGGGAGTCCCACCCTCCCCACCCCAGCCTCCCAGGCTCACCTGTATTCACTGAACTCACAGGCATCTGAATGATGAGTGCATTTAAGCTGTCCTTCGCTTTTAAAAACCAGTGTGGTTCCCAATACATAACAAAGGCGGGTCCAGGTTTTGTGGGGCTAAACGCACATACCATTTAGGGTGTCTTCTTTTTTTTAAGTTGATATGCTGCATTTTCATTTTTATTTGGTTCAAGATATATTTTTTTTTGGCAACAAGGCATGTGAGGCATTAGTTCCCTGACCAAGGATCAAACTCTTGTCCCCTGTGTGGAAGTGTGGAGTCTTAACCACTGGACCACCAGGGAAGTCCCTTGGGGAGCCTTCTTTAAGAGGAAGACTCTGGGACTTCCCTGATAGTCCAGTGGTTAAGAATCTGCCTTCCAACGCAGGGGCTGCTGCTGCTGCTGCTGTTGCTAAGTCACTTCAGTCGTGTCAGACTCTGTGCGACCCCATAGACGGAAGCCCACCAGGACACGGGTTCAATTCCTGGTTGGGGAACTAAGATCCCACATGCCGTGGGACAACTAAGCCCTGATACACCACTTAATACCATTTACAGGCCATGTCCTGTGATTTTTTGCCCGGGTTAACACACGGGGAGGAAAGCTTAATGCTGCGTGCTTCCTGCTGTGGCCAGAGGGAGGCAAAAGAGAACTGACATGGAGATAAAAGGCTGCGGTTTTTCGGTGTTGGAGAGGCTGGGGTTTAGGTCTTCATCTTTTCCTTTGCGCTGCAGACCTTTTCGACTTCAGTAACTTCCAGGGCCTTTGTTTCCTCACCTGTGAAATGGGCACAGTGACATCTCCAGCAGGCAAGGTGGCTTTGGGATTCGAAGTCTCGTGTTTGGATGATGCTCTGCCTGGCCGCCGTGCTCACCTGGCAAAAGAGCAGCCGTGGGCGTTGGGATGATTGACATCTCTCATGATTCTTGCCACAATCGTGCACGCGAGAGCTCACCGTGGGGGTGTTCTGGGTGACACAGCGGTGTTGATGGCTGGAGGGTGGGGCCTGAAACACCCGCTGGGTACTTTAAGGTGCCTGTAGATAAGAGCTTCTCTTGGGCAACATGCTCAGCAGGGAGGGGTGGGGTCCCTGGACAGAGGCCTTGACAAACCCAGGGGGGACCTGCGGGCCTCCCACTCCTGGGTGCAGGTGGGCCTGAGAGACTGGGGTGACGAGTGCTCAGCAAATTCAAGCCACCCCAAAGCTGTCAGGGCCTCTGGGGCCAAGTCTGGTGGGCCTCTGCCCACAGCCTTGAGATATCTAAAGCCCTCCTGGATGCTACTGGGCTGAATTATATCTGTCCCTCCCCTCCCCGCCAAATCCAAGTGTTGAAGCCCCACCTCCCAGTGTGACGGTATTTGGAGACAGAACTTCGAGGAAGGAATTAAGGTTGAATGAGGTCGTGGTCCTCAGGTAAGAAGAGGAAGCTTTCTCGGCGTGCCCAGAGCTAAGGCCACGTGGGGACAGAGCCAGCAGGGCTGCCTGCCGGCCAGGGGGAGGCCTCCACCAGCCCTGCCCACAGCCTGACCTTGGACTCTCAGCCTCTGGAACTGGGTGAGGCTGGCCTTAGCTCCAGAAGAGAGGTTTCTGTTATCGAACGCTCCCCACCCCGTCTTCCCCCAGTTCACGGTATTTTGTTACAGCAGCTGGTCTGACCGACGCTGGGCAGCCACATGGCCCATCGTCTCCGCGCGGCTTTTGTGCCAACAGTTAACACGTGGAGGACAGGTCCTCTGACAGCGACTCCTTTCCTGCGAGCTTTCTTTGTGCACCTGTGGCTGACTCATGTCAGCGTGTGGAGAAAACCACCCCGATATTGTCAAGTGACTATCCTCCAATTAAAATAAATGAATTAATTTTTAAAAGACAGAAGAAAAATCATTCTATTTATTTACTCATCTGGCTGTGCTGGGTCTCAGCTGCGGCTCATGGTATCTTTGTTGTATCATCTGGGATCTCTAGCTGTGGCACGTGGGCTTTAGTTGCTCCGTGGCACGTGGAGACGGGGATCTGAGCTCCCCGACCAGGGATCAAATCCACGTGCCCTGCACTGCAAGGTGGATTCTTCACCCCTGGACCACCAGGGAAGTCCCTAGAACAGCCTGTCTAAAACCAACTGCCCCGAGAAACCACAATACCAAAGCACGGGTACCCCAGTGGTGACTCTGGGACCCCTGGCTTGTCATCTCAGCCCAGCCTCTCATTTCCCCGAGGAAGGCCAGTTCAAGAGCAGTGTAGGCAGCAGTACATCACCTCACCTCATTCCAGTCCCCTGGAGGCCCGCTGCTCACAGCCTCCGTTAGCTAATGAGCTAAAAAATGAATTATTGGCATGGCCGGCCGTCAGCAGAGAGGAAGAGGCCCGGCTGCTCCTCATTTGAGCCCCATGCTGACACACCTTTAAATAAATCAACCGCAAGGGAGCAGGGAAAATGAGAGAACGGGCCACTGATCAGAAGAAAGACACCAGCCGGTCCCCCAAAGAGAAAGACAAGACGCAACCGAAGGCACAACGATAAATGTTTTCCTCTCCTTCTTGCCTAAGGGGAAGCCCTTTCCAGGTGACCTGCTGGGCCCCTCTGGGCCCCGGAAGCTACCTGGTGTGTGAATCCAGGATCCGAGGTCCCGGAGGCCCTGAGTCCAGAGTCCTGCGGGGTCCGCTGGGCCTGCAGCCTGACAGATGAGGCTGTGCCACACGCGTGACCTTGAGGGGTGCAGACTTGGCCGAGGAGCCACCAAAGGCAGTCCCCGGGGCACGCCTTACCTGCAACCTGCAGATTTAGGGCCTGCTGGGCGGAATCAAGTGCAAGCAGCAGTTCGGGGGGTGCTGACTCCCAGACGTGGGTGTGCTTCCCGAGACGGTGCTGAAGGCGACGGTGATCACGGTGACGGCAGCACCTGGCTTTGTTGATGATGCCTGACCCCGGAGCACCCGCCATGTTTTTACGAGTGACCTATGTGTCTCTGATAGCTCAGTTGGTAAAGAATCTGCCTGCAATGCAGGAGACCCTGGTTCGATTCCTGGGTTGGGAAGATCCCCTGGAGACGGGATAGGCTACCCACTCCAGTATTCTTGGGCTTCCCTTGTGGCTCAGCTGGTAAAGAATCCTCCTGTAATGTGGGAGACCTGGGTTCGATCCCTGGAGAAGGGAAAGGCTCCCACTCCAGAATTCTGGCCTGGAGAATTCCATAGACTGTATAGTCCCTGGGGTCGCAAAGAGTCGGACACGACTGAGTGGCTTTCACTTCCACTACGTGTCAGAAGCTGGATGCCATGCGTGTGTGACAGTGGAGGTGTGGCCCTACGTGGGGAAGTCAGGACATTAAGGAAAGCCTTCAGGACAAATGAGATGGGGCATTTTTGCGCCAGGCTTCAGCCGGTGGGGGAAAGGGTGGATTCTGTAACTGATGGACGCGGCTTTTCCTTTTGTGAGCTGGGGCAGCTAGACATAAAGGGCTGGGGAAGCCCACACCATCCAGGTTTGACAGGGCGGATGGAGTGGCACGGGCCGTCAAGACTGGCCTGCGGAGGAGGAAGCCCTCTAGCTGGTGGGGACTTGATGGGACAGGCAGGAGGGCTTTCTAGCCCACGCAGGCCTGAGCGTGGACGAGTGCTGGCTTTGGTCCCCTCCTGTCCACGCAGGCCTGAGCGTGGACGAGTGCTGGCTTTGGTCCCCTCCTGTCCATGGTGGTGTGAGTGTAACTCCTGGGGCCTATTAAATACACCAGGTGACGCCCACGTGGCAAGGATGGCCAACTCAGACCATGACAGAATCAAGGTTAGAGTCAAGAGAAGATGATGACAGGGGAGATCAGAGACAAGACATGACCATTTGTGTTTTGCAGAAGAAAATGTGTGAGGTCAGGGCTGCGGGGAAGGAGCGCTTTCCTCCAATCTCTGCAGCAATGACCCATGTGTGGGCTGGGCTGGGTGCCCCATGGGTCCCTGGGGCCGGTTCCACAGGGGCAAGGGCTGCTGGGCTGGGTGCCGGAAGGCCACTGCAGAGCTCAGCTCTGGGGGCACACGGGGTCACTGGAGAGCCAGGCGAGGTCTGCAGGCATCCAGAAGCCAAGGGTGGCACCTGGGCAAGACCAGCCAGGCGACGGCAGTGATCACAGTGACCACAGGGACAGCGCCCACAGCGAGGGCTCACCTGCCCTCACGTAACGGAAGGGGCATCAGGGAAGGGTGGCTGTCATAGCGGTTCAGCCGCCGGAAGGGGGCCAGGGCCGACTTACCCCAGGGAGCGGGAGCGCCGCCGCGCGTGTGACGTGACTAGCACTTTGTCCTCAACAGTGTTTGCTGGGGTTTGTGTGTGTAATTTTTTCTTTCTTCCTTCTTTTTTTAAAACAAATGTTATTGGAGTATAGTTGATTTACAACGGTGTGTTGGTTTAGGTGTACAGCAAAGTGAATCAGTCACACATACACATGCGTCCACTCTTGTAGATTCTTACCCCATATAGGCTGTTACAGTGCTGAGTAGAGTTTCCTGTGCTATACAGAAGGCCCGTATTGGTTGTCTATTTTATATACAGTAGTGTGTATATGCTACTATATACACGGGCTGTGTATACAGGATGCACAGCATAGTATAGTATGCAGTATATGTGTATATAGCTCGTATATACACGGGCTTCCCAGGTGGCTCAGTGGTAAAGAATCCGCCTGCCAGGCAGGAGACGCGGGTTTGATGTCTGGGTCAGGAAGATCCTCTGGAGGAGGGCGTGGCAATCCACTCCAGTATTCTTGTCTAGAGAATCCCAAGGACAGAGGAGCCTGGCGGGCTACCGTCCACAGGTTTGCCAAGAGTTGGACACGACTGAAGTGACGGGGCGCGCACGGGTATGTGTCAATCTCTGCTTGTGTTTTACAGTAAACCTTGGCCTTCCTCATCCTTTTTTGACCTTTATTTCCTAATTCAGGCCTGGGCCAAGCAATGGGCTTCTGGTGATCGATCCACAGACAGGTCACTGTTAAATAGCTGGACTCTGCTCTGTACACCGGGAAAATCCCCAGCAGCATCAGAACTGATGTTTACTAGGTACTGCTGGCGTGTTAGCTGTCGGGCTGGGCGATTATGCAGTTTCACCCTGATGACCTGGTGGGTAGGTCCTGCCACCGTTCCCCTCATTTTATTTTACTTATTTTTGGCTGTGCTGGGTCTTCATTGCTGCGTGCACTTTCATCTAGTTTCAACAAGCAGAGGCTACTCTCTAGTCATAGCTTCCACGCTCCAGAGCACCGGCTCAGTAGTTGGGGCACCCAGGCTGGGTTGCTCCACAGCATGTGGGATCTTCCCAACCCAGGG
Source organism: Bubalus kerabau (assembly GCF_029407905.1). Lineage (NCBI taxonomy): Eukaryota > Metazoa > Chordata > Mammalia > Artiodactyla > Bovidae > Bubalus > Bubalus kerabau. The sequence goes on along the minus strand of NC_073629.1, from coordinate 116,228,427 downwards.
ATGGAATCCACATCTCCTGCATTGGCAGGCGGATTCCTCACCCCTGAGCCACCAGAGAAGCTGACTTTAGTCGTTTTAGAAGGTGAAGAAAGTCTTGCTGGGTCCCTGACCTGTGATGGCTAAGTGGCTGCCCCTGGTGGTCACGGCCTGAGCTCTTCCTCTGGGCTCTGCTGCCTCCCAGGTAAGGACACTTGACCCGGTCTAGAAGGGCATCTCCTGGGTTATGGGATTCCAGCTCTGTCCCCAACATCCTGCCTGCCTGCTCTCTTCAGCCATCTCAGCACCTGGTGGAGGGTCAGGTATGAGTCACTTTGCAGAATCTTGAGCTGTACCACCCAGGGTGGAGGGCAGCACAAGCCACAGACAGGTGTTTAAATTACTCAGTAGAAGTCCAGCCCCTCCAGACACATCTCCTAAGCCAAGTGCTCAGTGGTGATCAAGAACATCTTTATCACTGGGTCTAGAACATGTTCATCTTTGTAGAGGAAAAGCGCTGATCTCGACAATCTGTCTGGCTCGGGAAGATCCCCTGGAGGAGAGCATGGCAACCCGCTCCAGTATTCTTGCCTGGAGAATACTATGGTCAGAGGAGCCTGGGGGGCTACAGTCCATGGGCTCGCAAAGAGTCAGACACGACTGAAGCGACTGAGCATGGATGCAGACAATCCGGCTGTTTCCCCTTTTTTTTTTCCTTACCAAAAATTATTTGGGAATGAAGAGAAAGGAAATCACCAGTGCATGTATGTGTGTCTGGGGAGGAGGGGTGGGCATGGGGTGGTGGTGGAGGGGCTGTGGGAATGGAAGCCAAAGCAGATGCCAGCACTCAGGACAGAAGCCAGGTTCCCGGGGGACCTGTCGCTGTGGGTGCAATGACATCACCTGAGCAGCACAAACGCGTGTAGGTGAGCAGCAAAGGGCAGGGCGGGTCTCAAAGACCCTCAGGGAACCTCGGGGCTGAGTGAGAGGCTCCTGGACCGGATCTGGGCCACCCTCTTTAAAGAAACCCTTCTTGCTGCGGTGGGTCCCTTGTGCGCTGGGTGGCTGGGGGGATGCAGACCCACTCCACTGCCACCAGCTGCATCCGGGGTCTGGCAGGGATGGTCCAGGGGGCTGCCAAGGGGGTGACAAGGTTAATGGGTTGGATTCCCAGAAAACACCGCTTTAGTAAATAACCATGACGCTTCTGACTGGCTTTCAGCTCCGTTGTGTGGTCACCAGGGGCAGACACGGGAGCTGTGACCGGATGTCCCCCAGGTCCTTGCCCGTCGTTGAGGCAGGACGGATGATATTCTGGGAGGATGTCAGGAGTGGTCCTGCGGTGATTCTGGCCTCGGCCTTCCCGTCTCCACAAACGCGGCTTTCTCTGGATAAGACATCGGGGTCAGGGGGTGATGAACAGCCTTTCCCAAAAGCCCAAGCAGTGTCAAGTCTCATGCGTTCATTTTTATGGGAAACTCACCCCCCAAATGCTAAAGGGCCAAGAACTTCCTGAGTGCTCGTCACCCTGCTCCTTTCAGAAACATCTATTTGCTTTCCCCCCTGCTCACGGGGTGGGGAAGGATTTTTTTCAATGGTGATTTTAAAGGAGATTTCTGTAGCCAAGTATATTGGAGTGCAGGAATGTCCTTAGGGAGGACGAGGGGAAATTGGAGGAGACCCGCACAGCTTTCACGGTGACCCAAGAGGACAGGAAGAGTGCTAGCTAGCAGCAAGGAATTTCCCAAGTGTCTTTTGGCCTCAAGCAAAACAGGAACTGGGAGGGGAGGCGTGGTAGAGGGGGCTGGAACAATATGTTAGGAAAACAGAGGGGCTTCCTCTCTCGGCAGGGGGAGACCCCGGCCCGCTGCGAGCCCCGCACGCATGCCTTCTCCCCTGGCCGCGTTGCCAAGGGGGCCCGGGCTCGGGATGGACGGAGGAGGAGGAGGAGGAGGACCAACAAAGACCGATGGCTGTTTATTCCTTAATTACCGAAAGCTTTTAAGAAACTGGCCACTGTAAATTCCACACGCAGAGGAGAGCAGGAAGGGACGGACAAGGATTTATGCTCACGGGGCAAAGACAAAATAAATATCCTGCCTGACTCTGGATCGATATTATGAGTGTTTTTGCCAACCTGCGGGGTGCTTTATGAGCTCAGAGGAACAGAAGAGGATCATTATTAATTAAATAAAGTCAACTGTATTAGGCTTATTACAGTCAAGTGCGCCAGGTGGCAGGTGCTGGGAGCCGGTGGGTGTGGGGCCAGGGGACGGCCTGGGGAAGCCCGGGAGTGCCATCCTTGCCCAGGGGTAGGCCCAGGACACATGGGCTCAGTCAGCCCTGCGTCATCCTGGAAGGCGCGAGTCCGTGCGCCCGTCTCCCCCCACATCTCAGGCTGAGGTCCAGGTGGAGGCCCGGGGCCCTCGCGGCTTTGCGGTCACGAGCACCAGGAGCCTCCCAGCCCCTGCCTGTTTGGAACTCGACCAGGCTGAGTGGGAAAACATCCCAGGATCCAAGCAGGAGTGCAGATACAACATCATCCCTCTAAACCTTGGAGACAACCTATGGGGATATTGCTTCGGAACCTCCAAGCAGGAATAAAGGAGCAGTCAGGCTGGGTGACTGGCTTGCGCCGGCCTGGGAAAGAGAAGGTATTGGGTGAATTCATGAACGAACACTGGCTCAACTCCACAACTTGTCAGGAGTCTGCGATGCATTGTTGCTCTCAGGGAAGAAGAGACCCGGCCTCTCGGGGACCCCGATTTCCTCCCGGAGAGGAGGTTTAAGGCCCCCAGGGGTGTCTGCTCTGGGGGTAAATGATGGATGGCAGGTCCTCGCTGTTGCCTGGGGACTGGGTGAGCGCCGCGATGTCCCCCCAGACATCTCCCCTCTCATCGGATCTACACAAAGGAACGCCTCTCTTGAGCTTTCCATTTGGACAAATCCATCTGTACATCAAGTAGCACCCAGGGGCAGCCACCCACTCACAGCTCTCAACCACCTCGGTGACGCCCAGAGACATGGCCAGGACGCAGCTGCCAGGCCTCTCCAACATACAGATGCTGCCCGGCTGCTACCAGACCTGGACCTGAAGAGGGGGAGTCACCGAGCCCTTCCCTGGGCAGACCACCGAGGGTCTTACACGCTGGCCTGCTGCGAGTGACCTGCACTGCTTTCTCAGGCTCCATTCATGTGAAAAATTCATCCCAGAAGGAAAGAAAACGGCCTGTGTTTACCTGCTGGTTCCTGCAATCATAGCCCACCTGTCTCAAACCTGTCACTGATCATTCAGGAGGCCACCAGGTTAGAAAAGGTAGTTGGGGCGGGGTGGGGGCTGTCTTCCAGATGCAATGGACAGAGCTGGGGGAGTTAGTGAGGTGCCCAGAGGCCAGGTTCAGGGGGCAGGTGGAGACGTGAGGAGGCAGAGTGGGGAGGCTGACAGCAATTCAGAGAAGTCTAACTCTTAAGACAATCACTTTTGGAAGCACGTGATCCTAGCAGAAAAAGGCCAAACATCAGATTCGTTCCAGAAGCACATGACATGTTTTCAACATTTTTTCAAAATTTTAAGTTCTCAGTATTTTTATTCAAAGTATTTTTTATTTTTAAGTTTTCAACCTTTCCCCCTATTTTCTAACCTATCGAGAAATAAGGCCACAAAACACGAGGAGTGGAAAGAGACCTCGCCGTATCAACCCTCCCCCACTCACCCAAACTCTTTTCTTGTCTCTGTGCTTCTCCTTGTCATTTCCACTCACAGGCATATTTCATCTCGCTGGGATTTTAGTACAGACACCTCTGTTATTCTGCGCAAAGCTAGTCTGACAAATTAAGTTTGTGAGTTAATTTGCAAATTGAGTGTGTGTTTTCACACAGTCACCCTAGCTGAGCTGCAGAAGCCACGCACGCCCTGGATGTTTCTGTAGTCCCACATTAGGAAAAATGTGGACAACCATTCAAAAGCATAAATCCCGATAAGTCTGTGCCAAGCGAGAGGGAGCCCAAGCCAGTCAAGTGAGGCGGTCCGAGATTCCGTGTAATGTGGCATGAAACGGGACGCACGGCGGTGGTACTCGCGTCAGCCCTGGTGCCTGGACCCCCATCACAGCGAATTAAGTTCACCATAACATGGCTGATGGGACTGGCTTTGGAACATATCACATCATAAACAGATAAGGGAAGAGAAATGGCCCTTTTCCTCCGCTCGGAATACTGTAAAATGGATATAAGCCTTTGCTGGGTGTGCACCAGTGCCCCTTAAACACCAGGGAGCCAGAGCTCCACGGCTCTTAAAGGAGAAATTGAGGGACAGAATGGAGAGAGGCAGAGGGCCAAGTGTGGCCTGGTGGCTGCTAAGTGGTCATCCAGCAGAGAGACAGAGGCCGCAGGTTAGAGGCCAACCCAAAGTGATGGAGAGGTCTGAGTAGGTTTCTAGTAAAAACTGCCCAGTGGTTTTAAGAACTACAGTACTTGGTAATATTATTACTTTTTTAAGACATAAGACAAATGATTCTGAACAGCAAAGAATCTTCATTTTCCTTTTAGTTTTTTTCTGAGGGGGTGGGGTGGAGAAGGGGACTGGAAGAAGAATCACGTGGTTCCTCAATGGGGAAACAAACAAAACAATAATAACAATAACAAAACAGATTTTAAAAGAGGAAAAGCATTCCAGAAAGTCTGCAAATGGATGGAGGCATTTAAAACATACGTGCATGTTATTTTTTTTTCTCTCAAACTATGAAAACATAGAAACATGCTGAAAGATACTAATGTGATTGGGTGGCAGCTTGATCCACACTCACACTCCTTACAGTGGGGATGGTCTGCCAGCAGCTACTCACACCAGGCAAGATGAATTCTACTCCAATGTAACGACAAGTGAAATTTTATTAAAGACTAGATACCCCTCTTAGAGAAGATCCAACAAATGAATAATGCTGCTTTTTCATTCTCAACTAATCTTAAATGTTCAGAACATCAGGCCCCAACCTCCACATCCATTAGGTAGTATTTTTTTTTTCTTTCTTCTAAATTTGGTTGTGATGGGGTGGAGCTGATCATAAGAATGACGCATCAGAAGTGATGTGAATTTGTGAATTCTCTAGAGTAAGGTAAGCATTATTATTAAACAAGACAAATCCTTTCCTTAAAATCACCAAACCTCTATCTAATGGAATCAGGATGCAGGAACAGGGCAGATGTTTTATTCTTCACAATTGACACAGAATTAAACTTGCCCAGTGGCATTGTCTTTGATATTAAGACATTAAGACATTAAAACATTGGTGACACGGGATTCTATCTGCTCAGCTTTTTCCTCGAGAGGGAATCTTGGAACACTGGCATAAAGAAGACCTCAAGGGTTCACTCGCCCAGGGCTGGCTCCACGTGGGTGTAAGCCCTCAGCTGGACCTTGAGCTCAGAAGGGGCCTGCGCTTAGTTAAATGGTCTGTGGTTGCTGCCTTGAGATTCTGATAAATACTGGACAGGGACCGCACAGTTGCATTCTGCGCTGAGCCCCATCAGTTCTCTGGCTGGCCTGGGATGGGCCAGATGCTTTCAAGTATTGCTGGTGGCAGACTTATCACCCATTCACCGCAGTGAGGTTTCCATAAAGCTAGATTTTAAAAAATTTTAAGGCCGTTTTCTGATGCCACATTCTTTCTGCCTTTTGGATGCTAACATGTACTTTCACAGAATCGCTGTGATGGTAAATGATTTACGTAATTTCCTAACTTGGTCAAGTGAAGAACCAGCTACTACTCCACATCTATCACCCCAAAACATTTTAAAACCTGACTTAGCTGGGAAACCCCATCTGCCCAACCCCTTCCTGTGGATGGTTTTGTCCAGGGCAGGACCACTCTCTGAGGCAGCTGGGGGACCAGGGCAAGTCTGCTCCCAAGACCACGCTCTTCCAATCTGTCCTTCTGCATTAGGATGTTTGAGAGACTTTTAAAAAAGACTTTTAGAAAAAAAAAAAAAAAAAGGATTTCATCAAGACAATCAACACTCTAAGTTTAAATGTGTCAAAAATCCAGACTCTGGGAAAATCGTACGGAGGATCCTTAAAAAATTAAAAAGAATTACTGCAGGGTCTGGTATGTGGCTAAAGAAGCAACAGTTAGAAAAGACATAGAACAAGACTGGTTCAAAACTGGGAAAGGAGTATGACAAGGCTGTACATTGCTATTCTGCTTATTTAACTTCTATGCAGAGTACATCATGCAAAATGCTGGGCTATATGAATCACAAGCTGGAATCAAGATTGCCAGGAGAAAGATCAACAACCTCAGATATGCAGATGGTGGTGGCATTTTCGTTGCTAAGTCATGTCCGACTCTTGGGACCCTGTGGACTGACTGTAGCCTGTCAGGCTCCTCTGTCCATGGGATTCTCCAGGCAAGAATACTGGAGTGGGTTGCCATTTTCTCTCTCAGAGGATCTTCCTGACTCAGGGATTGAACTGGGGTCTCCTGCATGTCAGGCAGACTCTTTACTAACTGAGCTATGAGGGAAGACCCACTAAAGAAATATTTCCAAATGGAGATGCCAGGGATTGAACTGGGGGCCTCGTGGATGCTAAGCGTGCACTCTACCACTGAGCTACGCCCCTGATGTGATATGCAGATGATACCACTCTAATGGCAGAAAGTGAAGAGGAACTAAAGAGCTTCTTGATGAGGGTAAAAAAGAAGAGTGAAAAAACTGGCTTAAAACTCAACATACAGAAAACATAAGACATGGCATCCAGATCCATCATTTCATGGCAAATAGAAAGGGGAAAAGTGGAAGCAGTGACAGATTTTCTTTCCTTGGGCTCAAAAATCACTATGGACGGTAACTGCAGCCATGAAATTAAAAGACACTTGCTCCTTGGAAGGAAAGTTATGACCAACCTAGACAGCATATTAAAAAGCAGAGACATTACTTTGCCAACAAAGGTCCATCTAGTCAAAGCTATGGTTTTTCCAATAGTCATGTATGGATGTGAGAGTTGGACTGTGAAGAAAGCTGAGCGCCGAAGAATTCATGCTTTTGAGCTATGGTGTTGGAGAAGACCCTTGAGAGTCCCATGGACTGCAAGGAGATCCAACCAGTCCATCCTAAAGGAGATCAGTTCTGAATATTCATTGGAAGGACTAATGCTGAAGCTGAAACTGCAATACTTTGGCCACCTTATTCAAAGAGAAAACTCATTGGAAAAGACCTTGGTGCTGGGAAAGATTGAGGGCAGGAGGAGAAGGGGACGACAGAGGATGAGATGGTTAGGTAGCATCACCAACTCAATGGACATGGGTTTGAGCAAAATCCGGGAGACACTGGAGGACAGAGGAGCCTGGTATTTTGCAGTCCACAGGGTTGAAAAGAGTCAGACACAACTTAGCGATTGAACAACAACAACAACAACCATCAATTCCAATTCTGGGTTTATAGCCAGAAGTGTTGAAAGAAGGTTCTTGAAGGGATATTTGTACCCCTGTGTTGATAGCAGCAGCACTCACAATAGCCAAAAGGTGCAACTGAAAACGTCATCAACAGAGGAACAAAATGTAGTCTATCTATGCAGTGGAATATTATGCAGCCTTGAAAACGAAGGGGATTCTGATATAGACTGCAAGATTTATGAACCTTGGAGACATGAGGCTAAGTGAAATAAACCAGTCACAAACAGATATTGTATGATTCCTCTTACATGAGGTCCCGAGAGCAGCCACATTCATAGAGACAGAAGATAGAAGGGTGGCTGTCAAGGGCTGGGGGAGAGGGGGTGGGATTTGGCGTTTCATGGGGACAGAGTTTTGGTTTGGGAAGATGAAAAAGTTTTGCAAAGAATGGTGATGATGGCTGCATGACAGTGTGAATGTACTTACTGCCACTGAACTGTACACTTAGTGTTGGTTAAAATAGTCAATTTTATGTTATATGAATTTTGCCACAATTAAAGATAAAATCCAGAATCTGAGTGTTCTGTTATTCCCTCATGTGGACACCGCTGTGTGAGTCTCTGACATTTCGGGCCTGTGTTTTGATGGCTCTTATTATTATATCCCAGGAACTTAAAATTAATATAATATTATTACTGATACTAATCAGTGTGGTCCATATATGGTTTTCCTGTGGCTCAGATGGTAAAGAATCTGTCTGCAACATCTCTGGGTCAGGAAAATGCCATGAAGGAGGGCATGGCAACCCACTTCAGCATTCTTGCCTGGAGAATTCCATGGACTGAAGAGCCTGGCAGGCTACAGTCCGTGGGGTCACAAAGAGTCGGACATGACTAAATGACTAATGCTCTCACTTTAAAACGATCCCCAAATGTTCTCTAGAGTTGAATTTTTCTTCCAGTTCCTAAGTCAGTCAATGAAGAGGTGATGCTCTTGGTCACCCCATTTCTTCCATCTCTAATCGGACAACATCCCCTGCAAACTCTGTCCCCACACTTGGGTCTTTTATTACATTGACTGCTTCAAGCACTCCAAGCTATGTCTACTGTGGAAGGCCCCCACCCTGTTTTGTCTGATTCTTCAGGTCACATATTTTTCTTGAGAACACTACACAGGAGCGAGGCACACCCCCTTCAATCAGGGGGTGCAGCGTGGGGGCAGTCCCTGATGCCTGAGCACAGGGCTGAAGCAGGGGTGCTCAGTGCTGTCCTCTGTCCCGAACCTTCTTCCCCTGACAACCAACAAGTGATCTGGAGGCAGATACCTCGAGCTGGTGAGTCTCCTGTTCCTCTGGACCTTACCCCAGGTGTGGTGGCATCACTTGGTGATCCCTGATCAGTGATTACCTTCTCAAGGTGAAAGACAGAGCCTTCTCCCATTCTCTTATTCTTTCTGTTAATTAACTGGCATTTTCTGTAAAGAAGAGGCACCCCCTGACCCTACCCACATTTCTGGAGTATCACTGTAGACCCTTAGACTTTAAAAAACAAAGTGTGTCATATAAACTACCATTGACATTCGGCTTTTGGATTCTTGAACTGCCCTGGGCTTGGCCAGCGGGAGCCGTGCGTGCAGCCCGCTGTCCGTGTGACATGTCAGCCTTTGTCTTGTGGGTCTCCTGCTTCTTGGCACAGCAGGGTCTTCTAGGTCCATCTTACTTTCTCAGGTCTGGTGTGAGACATTTCCGTAAGGATTCCCGATTCCTTTGCAGAGAAGTCACCATGCATTTTGCTTTGCTTTTGTAACTTAGAATTTGAGATAACTGTAGACTCACATGCAGGGGCGGTGGTTCTGTTGCTCAGTCATGTCCGGTCTTTTTGACCCCATGGGCGATAGACCACCAGGCTCCTCTGTCCATGGGATTCTCCAGGCAAGAATACTGGAGTGGGGTGCCATTGCCTTCTCCAGAGAGTAGCCCTAGCTCCACACAACTAGAGAAAAGCCTGAGCAGCAATGAAGACCTAGCACAGCCAAAAATAAATAAAAGTGGGTTCATGCATACACTATGGGCTTCCCTGGTAGCTCAGTTGGTAAAGAATCTGCCTTCAATGTGGGAGACCTCAGTTCGATCCCTGGGTGGGGAAGATCCCCTGGAGAAAGGAAAGGCTACCCACTCCAGTATTCTGGCCTGGAGAATTCCATGGACTAAGTCCATGGGGTCGCAAAGAGTCAGACACGACTGAGTGACTTTCACTACATATACTAACAAGTGAGGATTGAGTTTGCAAGGTGGTCAGAAAATGTGTAGCCCCACCTCTGCCAGTTTCCAGTAGAATAAAGTGATGGAAATAACACAGATCTGAACACTGGAAGGTGCACTGCAGAAATGCTGGCTGCTCAGCACCGTCCAGGGTCTTGGCCCAAACGGGGTCCCTGGGTCTCCTGGCAAAGCCATGTCTTCATTTCTACACCACCTCCCGGCCCCTCCCGAGTCTCTCCAGGGCACATTTGGAAATTATTTTAAAAGATAAAATGCCTCTAGTCTGTTACCCATTAGAAGACACATGTGAATATTATTTTCTAATTTGTGACTCTTGAGTGTGTGTCTCAAACACCAGAGAGACGTAATTTAAATAATTATGTCTACTCCTGAATATTTCTATCATGCTCCCGAAATAAGAGGGTGGATGTGTCCTCCTCGCGTGATGTGCCTGGGGGTTGAATGGATCCTTGAGAACATCAAAGTGCTGGACGAGAATGACCACAACAGTGCAATTTCCAGCCTGTCCGGCGGTGGCCTGAATAGCTGGGGCTGCCCTGGGGCGGACAACAGCTGAGTGGAGAAGTGGGGGGCAGCGGGCTTTCCCAGTAAATCTGGACTGTTCCCTGTAACCCGGTGGCCCCAAACTCCCCGACCCAAGTGACTCATCTGCAGCGGGAGTGCTGCGGGGTGAGGCATAAGCCTGATTTACAACATGAGCAGTGTGGATTTTTTTTTTTTTTTTTGTTAAATCCAGTTATAGTGCGACTTGAGTGACTAACTCCTGAAAATTGGTAATTTCTTGGTGGTTAGCAGTAGAAGGTCCACCAATGAGAGGCGAGGCGTGATAATAAATTTATAGGGCATTATATGCCAATTAGACCTCGTCAGCCATTCAAAAGGCAGGGCCACCAATCAGGCTATCACTCCACAAATGCACCCTTTATCACGGACACTCTTGCAATTCAATCCCTCTTTATGTGTTTGAAAAGCAGCATATTAACGCTGACTGTACAGGAGCCTAATTTTCAGAGGCCCTTCCTGGTTAAACAACCTCCTCTTTCTTCTCTGCAAACTCCTCTTTGTCCTCCAGTGGGAAACCAGGACTTGACATGAGCATGAAATCTACAAGGAACAGGATTCCTTCCAGACTCTGGTTTCCCCACCAGACAGAAGCCCTCAGGGAGCCTCAGGGTCCCTGGAATCACCATGCTATTCAGTCAGGCACCACTCAGCTGTATGCTGGCACCCAAGGCCTCGTGGGCATCCACGTTCCATCTCATGATCGTTGGACAGTACATCTGCTGGAACACAGTCCTAGCAACCGGGGGACCAGGAGGCACTGAGGTCAATTCATCCTTTCTGGAACAGCAGGGAAACACCTAGGTTTGCTCAGGGAAACAGCATGGATGCTTGCTCTTTGCATTAAAGCAGCTGACTGGACTGACTTTAAGTCTGTTTTCTTTGAAGGAAAAAAAAAAAAAATTCACAGAAGAAGTGCATGCTCTTTGTGAAAAGAGCCAGTCTGTAGAAAAGTACAAAGTGGGACTTCCCTGGTGGTCCAGTGGTTAAGCATCTGCCCTGCCAACGCAGGGGACACTGGTTCAGTGCCTGGTCCGGGAAGATTCTATATGACCTGGGGCAAGAAAGCCACGTGCTGCGACTACTGAGCCTGGCCGCTGCAACGAGAAGCCCGCGCAAAGCAAGGAGAGCCCGGAAATAAAATAACTGAGGCAATAGTTTAGAAGCACATACAAAGTAGGCTTGGCCACTATCACCCAGGTCAGTGGTCGGGCTTGCCCCCTTTCCTCCTGGGTATTTCCTGCTCTGCACAGCACCCCAAGTTCAGTCTGCACCCCTTCTTTTGCAATTCCCTGAAGTGACGGATGTCAACTCCCTTCCAACTCTGTACTTTGAAACACAGAATCCACCCCCCAAAGTGAGTTCTTTGAATGTGATTTGATTACACCATCATCTAATGGCCTGTGAAGCATTCATTCTTTCAAGAAATAGCGACTGAGCGCTCACCAGGAGTGAGGCACTGCCCTGTGTCAGGTTCCGGCTACAGGTGAGTAGACAGACGGGTAAGCAAGTACCTCACAATAGGAAAAGACCTTCATCTGTGGCGTTGTTGACTGTGGTAAAGCAGTTCACAGAAGCCAAGCACGCTGAATATGAGAGGGAATCCATGTGTTCTTGGTTTTGAATTCTGTGCACAGCCCTGGATTTAGTTTACAAAATTTAAAGTGTAGCTAAAACCAGATGAGAAAAAAACACTACTTTCTGGAGCTTCAGTTCAGTTCAGTTCAGTCACTCAGTCATGTCCGACTCTTTGCGACCCCATGAACTGCATCACGCCAGGCCTCCCTGTCCATCACCAACTCCTGGAGTCCATAGAAATCCATGTCCATCGAGCTGGTGATGCCATCCAACCATCTCATCCTGTGTTGTCCCCTTCTCCTCCTGCCCTCAATCTTTCCCAGCATCAGGGTCTTTTCCAATGAGTCAGCTCTTCGCATCAAGTGGCCAAAGTTTTGGAGTTTCAGCTTCAACATCACTCCTTCCAATGAATACCAAGGACTGATCTCCTTTAGGATAGACTGGTTGGATCTCCTTGCAGTCCAAGGGACTCTCAAGAGTCTTCTCCAACACCACAGTTCAAAAGGATCAATTCTTCGGCACTCAGCTTTCTTCACAGTCCAACTATCACATCCATACACGACCACTGGAAAAACCATAGCCTTGACTAGACGGACCTTTGTTGGCAAAGTAATGTCTCTGCTTTTTAATATGCTGTCCAGGTTGGTCATAAGAACAGAAAATGTATCAATAAATCTTAGGAGCATCTACAACCTGTGATTTGGGTTCCCTGGTGGCTCAGATGGTAAAGATTCTGACTGCAGTGAGGGAGACCCGGGTTCTATCCCGGGGTTGGGAAGATCTCCTGGAGGAGGGCATGGCAACCCACTCCAGTATTCTTGCCTGGAGAATCCCATGGATAGAGGAGCCTGGAGGGCTACACTCCATGGGGTCACAAAGAGTCAGACACAACTGAGCGACTAACATGCACACAGACACGCACACACACTACTAGTGGGCAGCCTGTGAACCTCTTAAACAAATGTTTTAAGTTCATGGAGGCAATCGCCTCAAGATATACCTACCATCCACTAACCCAGGAGTAAAGGCAACCTCTCTGGAAATGCTGGCTTTCTGACACGTGTACCAGAAGCGGCTGCCGTTTCAGGATGGTGTCACACAGTGGCGACACCAGGGCCAGAAACCACACGTGCTCCTTGCTGAGTGGTCCTGCGGTTTCCCAGCACAGCTGGGGCCATCCGGCCATTGGAGTCACAGACGCCTGCACAGCACTGTTTGGAGAGACCCAGTTTCCTGCCCAGGAGACCGGAATGTGCCTCTCAGGCAGAAGGATGCTTCTGAACTGAAGATATTTAGAAATCAACAAATGCAGGAGAAGGCTTTCTCTGAATGACCCGTATCTGCCTACAAGCAGGTCCTCCATAAAAAAGAACTTCATGGGCGTAAATCCCCTCCCTGGGAGTTCCCAACCAGGGAAGAGGGACTCTTACCCCAGGAGTGATGAGAAGTTGGCACACACACCCTTACAAACTTTATCACAAGCTTTCATGGCTCCCATCTGGTCTCCTAGGGACCCATTTATCTTTCCTAAAAGTTGTTTGTTCTCCTGTAAGCAGTATTTCTCTGCTTCCCTTTCCATCATGAAAATGACTGGTGTAGAAGCTCTCAAATCTCACCATCCTTTTCGTATTCACATCTTTCCCAAATGCCCAACGCATGTAAAAGTAAAAATGAATATATTTATATGTCTTTTATCTTGTTAATCTGTCCGTTGTCAATTTAATTCACAGGCCCCCCCAAGCTGCACGTAAGAGTGTAGAGGAAATGTGTTGTTCCGCTACCCCAAGCCCTCCCCACTGCTTGTGGAGGAGCTCTGAGACCTGGTGAGGCTGGGACCCAGGAGAGGGTGGCCAGCATGAGTGAGGCCCAAAATGAAAGGACACTAGAGAAGCTCCCTGCCTTTCAGGAATGACCATCACGGAGGCCGAGCCACTCTCTTGCCCCAGTGGGGAATCTGCCTGGTCAGCACATCAACAGACTGGACAACCAGGCCTTTGTGACTGGTCCCTCGGGCTGGGGGGACATTGAGCATGTCTCACATGCCTTCCCACACCCTGGTGTGGGCTTGGTACTGATGCTTTATCTGACTTGCTATACATCTGGTCACCTGCCTTCTGTGAAGGCTGACCAGCCCTTAAGGCCTCTGTACACCTTCTGCAGAAGCGGGGAGGGTCTCTACTGCGCAGGACGCCTGTAATACCCCCTTCTCCACAAAGATGATGGGCCTCCCTCCCACCTCCGGCTAGACTGTTCTGGAGTCCTGGATAATGATTAATCAGTCGGGGTTAACTAAGCCCACCTCCCCGGGCTTGGTCCTTCATGGACGAAGAGGATGGCTATGTCTCTTGTTGTCACCTAACAGATGCCCCTCTGCACCTCGCAGGGACGCAGAAGAGAGTCTTTACGGAGGCTGGTGATCAGGTGATCACGTCTGGGAGGATCTCTGCCCAGAACCTCAAATGGTCCTGTCCCCATCCCCCACCCCACTTGAGCAGGAACCCTGCAGCGGGTAAAAGGCAGATACTCGGAAGGACAGTGTAGTCTTTCCGGGAGGGGCCGTGGGGGGGGGGCGCTCATTTCTCCTGATGCACACAGCCTGACCCCCACCCCCTCAACCTGGGCCCCCTCTAAACGCCCTGAATGCCCATCCCCTGATGGGCTCCATAATGAGAAGCGCTGTCAATCACAGCTCCATTAGCCGGGACAGACTTTCACTTCCTGAAACAATTTATTGGATTCCCAGAAGCAAATGGGCCTTCTTCCTTTTCAGCTCGGTTTTTAGGGAGCTATTCAGAGGGAGTGTGTGTCCCTTCGGCTCCCGCTGGGCGAGGCTTTGTTTCCTTCATTTACTCATGAAGACAGTTTCCTGAATTTACCTTCCTCCTCTGTCCCGGGTTTCCCCCCTGCAGTATCTGCCAAAACTTTTCTCCCCCCACTGGTTCAGTGGCTACACAATACCCACCAGCTGTTTCCAGCTACTGATCCAGGGAGGGAGCTGCGAATTTTATTGGCAGATTTTTGGAGAGGAGGCGGGGCAGGGTGTGGGGGAGGGGAGAGGGGAGGCACACACTTGAAGAAATTAAAACTCAGGCGGAGAAATAAAGGAACGAGGCTGAAGAATGCGATGGGTCTGAGCTGGAACCGTGGGGTCCTGGGCTTCCCCTACTCCCTTATTTCCAACCAAGGAATTCTATAAAGAAAAAAGATGCCCGAGCTCAGATTGTTATCTTAGAAGATTTCCAAATTCGGGGACTGTATGCACACTTCCAAGATACACGTTATGAGTGACACAGCCTGACTGTGACATGATTTCCAACTGTTTAAAAATAACACACACGACCTACAAGATAAGCGCTGCTCGAAGGGTTTCAAAGGTCGGCGTCCCTCCCAGTGATGAGTAGAAAGAGAGGATTCGAAATTACGTAAAATAATATTTTTCTTCTCCTGCTCTTCTTAAGGAATAATATACACCTTGCAACCACACTTGAGCCAGGGGGCCCTACCCTCGAAGCATAAATCAGTTTAACTTTTAACCTGGGAAAACAGGCTGAAGGAGGCAGAGTTATGTTGCGCCTTCTGAGAGTCGCACGTCAACAGTAAATCCGGAGTTGAGGTGTGGGGGGCGCACGTGAGCGCCGCTGAGATCCGATCAGGGCAGAATTACGCGGCCACGTAAGAAATAATATCTATTAGGCTAATTTAATCACCGAATACTTTACAGATGAATTAGGATTTAGAATCCAATTATTTCCGACATTCCAACTGTCAGAGCCTGTTTCTGAGCAGGAGGGAGAGAAAAGGCGGGGAGAGGAGGGCTGGTTTTAAAGATGCAGTGAAGGAGCCACATGGACCCTCTTCTGCTCCAGGCTGCCGGAAGAGCGGAGACCTGACAACTGCGATCAGGCTTTTTCTGGCCATTACCCCTCCCCGCCGAGCCCAGTGAGCAAGGCCGGGACGCGGGATCCGCTATCCCTGATGGACAAGCCATTGTCTGCCGAGGGAGCCCTCCTCCCAGGCTGGCCCGCCTTCTCAAAGGAAGCTGGCTAGGCCACATCCTGGGGTGACCCACGGAGCAGGACTGCTCCCCAAGCCTGGAAAACCACAGGGTGCCCTCGGGGGCCATGGATGGGGCCTGCCTACCCCTCTTGCGGGAGCATCCTCCCACCCCCGGCTCTCTTTAGAGCTGGGGTTCTTTTTCATAATGGTCAGGGCTTGGGGCAGACAGAAATGAGGAAAAAGCAGTAGCCGTGAATGAGTGCTGGGCAACACCGCCCCCCCCCCCCCCCGCCCCACCACCTGCCAGGCTCCGGGGTCTACAGTGAGCCAAGACCGCTGGGGACAGGGTCAGTGGTTCCAGGTGTGGATGGAAACTGAGGCCCAGCTGTGAGGTCAGCACTGGAGAGCTGGCGGCAGTGATGGAAGCAAGTAAACAAAACATTCTCACAACTGAAATGGGCCTGATGAATAGATTTGTCTCAGAGTTCAGATTCTGCAATTACTTAAATCCAAACAGACGCTTCCCTGGAGGAAAATGACTGGAAAAATAGATCTGCAACTCTTTTTTCTTTTTTTTAAGGACAGAAATACATAGGAGGCTTTTGCATCATGGCTGTTTTGCAATTCTCAAAAAGCTCCCATATTCTCATAACACAGTGGGAATGTTCAGGGTGGGGGGTAGGGAAAAACTCCACTTAGAATTCATTCCAGAATGATCCTTACAGCGTGAAATGAATGAATGAACCGAGCATTTAAATTTTAATATGCTGGTGGGTCACGGGGCTGGCCGTCAAGACTGAATACACTTGTTTAAGTTTATGGCCACCATGCAGACCCCTCCTCTTCAGAAAGGCACAACTAAAGCAGGTTATGGCCCCTCCCAGCGCGGGCCTCCCAGCCCTACCATCAGTGGGAGGGAAGTTCGGGTTTTACAGACCATGGGCTTTTACGATGGGGGTGCTTCCTGCCCGCCTCAACACAGAGGCCCACCCGACAGGCGTGGTGAGTCCTGCACATTTTCTTCTGCCTGGCACACAACGCGTCCTTATTATCCTCCTAATTACTGAGCTGGACACCCCTTGCTTCCTCGCCACTAGAACCTTTGTGTGTGTGCGTGTGTGCACACACACGTTTATCCTTAGATTCGTTTAATTGAGCACAAGGCATTACAGAGGATTTCAGAAACGGCCTTCCTTGTTCTGGGATGATTTATTACAGCTCTTGAAAACACCTGTTCATCAATTTATCCTTTTGTAAAAAAGATCAGACTTAATATCCAGTTTCTTTAAAGTACTTATTAAAATTTCCTATGGAATACATTAAGTTAAAAAAACCCACATAATTATAAAAAACTCTACTTCTCTATTTAAGCGTAATTATAAAAAGCTTCTCATTTCTCTCTGTGTATGCGTGTACACACACACACATGATTATACGGAATCCCAGTGATACATTCTTAGTAATGGGGGGGGTGGGGTATTCTCTACATAGCAAAGGTGAGCTGCTAACTGCTTGAAAATCGTCTCTTCAAAGCAAGGCAACAGGAGAACCACTTGAAACGTGCAGGCCTCCTTTGATGAGTGCAGACCACAAAAAGTCACTTCTTTATGACCAAACAAAAACTATCCTTTAAACTTTCCCTTAGGAAAAAAGTCAGCCTCCAAAGTCGTAGTATCGATACGATAGGCCTGTTTAGGAAACAACCCTGACATGTGACAAACCCAGCTCCCCACTGACGGCTGCATGACTGGGAACACACGGGACGATGGAAGGAGCTCAGCTGTGGCTCAGCTGGTAAAGCATCCGCCTGCACTGCGGGAGACCTGGGCTCGATCCCTGGGTCGGGAGGATCCCATGGAGAAGGGAAAGGCCACACACTCCGGTATTCTGGCCTGGAGAATCCCATGGACTGTGTAGTCCATGGGGTCACAAAGAGTCGGACACGATTCAGAGACGTTCATTTCACACAGGACGATGGAAAACCCAGGACCGTCCGTCAATCATGGCGTCATCTGTAAATTCACCGAGTCAGCCGGTCTAGAAGGTGAGGCCTTGCTTCCTCCTTTCTTTATTCTTAAAGTTTCATTTTATGCTGGAGTATGGCTGATGAACAACGTCGTATTAATTTCAGGCGCACAGCAAAGTGATTCAGTTCTACATACACACTGATCTATTCTTTTCCAAGTTCTTTTCCCATTTAGGCTATTAAAGACTACTGAGTAGAGTTCCGTGTGTTATACAGTAGGCCTTTGTATGTTAAGATAACCAACAATCCCCTTTGTTGGTCAACCGTGTTAAACAAAGCAGTGTGTACATGTTGAACACAATTTCCTATCCCTTCCCTACTGGTAACGGTAAGTTTTTTCCTCTGTGAGTCTGTCTCTGGTTTGTAAATACACGCATCTGTATCATTTACTTTCGACTGCATATCATACGATATTTGTCTTTCTCTGAGTTACTTCACTTAGTATGATAATTTTCAGGTCCGGCCATCCTCTCTTCTTTAAACTTGGTGAGATTCATAATCCAATCGCCACTGCAGGTAAGCTGTTTGCCCCTGACCTGCCTCTTGGGGATCATCTCCTTTTCTGCGGAGGGGGGTGGAGTGACGCTTCCCCAGCCCTCAGCTGCCTGGATGCCTGGGAAAGCTCTCCCTCCCTGGGAGATCAAATGGGCAGCGGCCTTGAAGCAGGACCTGGTCCGCCACATGCCTAATTAATGACCCTGCTGGTCGCAGCTGGAAGAGCTGAGCTGGGGGTGATTAATTAAATTAGCTGGCAGAGGAAATTACAGTGGAAAAGCCAAAGTTTGATTGCTCCATAATTAACCGCAGTGCAAATAATATCTGCATCTATAACTTCCAGCGATGAGATCAGAAGCCAATTGAATTTGGCACTGATTGAAGCTGTAAATACCCTGTGGTGAGAAATGATAGGTTTGTTCTAGAGGGAAAACTTAGAAATGGACATCTAGCGAATGTGATCGGGGAAGGGCACCAGGGGAAACCGCAGGAAGGAAGCCTTACCTTTCAAGCTGCCTTTTTCTAACATTAAAACAACTCCTTTTTTTTTTCATATTTCTTTTGGATTAGTGATGAGGCGTGATAGCCCATATACCCTGTCTCTACATTTCAGGCCTGGAACCTACGTGAGGGTTCCATTTCCCTTTCTCGTTCCAGGGATTAAAACGCAATCCTCAAATAATTTCATAGGCTGATACGAGGGAAGCGCTTTCATCTCCCCCAGAAAAGGAATATTCTATTTAGACCATCAAATGCAGGAGCTATTGCTGCTTTTCTGGATAATGACATTTTTTTTTCTTTGTAACAATTTCATGTTCAAAATATGGTTTCATTAGCAATAGGATTCTGCTTAAAAGAAAAAAAAGTATTTTATACAGATAATTGCCTGGCACAAAACTGCAGAACTTTCAGCAGATGGAAACATTACATGTTCCACCATCCACAAACGTGCACTAGTAAGTCATTTCAAAGCAGAAGTCATGCATTTCTACAGGAAAAGCTCTCGCTAATGACTTGGTGACTTCTGACCAAGAGGAGTGGCATCTGCCTGACAACTGGTCAACGTTTCATCCCCATCTTGACACACAGAGAAGCTCTTGGTCAAATGGAAGGGACACGAGATTAAAAAAGGGACATACAGGGAGTCTGGGATCAGCCAATGCAAACCATCATATGTGGAATGGATTAGCAACAAGGTTGTACAGTGTCGTACAGGGAACTATATACAACATCCTGTAATAAACCATAATGGAAAGAATACTAAAATATATGCATAACTGAATCACTCTGCTGTACAACTGAAACGAAAACAACATTGTACATCAACTACGTGTGCATGCGTGCTAAGTCGCTTCAGTTGTGCCCGATTCTTTGTGACCCCGTGGACTGTAGCCTGCCAGGCTCCCCTGTGCATGAGATTCTTCAGGCAAGAATACTGGGGAGGGTTGCCTTGCCCTCCTCCAGGGGATCTACCCAGCCCAGGGATCCAACTTGCGTCTCTTATGTCTCATGCACTGGCAGGTGGGCTATGACTAGCGCCACCTGGGAAGCCTCCAAAATAAACGCCAAGAAAATAAATCTTAAAAATGTGACAGACCGTGGCAACATCTTTTTCAACTGGAATGTAATTGCTTTACAACATGGTATTAGTTTCTGCTGTATAACGAAGTGAATCAGCTACATGTATACATACATCCCCTCCGTCTTGAGCCTTCCCCACCATCCCACCCCTCTAGGTCATCACGGAGCATCGAGCTGAGCTCCCTGAGCCAGACAGCAGCTTCCCACTAGCTATCTGTTTTACACACGGTGATGTATATACGTGACTGTTGGAGAGTGGCAACATTTTACACTCCTATGTGGTTCAGAAACGCATACCCAGGAGTTTCTCATTTGCGTTCACAACAGTCTGCTGGGGAGGCCAGGCATGTATCGCTATTCTCAGTTTTCCCTTAGTGAGAAAGTTGGGGCTCCGGGTGGTCACTGATAGGGCAGAGTCTGACCCCGCCTCCCTGGCCCCAGCCCTCATTCTAGCCTGGACACCCCCCTCCCCCGTTTCTAACTTTACATGGTCTTCCTTCCAAGAGGCAGCTCCATCCTCAGCCCGGGCTGGGATGTGCCCACAAGCATGACCTCTGGATGGAGAGAAACACGCGGGCAGGGCTGTGCCTGGGGTGGGGGTTGGATGGTGGGGTCACGATAACCGAAGAGAAAAGGATGGTGTGGCAGACAGATTAAGGCTCTCTAAAGCTGTGCACGTGCTAATTAGCACATGTGACCACACTGCTGGGGCGGGGGGCCTGGAGGGCTGGAGTCAGAGGACATGTGGGGACAGGCACACGGGTCAGCGAAGCAGAACCAGGGGCCGGCGTAAGCGGGTGGCTTCCCTTGGAGAAGGCCAGCGGACAGACTCCTAGAGGAGCCTCTAGAAGGAACGCAGACACCCTGACCCCCTCTGGACTTCCGACACCCAGAAATGAGACAAGAAACGTGTGTGACTGTAAGGCATGGAGTTTGCGGTCGTTTGTTACCGAAGCGGTAGAAGTCTAAACCCCCACCATCAGGATGGCGACCGAGTGAAACACACCGGGGAGCGTGCAGCCTGGGGGCCTGCACGAGTGGGCACGGGGGCCTGGTGGGGCAGGGCCCACCGCTGTGGACGCCCGGCAGCCCCGGCCCCTCGCGGACACGGAGGCTCCGCAGAGCCTTCTGTGCCTTTGGCCTGCGGGCTCCATAGGCCCCCACACTGCAAACTGGCCTCTGATCTCCTCCCCAGCTGCCCCTCCAAGCCCCCAAGTCAGGAGGGTTCTGGACTCTCCAGAACTGAGGCTGGAGACTTGAGGCAAGAGGCCACCTGTCCTACCTTCCTTCCTCTCGTCGGCGAACCATCCTTCATTGGCCTGTTGCATCTGCACGACCTTCCAGCAGAGGCTCAACTGTCTTCGTGTCTGATTATTTTTCCTGGAGTGCCTGCAGAGGGCACAGCTCCGGACTAGACAGGCCGCACAGGCACACAGGTAAAGAGCTTTCTGCCCATCTCTGATGGGTTCTCCGAGCAGAGGGCTCCTCTCCCATCGTGCTACGTGTGTGGACGTCATCTGGCCCCATTGCCTCATCCTGGGAACTGAGGGCAAGACAGGAAAGAGCTTTTCTTTTAAAAAAATTATTAGTTTTTTTCCGCACTGGGCTTCGTTACTGAGCGTGGGCTGCTCTCTAGCTGTGGAGTCTGTGCTTCTTGCCGGGGTGGCTTCCTTGTTGCAGAGTACGGGCTCTAGCGTACGCGGGCTCAGGACTTGGAGTGCACGTGCTTCACTGCTCCGCGGCCTGTGGGGTCTTCCCAGACCAGGGATGGAAGCTGTGCCTCCTGCATCGGCAGGTGGATTCTTCAATCACCGGATCACCGGGAAAGTCGGGGCTTTTCTTTGTTTCTGCCCCAGGAGTCACATCCCGAACCAGCTCCACAGAGCCATGGCAGGCTAACTTACTGTTTGGAAGGACCTCAGACCCATCACGATTTGTGACTGGCGGCTAAGGCCGGCCTTGGATGTTGGCCTTTGGCATCACTGAGACACCTGTTAACGTGTCTGGCCATTTCCCGCCTGGGGTTTCTTTTTCTCCTGGATGAAGTCTCCCTGGGTTTCTCTCCTCCCTTCCTCCCGCTGCAGTTTTGCATGTATCACCATCTCAAGCCTTTTCTCAGCAGGTCTGTCTCCTCCCTGAGGACGGGCCTGGTGTCCCCAGGGCAGGGTGTGGGCTGGCGCTCTGTGTGGTGTCGTCCCTCTTGAGGACAGGACTGGAACCTCACCGCTCGAGCTCTGAGGTCACTGCGTGGGGCCACACCTCCTGCTGGGACGAAGGCAGAGCTGGTGGCGAGGAGAGGTGGACAGTGGGGTGGTCGCCCATCTGATCACACGGGATGAGGGCCACTCTGGGTGGAAAGGAAGGCATGACCAAGGTCAGTGGCCCGGCCCAGGGCGGGAGCCTTTGGAGAGTGAGCAGTCTGGTTCAAGGACAGGACTGCTATAACCCAGAGGGCAGATGGGGTCCAGGGTGTAAGCGCATCAAGTCACAGGAGCCAGGGAAGGACCAAAAATGTGAGGATGTCAGGAGATACTGAAGTCGTTCAAGAGGCCACTGGGTAGTATGTTTATCCAGGGAGATTATCCCTTAAAAGGCAAAAGAACCCAATAAAATGAAGCCCCCTCCCCCTCCAGGATGGACTGCTGGTAACTTCTGCTGGGATGCATTATCCTGGCCATCAGAACCCAGGTGGCCATGATGCTGGACTCCACCTGTCCACTTGTCCAGACCGCAGGGCCTAGTGACTTCATCAAACACATGTCTAGGTGTAACTGTGAATGGCTAACATCATCTACAGTCAGCTGCTTTTAAGTGAAGATCATTCTCAACCATGTGGGTGGGTCACACCCAATCAGTTGAAGGCCTCCGGAGGAGGAGAAACCTGGAGGTTTCTCGGAGGACTTTGGCCTCAAGATTGCGGTACTGACTTCTATCTGAGTACCGAGCCTCTGGCCTGCCCTACAGATTTCAAATTTTCCCGTCTTCACTATCACATGAGCCAGTTCTTAAAATACATTTTTCTCCTTGTACATGCGTATGTGCATGCATGCGTGTGCGTGCACACACACACACACACACACACACACACACACACACACACACAGTTGGTTCTGTTTCTTCGGAGAAGCCTGGCTGACAGAGCAGGTTTCTGAGGAGAGAAGTGACCCGATCAAAGCACTGCCGTCCAATCACAATCCTGGAGGGGACACGTGGACCAGCTTCGAGAGACCGAGGAGCAGGTGGTGAAGGATGGAGAGGAGGGCAGGGTGCTTGGTGGGGGGTGCAGGGCAGAGAGTACCACCTTTGGGGAGAAAATTGACACTATTTAAATTCTTCAAAAAATCCACCACCTTTGATCTAGTTACGCTCCTTCTAGGAACTCATCCTTAGAAAGAAACGAGTTGTAAGCCCCTCAAAGATGGACACACAAATATGCTCAGTGCAGCCTTCTTTCAGCGTTTCACTACAAATGTTCCCAAAGTCCGAAGGTGAAGGACTGAAATGATGGCTCAACCATCAGATGAACTACTGTGACTTCGTTAAAAATCAGGCTCTAAAAGAAATATACAATGAAAGACAGCGGATCATGATATAATACTAGTGATGGCTTAAAAAAGGCTATAAAACAGTTTTTAAAAAACTGTTTCTTTTCAAAAATTTTGCCTTGTTGTTGTTCATTTGCTGAGTCGTGTCCAACTCTTTGTGACCCTGTGGACTGCAGCATACCAGAACTTCCCTGTTCTTCACTAATCTCCCGAAGTTTGCTCAGATTCATGTCCAACTGAGTTGGTGATAGAATCTAATCATCTCATCCTCTGTCATACCCTTCTCCTTTTGCCTTCATCTCTTGCAGCATCAGGGTCTTTTCCAATGAGTCAGCTCTTCGCATCAGGTGGCCAAAGTATTGGAGCGTTAGCATCCGTATATGTAGGAAGAATGTATGTAATACATCCAGTGCTGACTGGTGGTGAAATCACAGATACGTGTGTGTAGATGCACGAACAATACAGTATATGCAGACATATACGTATATATTTTCAGCTCTCTATGGGAGAGCTTCCCAAAATGTGGACCTTGACCTTCAGAAGGTATTTCTTTGGGAGGGTTCTATTAAGTAAGCCTGGGAAGCACTGTCTTGCTCAGAACACAGAGCCCACACCCCTTACAGGAAGAAGCCACGGAATGTTTACTTTGGTTCTCAAACACACCTCTGTTTCCAGAAACACCTGTTACCACTCGCTGGAATTAAAATGCATGGGAGTATGTTCTGGATTTGACACAGCCTCCTGGTTCCTATGCTGAAGAAGGTCTGGCTGGTTTACAGCCCATGTTTAAGATGTTCAGGAAAGAGACGTTCTCAAGACTCCAAAAACCACGTAACAGTCTCCTGATGGTGAAAACAGCCTTACATCCATCACCAGATCGTACTGGGACGTGTGTGTGACAGAGGCCCACAACGGGGCGGGAGGGTCCAGGTGGAGCTTGGAATCTCCTCCTGGCTTCTGGAGGTCCTTGTGTGATGAGCCAGCCCCATCTGTGATAACCTGCTTCCATCAGCCCTCCTCTGCAACCCCGGCCACCGGAAATCTGTCCTCATGGAAGCTTCCTCTGAATGGGCTTCTTCTCCAAATACTGGGTTAGCCAACAAGTTCGTTTGGGTTTTCCGTAAGACGTTACAGGAAACCCCGAACTTCTTGGCCAACCTGATACATTTTGGACCCTGAGCTGCCTGCCCTGATCCAAGATTTCAAATCTAGCCCCACTGGCAGCATCACTACGGCTTGCTGGGTTGTTCACACATCTGTTCTCATGGTCAGAGGCCCCTCTCGGAGCCGGGGACATGATGGACCCTATCGGAGTCTCAGGAGGAGGGAGTCTCAGGCTACTTCTAGTACCCGGACGCCCTGGCAGGTTCCCTATTTACCTGAAAGTCTTTGGAAACCTAAGTCTAGGGCTTCCCTGATTGCTCAGTTGGTAAAGAATCCGCCTGCATTGCAGGAGACCCTGGTTCAATTCCTGGGTCGGGAAGATCTGCTGGAGAAGGGATCGGGCCACCCACTCCAGTATTCTTGGGCTTCTCTTCTGGCTCAGCTGGTAGAGTCCGCCTGCAATGCAGGAGACCCTGGTTCGATCCCTGGGTCAGGAAGATCCCCTGGAGAAGGGAAAGGCCACCTACTCCAGTATTCTGGCCTGGAGAATTCCATGGGCTGCATAGACGACAGAGCGGTTTTCACTTTGGAAACCAAGGACTAGAGATGGCCCAGATTCCGCGGCCCTCATCTCAGGCCGGAATACTGTTCCCCCTGACGACTATGGCAGGAGACCCGTGGTGGTTTCGGGGGCCCCACTGATGTGGCCTTTTCTTGTTCTATGTTTTCTCTAGTTTTCTTAATAAACTTAATAAAGCCCCCCTGGGGCAGGGGAGGGCAGTACTAAGCCTTTTTTCCCCTTAACAGCTTTATTGAGGTGTAATTTGTATACAATTCACCTATTTAAGTTTATATACATTTCAACAATTCCTAGTACATTTACTGAGCTGTGCAGCCATCCCCACAATTCACCGTGAGAACATTTTTATCACCGGCCAAAGCACCCCCATGTCCATCCGTGCTCAGCTCCCCTTCCACACCCAGGCCATCATTAATCTGCTTTCCTTCCCTACGTGCACGTGTGCGCGTGCTCGGTCACATCAGTCATGTCCTAGTCCATCGCAACCCCATGGACTGTGGCCCATCAGGCTCCTCTGTCTACTAGATTTCCCAGACAAGAATACTGGAGCGGGTTGCCATTTCCTTCTCCTGAGAATATTCCTGAACCAGGGATTGAACCTGTGTCTCCTGCATCGCAGGTGAATTCTTTACCACTGACCAACCAGGGAAGCCGCTTCTCTCTTGCTGGATTTGCCTTTTCTGCCTGGCTCCTTTCGCTGAGGACTCCAGCCCTAAAACCATTCCACTGACAACTGTATGAAAACAGGACTTGCAAATGAAAAAGAAACACATCTGACGGAGGGCTTTGCACTGAACAAATATTTGGCCTACTGTTCAACCAATTCAAAGAATTTTTCATACCATTTCCACACGTTTGTTTTGGTTCAGAAATACCTACTGTATTTAGGTACTAGGGTTTATGTAGACTGTGAGTGAGTATAAATGGACTCTTCTGACGTTTAAAAGGAACTTAAAATTGCTGGGTTTAAAATCTGAAAAGTAAGAACAGCCTACACCATGCTGGATAATACCTGATCGCTAACTTCCCAGAGTACACGATGTGGATTAACCCTCAGTATCTTTAGACATCCACTGATGATGGAGTTGCCCATTCTGAAGAGACCGTTAGGGTAATTAACCCGAGGATCGGAGAAGTCTCTTTATGTGGTGTCTTTATCTACACTCAGTCTAACTCACACCAAAGACATGTCGAAACCTTTTGTAGTGGATCATAAATGGGGGAAAAGAGGAGACTCGAAGACGGGGCTCCTCAGTGGAGTTCTGCTCAGCATCTGATGGACACTGATGTTAGGAGAAGTGACCCGTGCTGACACGCGGCTCAGACAGGTCAAGAACCTGCAGTTTCTTTCTACCAGGTCAGGCTGCTGGCTCTCACAGTCGGGTGGTGTGCAAACTCCAGTCTGGAAAGGACTAATGTATTACCAAGGACATCGGGACAAACCTCTAATGAAAACTGTCACTGGACCTTCAATGAGAAGGAGGGTTGGCTACTCTAAAGGACTGTCTGGAAGGCAAAAATCACGGCCTCCTTGTTCCTGGGAAGCCCACAGCCTTCAACCTCCTGCTCTCGTCGACGGCGGCCCCAAGTTGCTTCCGGAGGCTGGTGGTTCTGATTTGCTTGGCAATGAGCCTGCAGACACATGCCAACCCCCCACCCTGGCCAGTCCTGGCTCTTGGACCAGGTCAGAGTTTGAGGAAAGGGCTAGAGGATGGGATGGCGCTGATGGTTCTCAGGGGCAGGCTGGCCGGGGGAGGAAGGCTCTGCCAGGCAGGAGAGCTGAGGCCAGATAACTTCAA